>NC_143043.1:1200000-1500000 GCF_057628025.1 Oncorhynchus mykiss | reverse complement strand
AAAAAAATCTAGAAAAAAATCTAGAAAAAAAATCTAGAAAAAAAATCTAGAAAAAAAATCTAGAAAAAAAATCTAGAAAAAAAATCTAGAAAAAAATCTAGAAAAAAAATCTAGAAAAAAAATCTAGAAAAAAAATCTAGAAAAAAATCTAGAAAAAAAATCTAGAAAAAAAATCTAGAAAAAAATCTAGAAAAAAAATCTAGAAAAAAAATCTAGAAAAAAAATCTAGAAAAAAATCTAGAAAAAAAATCTAGAAAAAAAATCTAGAAAAAAATCTAGAAAAAAAATCTAGAAAAAAAATCTAGAAAAAAAATCTAGAAAAAAATCTAGAAAAAAAATCTAGAAAAAAAATCTAGAAAAAAAATCTAGAAAAAAATCTAGAAAAAAAATCTAGAAAAAAATCTACAAAAAAAATCTTCAAAAAAATCTAGAAAAAAATCTAGAAAAAAAATCTAGAAAAAAAATCTAGAAAAAAATCTAGAAAAAAAATCTAGAAAAAAAATCTAGAAAAAAAATCTAGAAAAAAAATTTAGAAAAAAAATCTAGAAAAAAAATCTAGAAAAAAATCTAGAAAAAAAATCTAGAAAAAAAATCTAGAAAAAAATCTAGAAAAAAAATCTAGAAAAAAAATCTAGAAAAAAATCTAGAAAAAAAATCTAGAAAAAAATCTAGAAAAAAATCTAGAAAAAAATCTAGAAAAAAAATCTAGAAAAAAATCTAGAAAAAAATCTAGAAAAAAATCTAGAAAAAAAATCTAGAAAAAAAATCTAGAAAAAAAATCTAGAAAAAAAATCTAGAAAAAAATCTAGAAAAAAATCTACAAAAAAAATCTTCAAAAAAATGTAGAAAAAAATCTAGAAAAAAAATGTAGAAAAAAAATCTAGAAAAAAAATCTAGAAAAAAATCTAGAAAAAAAATCTAGAAAAAAAATCTAGAAAAAAAATCTAGAAAAAAAATCTAGAAAAAAAATCTAGAAAAAAAATCTAGAAAAAAATCTAGAAAAAAAATCTAGAAAAAAAATCTAGAAAAAAAATCTAGAAAAAAATCTAGAAAAAAAATCTAGAAAAAAAATCTAGAAAAAAAATCTAGAAAAAAATCTAGAAAAAAAATCTAGAAAAAAAATCTAGAAAAAAATCTACAAAAAAAATCTAGAAAAAAAATCTAGAAAAAAATCTAGAAAAAAATCTACAAAAAAAATCTTCAAAAAAATCTAGAAAAAAATCTAGAAAAAAAATGTTGAAAAAAAATGTAGAAAAAAAATGTAGAAAAAAAATCTAGAAAAAAAATCTAGAAAAAAAATCTAGAAAAAAAATCTAGAAAAAAAATCTAGAAAAAAAATCTAGAAAAAAATCTAGAAAAAAAATCTAGAAAAAAAATCTAGAAAAAAAATCTAGAAAAAAATCTAGAAAAAAAATCTAGAAAAAAAATCTAGAAAAAAAATCTAGAAAAAAATCTAGAAAAAAAATCTAGAAAAAAAATCTAGAAAAAAATCTACAAAAAAAATCTAGAAAAAAAATCTAGAAAAAAATCTAGAAAAAAATCTACAAAAAAAATCTTCAAAAAAATCTAGAAAAAAATCTAGAAAAAAAATGTAGAAAAAAAATGTAGAAAAAAAATGTAGAAAAAAAATGTAGAAAAAAAATGTAGAAAAAAAATGTAGAAAAAAAATCTAGAAAAAAATCTAGAAAAAAAATCTAGAAAAAAAATCTAGAAAAAAAATCTAGAAAAAAAATCTAGAAAAAAAATCTAGAAAAAAATCTAGAAAAAAAATCTAGAAAAAAAATCTAGAAAAAAAATCTAGAAAAAAATCTAGAAAAAAAATCTAGAAAAAATCTAGAAAAAAAATCTAGAAAAAAATCTAGAAAAAAAATCTAGAAAAAAAATCTAGAAAAAAATCTAGAAAAAAAATCTAGAAAAAAAATCTAGAAAAAAATCTAGAAAAAAAATCTAGAAAAAAAATCTAGAAAAAAAATCTAGAAAAAAATCTAGAAAAAAAATCTAGAAAAAAATCTAGAAAAAAAATCTAGAAAAAAAATCTAGAAAAAAAATCTAGAAAAAAAATCTAGAAAAAAAATCTAGAAAAAAATCTAGAAAAAAAATCTAGAAAAAAAATCTAGAAAAAAAATCTAGAAAAAAATCTAGAAAAAAATCTAGAAAAAAAATCTAGAAAAAAAATCTAGAAAAAAAATCTAGAAAAAAAATCTTCAAAAAAATGTAGAAAAAAATCTAGAAAAAAAATGTAGAAAAAAAATCTAGAAAAAAAATCTAGAAAAAAATCTAGAAAAAAAATCTAGAAAAAAAATCTAGAAAAAAAATCTAGAAAAAAAATCTAGAAAAAAAATCTAGAAAAAAAATCTAGAAAAAAATCTAGAAAAAAAATCTAGAAAAAAAATCTAGAAAAAAAATCTAGAAAAAAATCTAGAAAAAAAATCTAGAAAAAAAATCTAGAAAAAAAATCTAGAAAAAAATCTAGAAAAAAAATCTAGAAAAAAAATCTAGAAAAAAATCTACAAAAAAAATCTAGAAAAAAAATCTAGAAAAAAATCTAGAAAAAAATCTACAAAAAAAATCTTCAAAAAAATCTAGAAAAAAATCTAGAAAAAAAATGTAGAAAAAAAATGTAGAAAAAAAATGTAGAAAAAAAATGTAGAAAAAAAATCTAGAAAAAAAATCTAGAAAAAAAATCTAGAAAAAAATCTAGAAAAAAAATCTAGAAAAAAAATCTAGAAAAAAAATCTAGAAAAAAAATCTAGAAAAAAAATCTAGAAAAAAAATCTAGAAAAAAATCTAGAAAAAAATCTAGAAAGAAAATCTAGAAAAAAATCTAGAAAAAAAATCTAGAAAAAAAATCTAGAAAAAAAATCTAGAAAAAAATCTAGAAAAAAATCTAGAAAAAAATCTAGAAAAAAAATCTAGAAAAAAAATCTAGAAAAAAAATCTAGAAAAAAATCTAGAAAAAAAATCTAGAAAAAAAATCTAGAAAAAAATCTACAAAAAAAATCTACAAAAAAAATCTAGAAAAAAATCTACAAAAAAAATCTTCAAAAAAATCTAGAAAAAAAATCTAGAAAAAAAATCTAGAAAAAAATCTACAAAAAAAATCTTCAAAAAAATCTAGAAAAAAATCTAGAAAAAAAATCTAGAAAAAAAATCTAGAAAAAAAATCTAGAAAAAAATCTAGAAAAAAAATCTAGAAAAAAATCTACAAAAAAAATCTTCAAAAAAATCTAGAAAAAAATCTAGAAAAAAAATCTAGAAAAAAAATCTAGAAAAAAAATCTAGAAAAAAAATCTAGAAAAAAAATCTAGAAAAAAATCTAGAAAAAAATCTAGAAAAAAAATCTAGAAAAAAAATCTAGAAAAAAAATCTAGAAAAAAAATCTAGAAAAAAATCTAGAAAAAAATCTAGAAAAAAAATCTAGAAAAAAAATCTAGAAAAAAAATCTAGAAAAAAATCTAGAACAAAAATCTAGAAAAAAAATCTAGAAAAAAAATCTAGAAAAAAATCTAGAAAAAAAATCTAGAAAAAAAATCTAGAAAAAAAATCTAGAAAAAAATCTAGAAAAAAAATCTAGAAAAAAAATCTAGAAAAAAATCTAGAAAAAAAATCTAGAAAAAAAATCTAGAAAAAAATCTAGAAAAAAATCTACAAAAAAAATCTAGAAAAAAATCTACAAAAAAAATCTTCAAAAAAATCTAGAAAAAAATCTAGAAAAAAAATCTAGAAAAAAAATCTAGAAAAAAAATCTAGAAAAAAAATCTAGAAAAAAATCTAGAAAAAAAATCTAGAAAAAAAATCTAGAAAAAAAATCTAGAAAAAAAATCTAGAAAAAAAATCTAGAAAAAAAATCTAGAAAAAAATCTACAAAAAAAATCTTCAAAAAAATCTAGAAAAAAATCTAGAAAAAAAATCTAGAAAAAAAATCTAGAAAAAAAATCTAGAAAAAAATCTAGAAAAAAAATCTAGAAAAAAATCTACAAAAAAAATCTTCAAAAAAATCTAGAAAAAAATCTAGAAAAAAAATCTAGAAAAAAAATCTAGAAAAAAAATCTAGAAAAAAAATCTAGAAAAAAAATCTAGAAAAAAAATCTAGAAAAAAATCTAGAAAAAAAATCTAGAAAAAAAATCTAGAAAAAAAATCTAGAAAAAAATCTAGAAAAAAATCTAGAAAAAAAATCTAGAAAAAAAATCTAGAAAAAAATCTAGAAAAAAATCTAGAAAAAAAATCTAGAAAAAAAATCTAGAAAAAAAATCTAGAAAAAAATCTAGAAAAAAAATCTAGAAAAAAAATCTAGAAAAAAAATCTAGAAAAAAATCTAGAAAAAAAATCTAGAAAAAAAATCTAGAAAAAAATCTAGAAAAAAAATCTAGAAAAAAAATCTAGAAAAAAATCTAGAAAAAAATCTACAAAAAAAATCTAGAAAAAAATCTACAAAAAAAATCTTCAAAAAAATCTAGAAAAAAATCTAGAAAAAAAATCTAGAAAAAAAATCTAGAAAAAAAATCTAGAAAAAAAATCTAGAAAAAAATCTAGAAAAAAAATCTAGAAAAAAAATCTAGAAAAAAAATCTAGAAAAAAAATCTAGAAAAAAATCTAGAAAAAAATCTAGAAAAAAAATCTAGAAAAAAAATCTAGAAAAAAAATCTAGAAAAAAATCTAGAAAAAAAATCTAGAAAAAAAATCTAGAAAAAAATCTACAAAAAAAATCTTCAAAAAAATCTAGAAAAAAATCTAGAAAAAAAATCTAGAAAAAAAATCTAGAAAAAAATCTAGAAAAAAAATCTAGAAAAAAATCTACAAAAAAAATCTTCAAAAAAATCTAGAAAAAAATCTAGAAAAAAAATCTAGAAAAAAAATCTAGAAAAAAAATCTAGAAAAAAAATCTAGAAAAAAAATCTAGAAAAAAAATCTAGAAAAAAATCTAGAAAAAAAATCTAGAAAAAAAATCTAGAAAAAAATCTAGAAAAAAAATCTAGAAAAAAAATCTAGAAAAAAAATCTAGAAAAAAAATCTAGAAAAAAAATCTAGAAAAAAAATCTAGAAAAAATCTAGAAAAAAAATCTAGAAAAAAATCTAGAAAAAAAATCTAGAAAAAAAATCTAGAAAAAAAATCTAGAAAAAAATCTAGAAAAAAAATCTAGAAAAAAAATCTAGAAAAAAATCTAGAAAAAAAATCTAGAAAAAAAATCTAGAAAAAAATCTAGAAAAAAATCTACAAAAAAAATCTAGAAAAAAATCTACAAAAAAAATCTTCAAAAAAATCTAGAAAAAAATCTAGAAAAAAAATCTAGAAAAAAAATCTAGAAAAAAAATCTAGAAAAAAAATCTAGAAAAAAATCTAGAAAAAAAATCTAGAAAAAAAATCTAGAAAAAAAATCTAGAAAAAAAATCTAGAAAAAAAATCTAGAAAAAAAATCTAGAAAAAAATCTACAAAAAAAATCTTCAAAAAAATCTAGAAAAAAATCTAGAAAAAAAATCTAGAAAAAAAATCTAGAAAAAAAATCTAGAAAAAAATCTAGAAAAAAAATCTAGAAAAAAATCTACAAAAAAAATCTTCAAAAAAATCTAGAAAAAAATCTAGAAAAAAAATCTAGAAAAAAAATCTAGAAAAAAAATCTAGAAAAAAAATCTAGAAAAAAAATCTAGAAAAAAATCTAGAAAAAAAAACTAGAAAAAAAATCTAGAAAAAAAATCTAGAAAAAATCTAGAAAAAAAATCTAGAAAAAAATCTAGAAAAAAAATCTAGAAAAAATCTAGAAAAAAAATCTAGAAAAAAAATCTAGAAAAAAATCTAGAAAAAAAATCTAGAAAAAAAATCTAGAAAAAAAATCTAGAAAAAATCTAGAAAAAAAATCTAGAAAAAAAATCTAGAAAAAAATCTAGAAAAAAAATCTAGAAAAAAAATCTAGAAAAAAAATCTAGAAAAAAATCTAGAAAAAAAATCTAGAAAAAAATCTAGAAAAAAAATCTAGAAAAAAAATCTAGAAAAAAATCTAGAAAAAAAATCTAGAAAAAAAATCTAGAAAAAAATCTAGAAAAAAAATCTAGAAAAAAATCTAGAAAAAAATCTAGAAAAAAATCTAGAAAAAAAATCTAGAAAAAAAATCTAGAAAAAAAATCTAGAAAAAAAATCTAGAAAAAAAATCTAGAAAAAAAATCTAGAAAAAAAATCTAGAAAAAAAATCTAGAAAAAAAATCTAGAAAAAAAATCTAGAAAAAAATCTAGAAAAAAAATCTAGAAAAAAAATCTAGAAAAAAATCTAGAAAAAAAATCTAGAAAAAAAACTAGAAAAAAAATCTAGAAAAAAATCTAGAAAAAAAATCTAGAAAAAAAATCTAGAAAAAAATCTACAAAAAAAATCTAGAAAAAAAATCTAGAAAAAAATCTAGAAAAAAATCTACAAAAAAAATCTTCAAAAAAATCTAGAAAAAAATCTAGAAAAAAAATGTAGAAAAAAAATGTAGAAAAAAAATGTAGAAAAAAAATGTAGAAAAAAAATCTAGAAAAAAAATCTAGAAAAAAAATCTAGAAAAAAATCTAGAAAAAACATCTAGAAAAAAAATCTAGAAAAAACATCTAGAAAAAAAATCTAGAAAAAAAATCTAGAAAAAAAATCTAGAAAAAAATCTAGAAAAAAATCTAGAAAAAAAATCTAGAAAAAAATCTAGAAAAAAAATCTAGAAAAAAAATCTAGAAAAAAAATCTAGAAAAAAAATCTAGAAAAAAATCTAGAAAAAAATCTAGAAAAAAATCTAGAAAAAAAATCTAGAAAAAAAATCTAGAAAAAAAATCTAGAAAAAAAATCTAGAAAAAAATCTAGAAAAAAAATCTAGAAAAAAAATCTAGAAAAAAATCTAGAAAAAAAATCTAGAAAAAAAACTAGAAAAAAAATCTAGAAAAAAATCTAGAAAAAAAATCTAGAAAAAAAATCTAGAAAAAAATCTACAAAAAAAATCTACAAAAAAAATCTAGAAAAAAATCTACAAAAAAAATCTTCAAAAAAATCTAGAAAAAAAATCTAGAAAAAAAATCTAGAAAAAAATCTACAAAAAAAATATTCAAAAAAATCTAGAAAAAAATCTAGAAAAAAAATCTAGAAAAAAAATCTAGAAAAAAAATCTAGAAAAAAATCTAGAAAAAAAATCTAGAAAAAAATCTACAAAAAAAATCTTCAAAAAAATCTAGAAAAAAATCTAGAAAAAAAATCTAGAAAAAAAATCTAGAAAAAAAATCTAGAAAAAAAATCTAGAAAAAAAATCTAGAAAAAAATCTAGAAAAAAATCTAGAAAAAAAATCTAGAAAAAAAATCTAGAAAAAAAATCTAGAAAAAAAATCTAGAAAAAAATCTAGAAAAAAATCTAGAAAAAAAATCTAGAAAAAAAATCTAGAAAAAAAATCTAGAAAAAAATCTAGAAAAAAAATCTAGAAAAAAAATCTAGAAAAAAAATCTAGAAAAAAATCTAGAAAAAAAATCTAGAAAAAAAATCTAGAAAAAAAATCTAGAAAAAAATCTAGAAAAAAAATCTAGAAAAAAAATCTAGAAAAAAATCTAGAAAAAAAATCTAGAAAAAAAATCTAGAAAAAAATCTAGAAAAAAATCTACAAAAAAAATCTAGAAAAAAATCTACAAAAAAAATCTTCAAAAAAATCTAGAAAAAAATCTAGAAAAAAAATCTAGAAAAAAAATCTAGAAAAAAAATCTAGAAAAAAAATCTAGAAAAAAATCTAGAAAAAAAATCTAGAAAAAAAATCTAGAAAAAAAATCTAGAAAAAAAATCTAGAAAAAAAATCTAGAAAAAAAATCTAGAAAAAAATCTACAAAAAAAATCTTCAAAAAAATCTAGAAAAAAATCTAGAAAAAAAAACTAGAAAAAAAATCTAGAAAAAAAATCTAGAAAAAAATCTAGAAAAAAAATCTAGAAAAAAATCTACAAAAAAAATCTTCAAAAAAATCTAGAAAAAAATCTAGAAAAAAAATCTAGAAAAAAAATCTAGAAAAAAAATCTAGAAAAAAAATCTAGAAAAAAAATCTAGAAAAAAAATCTAGAAAAAAAATTTAGAAAAAAAATCTAGAAAAAAAATCTAGAAAAAAATCTAGAAAAAAAATCTAGAAAAAAAATCTTCAAAAAAATGTAGAAAAAAATCTAGAAAAAAAATGTAGAAAAAAAATGTAGAAAAAAAATCTAGAAAAAAAATCTAGAAAAAAAATCTAGAAAAAAAATCTAGAAAAAAAATCTAGAAAAAAAATCTAGAAAAAAAATCTAGAAAAAAAATCTAGAAAAAAATCTAGAAAAAAAATCTAGAAAAAAAATCTAGAAAAAAAATCTAGAAAAAAATCTAGAAAAAAAATCTAGAAAAAAAATCTAGAAAAAAAATCTAGAAAAAAATCTAGAAAAAAAATCTAGAAAAAAAATCTAGAAAAAAATCTACAAAAAAAATCTAGAAAAAAAATCTAGAAAAAAAATCTAGAAAAAAAATCTAGAAAAAAAATCTAGAAAAAAATCTAGAAAAAAATCTAGAAAAAAAATCTAGAAAAAAAATCTAGAAAAAAAATCTAGAAAAAAAATCTAGAAAAAAATCTAGAAAAAAATCTAGAAAAAAAATCTAGAAAAAAAATCTAGAAAAAAAATCTAGAAAAAAATCTAGAAAAAAAATCTAGAAAAAAAATCTAGAAAAAAAATCTAGAAAAAAATCTAGAAAAAAAATCTAGAAAAAAAATCTAGAAAAAAATCTAGAAAAAAAATCTAGAAAAAAAATCTAGAAAAAAATCTAGAAAAAAATCTACAAAAAAAATCTAGAAAAAAATCTACAAAAAAAATCTTCAAAAAAATCTAGAAAAAAATCTAGAAAAAAAATCTAGAAAAAAAATCTAGAAAAAAAATCTAGAAAAAAAATCTAGAAAAAAAATCTAGAAAAAAAATCTAGAAACAAAATCTAGAAAAAAAATCTAGAAAAAAAATCTAGAAAAAAATCTACAAAAAAAATCTTCAAAAAAATCTAGAAAAAAATCTAGAAAAAAAATCTAGAAAAAAAATCTAGAAAAAAAATCTAGAAAAAAATCTAGAAAAAAAATCTAGAAAAAAAATCTAGAAAAAAAATTTAGAAAAAAAATCTAGAAAAAAAATCTAGAAAAAAATCTAGAAAAAAAATCTAGAAAAAAAATCTAGAAAAAAATCTAGAAAAAAAATCTAGAAAAAAAATCTAGAAAAAAATCTAGAAAAAAAATCTAGAAAAAAATCTAGAAAAAAATCTAGAAAAAAATCTAGAAAAAAAATCTAGAAAAAAAATCTAGAAAAAAAATCTAGAAAAAAAATCTAGAAAAAAATCTAGAAAAAAATCTACAAAAAAAATCTTCAAAAAAATGTAGAAAAAAATCTAGAAAAAAAATGTAGAAAAAAAATCTAGAAAAAAAATCTAGAAAAAAAATCTAGAAAAAAAATCTAGAAAAAAAATCTAGAAAAAAAATCTAGAAAAAAAATCTAGAAAAAAAATCTAGAAAAAAAATCTAGAAAAAAATCTAGAAAAAAAATCTAGAAAAAAAATCTAGAAAAAAAATCTAGAAAAAAATCTAGAAAAAAAATCTAGAAAAAAAATCTAGAAAAAAAATCTAGAAAAAAATCTAGAAAAAAAATCTAGAAAAAAAATCTAGAAAAAAATCTACAAAAAAAATCTAGAAAAAAAATCTAGAAAAAAATCTAGAAAAAAATCTACAAAAAAAATCTTCAAAAAAATCTAGAAAAAAATCTAGAAAAAAAATGTAGAAAAAAAATGTAGAAAAAAAATCTAGAAAAAAAATCTAGAAAAAAAATCTAGAAAAAAAATCTAGAAAAAAAATCTAGAAAAAAATCTAGAAAAAAAATCTAGAAAAAAAATCTAGAAAAAAAATCTAGAAAAAAAATCTAGAAAAAAAATCTAGAAAAAAAATCTAGAAAAAAATCTAGAAAAAAATCTAGAAAAAAAATCTTGAAAAAAATCTAGAAAAAAAATCTAGAAAAAAAATCTAGAAAAAAAATCTAGAAAAAAAATCTAGAAAAAAATCTAGAAAAAAATCTAGAAAAAAATCTAGAAAAAAAATCTAGAAAAAAAATCTAGAAAAAAAATCTAGAAAAAAATCTAGAAAAAAATCTAGAAAAAAAATCTAGAAAAAAAATCTAGAAAAAAAATCTAGAAAAAAAATCTAGAAAAAAAATCTAGAAAAAAAATCTAGAAAAAAAATTTAGAAAAAAAATCTAGAAAAAAAATCTAGAAAAAAATCTAGAAAAAAAATCTAGAAAAAAAATCTAGAAAAAAATCTAGAAAAAAAATCTAGAAAAAAAATCTAGAAAAAAATCTAGAAAAAAAATCTAGAAAAAAATCTAGAAAAAAATCTAGAAAAAAATCTAGAAAAAAAATCTAGAAAAAAAATCTAGAAAAAAAATCTAGAAAAAAAATCTAGAAAAAAATCTAGAAAAAAATCTACAAAAAAAATCTTCAAAAAAATGTAGAAAAAAATCTAGAAAAAAAATGTAGAAAAAAAATCTAGAAAAAAAATCTAGAAAAAAAATCTAGAAAAAAAATCTAGAAAAAAAATCTAGAAAAAAAATCTAGAAAAAAAATCTAGAAAAAAAATCTAGAAAAAAAATCTAGAAAAAAATCTAGAAAAAAAATCTAGAAAAAAAATCTAGAAAAAAAATCTAGAAAAAAATCTAGAAAAAAAATCTAGAAAAAAAATCTAGAAAAAAAATCTAGAAAAAAATCTAGAAAAAAAATCTAGAAAAAAAATCTAGAAAAAAATCTACAAAAAAAATCTAGAAAAAAAATCTAGAAAAAAATCTAGAAAAAAATCTACAAAAAAAATCTTCAAAAAAATCTAGAAAAAAATCTAGAAAAAAAATGTAGAAAAAAAATCTAGAAAAAAAATCTAGAAAAAAAATCTAGAAAAAAAATCTAGAAAAAAAATCTAGAAAAAAAATCTAGAAAAAAATCTAGAAAAAAAATCTAGAAAAAAAATCTAGAAAAAAAATCTAGAAAAAAAATCTAGAAAAAAAATCTAGAAAAAAAATCTAGAAAAAAATCTAGAAAAAAATCTAGAAAAAAAATCTAGAAAAAAATCTAGAAAAAAAATCTAGAAAAAAAATCTAGAAAAAAAATCTAGAAAAAAAATCTAGAAAAAAATCTAGAAAAAAATCTAGAAAAAAATCTAGAAAAAAAATCTAGAAAAAAAATCTAGAAAAAAAATCTAGAAAAAAATCTAGAAAAAAAATCTAGAAAAAAATCTACAAAAAAAATCTACAAAAAAAATCTAGAAAAAAATCTACAAAAAAATCTTCAAAAAAATCTAGAAAAAAAATCTAGAAAAAAAATCTAGAAAAAAATCTACAAAAAAAATCTTCAAAAAAATCTAGAAAAAAATCTAGAAAAAAAATCTAGAAAAAAAATCTAGAAAAAAAATCTAGAAAAAAATCTACAAAAAAAATCTTCAAAAAAATCTAGAAAAAAATCTAGAAAAAAAATCTAGAAAAAAAATCTAGAAAAAAAATCTAGAAAAAAAATCTAGAAAAAAAATCTAGAAAAAAATCTAGAAAAAAAATCTAGAAAAAAAATCTAGAAAAAAAATCTAGAAAAAAATCTAGAAAAAAAATCTAGAAAAAAAATCTAGAAAAAAAATCTAGAAAAAAATCTAGAAAAAAAATCTAGAAAAAAAATCTAGAAAAAAATCTAGAAAAAAAATCTAGAAAAAAAATCTAGAAAAAAATCTAGAAAAAAATCTACAAAAAAAATCTAGAAAAAAATCTACAAAAAAAATCTTCAAAAAAATCTAGAAAAAAAATCTAGAAAAAAAATATAGAAAAAAAATCTAGAAAAAAAATCTAGAAAAAAATCTAGAAAAAAAATCTAGAAAAAAAATCTAGAAAAAAAATCTAGAAAAAAAATCTAGAAAAAAATGTAGAAAAAAATCTACAAAAAAAATCTTCAAAAAAATGTAGAAAAAAATCTAGAAAAAAAATGTAGAAAAAAAATGTAGAAAAAAAATGTAGAAAAAAAATGTAGAAAAAAAATCTAGAAAAAAAATCTAGAAAAAAAATCTAGAAAAAAAATCTAGAAAAAAATCTAGAAAAAAAATCTAGAAAAAAAATCTAGAAAAAAAATCTACAAAAAAATCTACAAAAAAAATCTAGAAAAAAAATCTAGAAAAAAAATCTAGAAAAAAATCTAGAAAAAAAATCTAGAAAAAAAATCTACAAAAAAATCTACAAAAAAAATCTAGAAAAAAAATCTAGAAAAAAAATATAGAAAAAAAATCTAGAAAAAAAATCTAGAAAAAAATCTAGAAAAAAATCTAGAAAAAAAATCTAGAAAAAAAATCTAGAAAAAAAATCTAGAAAAAAAATCTAGAAAAAAATCTAGAAAAAAATCTAGAAAAAAAATCTAGAAAAAAAATCTAGAAAAAAAATCTAGAAAAAAATCTAGAAAAAAAATCTAGAAAAAAAATCTAGAAAAAAAATCTAGAAAAAAATCTAGAAAAAAAATCTAGAAAAAAAATCTAGAAAAAAAATCTAGAAAAAAATCTAGAAAAAAAATCTAGAAAAAAAATCTAGAAAAAAATCTAGAAAAAAAATCTAGAAAAAAAATCTAGAAAAAAATCTAGAAAAAAATCTACAAAAAAAATCTAGAAAAAAATCTACAAAAAAAATCTTCAAAAAAATCTAGAAAAAAAATCTAGAAAAAAAATCTAGAAAAAAAATCTAGAAAAAAAATCTAGAAAAAAATCTAGAAAAAAAATCTAGAAAAAAAATCTAGAAAAAAAATCTAGAAACAAAATCTAGAAAAAAAATCTAGAAAAAAAATCTAGAAAAAAATCTACAAAAAAAATCTTCAAAAAAATCTAGAAAAAAATCTAGAAAAAAAATCTAGAAAAAAAATCTAGAAAAAAAATCTAGAAAAAAATCTAGAAAAAAAATCTAGAAAAAAATCTACAAAAAAAATCTTCAAAAAAATCTAGAAAAAAATCTAGAAAAAAAATCTAGAAAAAAAATCTAGAAAAAAAATCTAGAAAAAAAATCTAGAAAAAAAATCTAGAAAAAAAATCTAGAAAAAAAATTTAGAAAAAAAATCTAGAAAAAAAATCTAGAAAAAAATCTAGAAAAAAAATCTAGAAAAAAAATCTAGAAAAAAATCTAGAAAAAAAATCTAGAAAAAAAATCTAGAAAAAAATCTAGAAAAAAAATCTAGAAAAAAATCTAGAAAAAAATCTAGAAAAAAATCTAGAAAAAAAATCTACAAAAAAATCTACAAAAAAAATCTAGAAAAAAAATCTAGAAAAAAAATATAGAAAAAAAATCTAGAAAAAAAATCTAGAAAAAAATCTAGAAAAAAAATCTAGAAAAAAAATCTAGAAAAAAATCTAGAAAAAAATCTAGAAAAAAAATCTAGAAAAAAAATCTAGAAAAAAAATCTAGAAAAAAATCTAGAAAAAAAATCTAGAAAAAAAATCTAGAAAAAAAATCTAGAAAAAAATCTAGAAAAAAAATCTAGAAAAAAAATCTAGAAAAAAAATCTAGAAAAAAATCTAGAAAAAAAATCTAGAAAAAAAATCTAGAAAAAAATCTAGAAAAAAAATCTAGAAAAAAAATCTAGAAAAAAATCTAGAAAAAAAATCTAGAAAAAAAATCTAGAAAAAAATCTAGAAAAAAATCTACAAAAAAAATCTAGAAAAAAATCTACAAAAAAAATCTTCAAAAAAATCTAGAAAAAAATCTAGAAAAAAAATCTAGAAAAAAAATCTAGAAAAAAAATCTAGAAAAAAAATCTAGAAAAAAATCTAGAAAAAAAATCTAGAAAAAAAATCTAGAAAAAAAATCTAGAAACAAAATCTAGAAAAAAAATCTAGAAAAAAAATCTAGAAAAAAATCTACAAAAAAAATCTTCAAAAAAATCTAGAAAAAAATCTAGAAAAAAAATCTAGAAAAAAAATCTAGAAAAAAAATCTAGAAAAAAATCTAGAAAAAAAATCTAGAAAAAAATCTACAAAAAAAATCTTCAAAAAAATCTAGAAAAAAATCTAGAAAAAAAATCTAGAAAAAAAATCTAGAAAAAAAATCTAGAAAAAAAATTTAGAAAAAAAATCTAGAAAAAAAATCTAGAAAAAAATCTAGAAAAAAAATCTAGAAAAAAAATCTAGAAAAAAATCTAGAAAAAAAATCTAGAAAAAAATCTAGAAAAAAATCTAGAAAAAAATCTAGAAAAAAAATCTAGAAAAAAAATCTAGAAAAAAAATCTAGAAAAAAAATCTAGAAAAAAATCTAGAAAAAAATCTACAAAAAAAATCTTCAAAAAAATGTAGAAAAAAATCTAGAAAAAAAATGTAGAAAAAAAATGTAGAAAAAAAATCTAGAAAAAAAATCTAGAAAAAAAATCTAGAAAAAAAATCTAGAAAAAAAATCTAGAAAAAAAATCTAGAAAAAAAATCTAGAAAAAAAATCTAGAAAAAAATCTAGAAAAAAAATCTAGAAAAAAAATCTAGAAAAAAAATCTAGAAAAAAATCTAGAAAAAAAATCTAGAAAAAAAATCTAGAAAAAAAATCTAGAAAAAAATCTAGAAAAAAAATCTAGAAAAAAAATCTAGAAAAAAATCTACAAAAAAAATCTAGAAAAAAAATCTAGAAAAAAATCTAGAAAAAAATCTACAAAAAAAATCTTCAAAAAAATCTAGAAAAAAATCTAGAAAAAAAATGTAGAAAAAAAATGTAGAAAAAAAATCTAGAAAAAAAATCTAGAAAAAAAATCTAGAAAAAAAATCTAGAAAAAAAATCTAGAAAAAAATCTAGAAAAAAAATCTAGAAAAAAAATCTAGAAAAAAAATCTAGAAAAAAAATCTAGAAAAAAAATCTAGAAAAAAAATCTAGAAAAAAATCTAGAAAAAAATCTAGAAAAAAAATCTAGAAAAAAATCTAGAAAAAAAATCTAGAAAAAAAATCTAGAAAAAAAATCTAGAAAAAAAATCTAGAAAAAAATCTAGAAAAAAATCTAGAAAAAAATCTAGAAAAAAAATCTAGAAAAAAAATCTAGAAAAAAAATCTAGAAAAAAATCTAGAAAAAAAATCTAGAAAAAAATCTACAAAAAAAATCTACAAAAAAAATCTAGAAAAAAATCTACAAAAAAATCTTCAAAAAAATCTAGAAAAAAAATCTAGAAAAAAAATCTAGAAAAAAATCTACAAAAAAAATCTTCAAAAAAATCTAGAAAAAAATCTAGAAAAAAAATCTAGAAAAAAAATCTAGAAAAAAAATCTAGAAAAAAATCTAGAAAAAAAATCTAGAAAAAAATCTACAAAAAAAATCTTCAAAAAAATCTAGAAAAAAATCTAGAAAAAAAATCTAGAAAAAAAATCTAGAAAAAAAATCTAGAAAAAAAATCTAGAAAAAAAATCTAGAAAAAAATCTAGAAAAAAATCTAGAAAAAAAATCTAGAAAAAAAATCTAGAAAAAAAATCTAGAAAAAAAATCTAGAAAAAAATCTAGAAAAAAATCTAGAAAAAAAATCTAGAAAAAAAATCTAGAAAAAAAATCTAGAAAAAAATCTAGAAAAAAAATCTAGAAAAAAAATCTAGAAAAAAAATCTAGAAAAAAATCTAGAAAAAAAATCTAGAAAAAAAATCTAGAAAAAAAATCTAGAAAAAAATCTAGAAAAAAAATCTAGAAAAAAAATCTAGAAAAAAATCTAGAAAAAAAATCTAGAAAAAAATCTAGAAAAAAATCTACAAAAAAAATCTAGAAAAAAATCTACAAAAAAAATCTTCAAAAAAATCTAGAAAAAAATCTAGAAAAAAAATCTAGAAAAAAAATATAGAAAAAAAATCTAGAAAAAAAATCTAGAAAAAAATCTAGAAAAAAAATCTAGAAAAAAAATCTAGAAAAAAAATCTAGAAAAAAAATCTAGAAAAAAATGTAGAAAAAAATCTACAAAAAAAATCTTCAAAAAAATGTAGAAAAAAATCTAGAAAAAAAATGTAGAAAAAAAATGTAGAAAAAAAATGTAGAAAAAAAATCTAGAAAAAAAATCTAGAAAAAAAATCTAGAAAAAAAATCTAGAAAAAAAATCTAGAAAAAAATCTAGAAAAAAAATCTAGAAAAAAAATCTAGAAAAAAAATCTACAAAAAAATCTACAAAAAAAATCTAGAAAAAAAATCTAGAAAAAAAATCTAGAAAAAAATCTAGAAAAAAAATCTAGAAAAAAAATCTACAAAAAAATCTACAAAAAAAATCTAGAAAAAAAATCTAGAAAAAAAATATAGAAAAAAAATCTAGAAAAAAAATCTAGAAAAAAATCTAGAAAAAAATCTAGAAAAAAAATCTAGAAAAAAAATCTAGAAAAAAAATCTAGAAAAAAAATCTAGAAAAAAATCTAGAAAAAAATCTAGAAAAAAAATCTAGAAAAAAAATCTAGAAAAAAAATCTAGAAAAAAATCTAGAAAAAAAATCTAGAAAAAAAATCTAGAAAAAAAATCTAGAAAAAAATCTAGAAAAAAAATCTAGAAAAAAAATCTAGAAAAAAAATCTAGAAAAAAATCTAGAAAAAAAATCTAGAAAAAAAATCTAGAAAAAAATCTAGAAAAAAAATCTAGAAAAAAAATCTAGAAAAAAATCTAGAAAAAAATCTACAAAAAAAATCTAGAAAAAAATCTACAAAAAAAATCTTCAAAAAAATCTAGAAAAAAAATCTAGAAAAAAAATCTAGAAAAAAAATCTAGAAAAAAAATCTAGAAAAAAATCTAGAAAAAAAATCTAGAAAAAAAATCTAGAAAAAAAATCTAGAAACAAAATCTAGAAAAAAAATCTAGAAAAAAAATCTAGAAAAAAATCTACAAAAAAAATCTTCAAAAAAATCTAGAAAAAAATCTAGAAAAAAAATCTAGAAAAAAAATCTAGAAAAAAAATCTAGAAAAAAATCTAGAAAAAAAATCTAGAAAAAAATCTACAAAAAAAATCTTCAAAAAAATCTAGAAAAAAATCTAGAAAAAAAATCTAGAAAAAAAATCTAGAAAAAAAATCTAGAAAAAAAATCTAGAAAAAAAATCTAGAAAAAAAATCTAGAAAAAAAATTTAGAAAAAAAATCTAGAAAAAAAATCTAGAAAAAAATCTAGAAAAAAAATCTAGAAAAAAAATCTAGAAAAAAATCTAGAAAAAAAATCTAGAAAAAAAATCTAGAAAAAAATCTAGAAAAAAAATCTAGAAAAAAATCTAGAAAAAAATCTAGAAAAAAATCTAGAAAAAAAATCTACAAAAAAATCTACAAAAAAAATCTAGAAAAAAAATCTAGAAAAAAAATCTAGAAAAAAAATCTAGAAAAAAAATCTAGAAAAAAATCTAGAAAAAAAATCTAGAAAAAAAATCTAGAAAAAAATCTAGAAAAAAATCTAGAAAAAAAATCTAGAAAAAAAATCTAGAAAAAAAATCTAGAAAAAAATCTAGAAAAAAAATCTAGAAAAAAAATCTAGAAAAAAAATCTAGAAAAAAATCTAGAAAAAAAATCTAGAAAAAAAATCTAGAAAAAAAATCTAGAAAAAAATCTAGAAAAAAAATCTAGAAAAAAAATCTAGAAAAAAATCTAGAAAAAAAATCTAGAAAAAAAATCTAGAAAAAAATCTAGAAAAAAAATCTAGAAAAAAAATCTAGAAAAAAATCTAGAAAAAATTCTACAAAAAAAATCTAGAAAAAAATCTACAAAAAAAATCTTCAAAAAAATCTAGAAAAAAATCTAGAAAAAAAATCTAGAAAAAAAATCTAGAAAAAAAATCTAGAAAAAAAATCTAGAAAAAAATCTAGAAAAAAAATCTAGAAAAAAAATCTAGAAAAAAAATCTAGAAACAAAATCTAGAAAAAAAATCTAGAAAAAAAATCTAGAAAAAAATCTACAAAAAAAATCTTCAAAAAAATCTAGAAAAAAATCTAGAAAAAAAATCTAGAAAAAAAATCTAGAAAAAAAATCTAGAAAAAAATCTAGAAAAAAAATCTAGAAAAAAATCTACAAAAAAAATCTTCAAAAAAATCTAGAAAAAAATCTAGAAAAAAAATCTAGAAAAAAAATCTAGAAAAAAAATCTAGAAAAAAAATCTAGAAAAAAAATCTAGAAAAAAAATCTAGAAAAAAAATTTAGAAAAAAAATCTAGAAAAAAAATCTAGAAAAAAATCTAGAAAAAAAATCTAGAAAAAAAATCTAGAAAAAAATCTAGAAAAAAAATCTAGAAAAAAAATCTAGAAAAAAATCTAGAAAAAAAATCTAGAAAAAAATCTAGAAAAAAATCTAGAAAAAAATCTAGAAAAAAAATGTAGAAAAAAAATCTAGAAAAAAAATCTAGAAAAAAAATCTAGAAAAAAAATCTAGAAAAAAAATCTAGAAAAAAAATCTAGAAAAAAAATCTAGAAAAAAAATCTAGAAAAAAAATCTAGAAAAAAAATCTAGAAAAAAATCTAGAAAAAAAATCTAGAAAAAAAATCTAGAAAAAAAATCTAGAAAAAAATCTAGAAAAAAAATCTAGAAAAAAAATCTAGAAAAAAAATCTAGAAAAAAATCTAGAAAAAAAATCTAGAAAAAAAATCTAGAAAAAAAATCTAGAAAAAAATCTAGAAAAAAAATCTAGAAAAAAAATCTAGAAAAAAAATCTAGAAAAAAAATCTAGAAAAAAATCTAGAAAAAAATCTAGAAAAAAAATCTAGAAAAAAATCTAGAAAAAAAATCTAGAAAAAAAATCTAGAAAAAAAATCTAGAAAAAAAATCTAGAAAAAAATCTAGAAAAAAATCTAGAAAAAAATCTAGAAAAAAAATCTAGAAAAACAATCTAGAAAAAAAATCTAGAAAAAAATCTAGAAAAAAATCTAGAAAAAAAATCTAGAAAAAAAATCTAGAAAAAAAATCTAGAAAAAAAATCTAGAAAAAAAATCTAGAAAAAAAATCTAGAAAAAAAATTTAGAAAAAAAATCTAGAAAAAAAATCTAGAAAAAAATCTAGAAAAAAAATCTAGAAAAAAAATCTAGAAAAAAATCTAGAAAAAAAATCTAGAAAAAAAATCTAGAAAAAAATCTAGAAAAAAAATCTAGAAAAAAATCTAGAAAAAAATCTAGAAAAAAATCTAGAAAAAAAATCTAGAAAAAAAATCTAGAAAAAATATCTAGAAAAAAAATCTAGAAAAAAATCTAGAAAAAAATCTACAAAAAAAATCTTCAAAAAAATGTAGAAAAAAATCTAGAAAAAAAATGTAGAAAAAAAATCTAGAAAAAAAATCTAGAAAAAAAATCTAGAAAAAAAATCTAGAAAAAAAATCTAGAAAAAAAATCTAGAAAAAAAATCTAGAAAAAAAATCTAGAAAAAAAATCTAGAAAAAAATCTAGAAAAAAAATCTAGAAAAAAAATCTAGAAAAAAAATCTAGAAAAAAATCTAGAAAAAAAATCTAGAAAAAAAATCTAGAAAAAAAATCTAGAAAAAAATCTAGAAAAAAAATCTAGAAAAAAAATCTAGAAAAAAATCTAGAAAAAAAATCTAGAAAAAAAATCTAGAAAAAAATCTAGAAAAAAATCTAGAAAAAAAATCTAGAAAAAAATCTAGAAAAAAAATCTAGAAAAAAAATCTAGAAAAAAAATCTAGAAAAAAAATCTAGAAAAAAATCTAGAAAAAAATCTAGAAAAAAATCTAGAAAAAAAATCTAGAAAAAAAATCTAGAAAAAAAATCTAGAAAAAAATCTAGAAAAAAAATCTAGAAAAAAATCTACAAAAAAAATCTACAAAAAAAATCTAGAAAAAAATCTACAAAAAAAATCTTCAAAAAAATCTAGAAAAAAAATCTAGAAAAAAAATCTAGAAAAAAATCTACAAAAAAAATCTTCAAAAAAATCTAGAAAAAAATCTAGAAAAAAAATCTAGAAAAAAAATCTAGAAAAAAAATCTAGAAAAAAATCTAGAAAAAAAATCTAGAAAAAAATCTACAAAAAAAATCTTCAAAAAAATCTAGAAAAAAATTTAGAAAAAAAATCTAGAAAAAAAATCTAGAAAAAAAATCTAGAAAAAAAATCTAGAAAAAAAATCTAGAAAAAAATCTAGAAAAAAATCTAGAAAAAAAATCTAGAAAAAAAATCTAGAAAAAAAATCTAGAAAAAAAATCTAGAAAAAAATCTAGAAAAAAATCTAGAAAAAAAATCTAGAAAAAAAATCTAGAAAAAAAATCTAGAAAAAAATCTAGAAAAAAAATCTAGAAAAAAAATCTAGAAAAAAAATCTAGAAAAAAAATCTAGAAAAAAATCTAGAAAAAAAATCTAGAAAAAAAATCTAGAAAAAAATCTAGAAAAAAAATCTAGAAAAAAAATCTAGAAAAAAATCTAGAAAAAAATCTACAAAAAAAATCTAGAAAAAAATCTACAAAAAAAATCTTCAAAAAAATCTAGAAAAAAATCTAGAAAAAAAATCTAGAAAAAAAATCTAGAAAAAAAATCTAGAAAAAAAATCTAGAAAAAAATCTAGAAAAAAAATCTAGAAAAAAAATCTAGAAAAAAAATCTAGAAAAAAATCTACAAAAAAAATCTTCAAAAAAATCTAGAAAAAAATCTAGAAAAAAAATCTAGAAAAAAAATCTAGAAAAAAAATCTAGAAAAAAAATCTAGAAAAAAAATCTAGAAAAAAAATCTAGAAAAAAAATCTAGAAAAAAATCTAGAAAAAAAATCTAGAAAAAAAATCTAGAAAAAAATCTAGAAAAAAAATCTAGAAAAAAAATCTAGAAAAAAAATCTAGAAAAAAATCTAGAAAAAAAATCTAGAAAAAAAATCTAGAAAAAAAATCTAGAAAAAAAATCTAGAAAAAAAATCTAGAAAAAAAATCTAGAAAAAAATCTAGAAAAAAATCTAGAAAAAAAATCTAGAAAAAAAATCTAGAAAAAAAATCTAGAAAAAAATCTAGAAAAAAAATCTAGAAAAAAAATCTAGAAAAAAAATCTAGAAAAAAATCTAGAAAAAAATCTAGAAAAAAAATCTAGAAAAAAAATCTAGAAAAAAAATCTAGAAAAAAAATCTAGAAAAAAAATCTAGAAAAAAATCTAGAAAAAAATCTAGAAAAAAAATCTAGAAAAAAATCTAGAAAAAAAATCTAGAAAAAAAATCTAGAAAAAAAATCTAGAAAAAAAATCTAGAAAAAAATCTAGAAAAAAATCTAGAAAAAAATCTAGAAAAAAAATCTAGAAAAAAAATCTAGAAAAAAAATCTAGAAAAAAATCTAGAAAAAAAATCTAGAAAAAAAATCTAGAAAAAAATCTACAAAAAAAATCTACAAAAAAAATCTAGAAAAAAATCTACAAAAAAAATCTTCAAAAAAATCTAGAAAAAAAATCTAGAAAAAAAATCTAGAAAAAAATCTACAAAAAAAATCTTCAAAAAAATCTAGAAAAAAATCTAGAAAAAAAATCTAGAAAAAAAATCTAGAAAAAAAATCTAGAAAAAAATCTAGAAAAAAAATCTAGAAAAAAATCTACAAAAAAAATCTTCAAAAAAATCTAGAAAAAAATCTAGAAAAAAAATCTAGAAAAAAAATCTAGAAAAAAAATCTAGAAAAAAAATCTAGAAAAAAAATCTAGAAAAAAAATCTAGAAAAAAATCTAGAAAAAAATCTAGAAAAAAAATCTAGAAAAAAAATCTAGAAAAAAAATCTAGAAAAAAATCTAGAAAAAAATCTAGAAAAAAAATCTAGAAAAAAAATCTAGAAAAAAAATCTAGAAAAAAATCTAGAAAAAAAATCTAGAAAAAAAATCTAGAAAAAAAATCTAGAAAAAAATCTAGAAAAAAAATCTAGAAAAAAAATCTAGAAAAAAATCTAGAAAAAAAATCTAGAAAAAAAATCTAGAAAAAAATCTAGAAAAAAATCTACAAAAAAAATCTAGAAAAAAATCTACAAAAAAAATCTTCAAAAAAATCTAGAAAAAAATCTAGAAAAAAAATCTAGAAAAAAAATCTAGAAAAAAAATCTAGAAAAAAAATCTAGAAAAAAAATCTAGAAAAAAAATCTAGAAAAAAAATCTAGAAAAAAATCTAGAAAAAAAATCTAGAAAAAAAATCTAGAAAAAAAATCTAGAAACAAAATCTAGAAAAAAAATCTAGAAAAAAAATCTAGAAAAAAATCTACAAAAAAAATCTTCAAAAAAATCTAGAAAAAAATCTAGAAAAAAAATCTAGAAAAAAAATCTAGAAAAAAAATCTAGAAAAAAATCTAGAAAAAAATCTACAAAAAAAATCTTCAAAAAAATCTAGAAAAAAATCTAGAAAAAAAATCTAGAAAAAAAATCTAGAAAAAAAATCTAGAAAAAAAATCTAGAAAAAAAATCTAGAAAAAAAATCTAGAAAAAAAATCTAGAAAAAAATCTAGAAAAAAAATCTAGAAAAAAAATCTAGAAAAAAAATCTAGAAAAAAATCTACAAAAAAAATCTTCAAAAAAATCTAGAAAAAAATCTAGAAAAAAATCTAGAAAAAAAATCTAGAAAAAAAATCTAGAAAAAAAATCTAGAAAAAAATCTAGAAAAAAAATCTAGAAAAAAAATCTAGAAAAAAAATCTAGAAAAAAATCTAGAAAAAAAATCTAGAAAAAAAATCTAGAAAAAAAATCTAGAAAAAAATCTAGAAAAAAAATCTAGAAAAAAAATCTAGAAAAAAATCTAGAAAAAAAATCTAGAAAAAAAATCTAGAAAAAAATCTAGAAAAAAAATCTAGAAAAAAAATCTAGAAAAAAATCTAGAAAAAATTCTACAAAAAAAATCTAGAAAAAAATCTACAAAAAAAATCTTCAAAAAAATCTAGAAAAAAATCTAGAAAAAAAATCTAGAAAAAAAATCTAGAAAAAAAATCTAGAAAAAAAATCTAGAAAAAAATCTAGAAAAAAAATCTAGAAAAAAAATCTAGAAAAAAAATCTAGAAACAAAATCTAGAAAAAAAATCTAGAAAAAAAATCTAGAAAAAAATCTACAAAAAAAATCTTCAAAAAAATCTAGAAAAAAATCTAGAAAAAAAATCTAGAAAAAAAATCTAGAAAAAAAATCTAGAAAAAAATCTAGAAAAAAAATCTAGAAAAAAATCTACAAAAAAAATCTTCAAAAAAATCTAGAAAAAAATCTAGAAAAAAAATCTAGAAAAAAAATCTAGAAAAAAAATCTAGAAAAAAAATCTAGAAAAAAAATCTAGAAAAAAAATCTAGAAAAAAAATTTAGAAAAAAAATCTAGAAAAAAAATCTAGAAAAAAATCTAGAAAAAAAATCTAGAAAAAAAATCTAGAAAAAAATCTAGAAAAAAAATCTAGAAAAAAAATCTAGAAAAAAATCTAGAAAAAAAATCTAGAAAAAAATCTAGAAAAAAATCTAGAAAAAAATCTAGAAAAAAAATGTAGAAAAAAAATCTAGAAAAAAAATCTAGAAAAAAAATCTAGAAAAAAAATCTAGAAAAAAAATCTAGAAAAAAAATCTAGAAAAAAAATCTAGAAAAAAAATCTAGAAAAAAAATCTAGAAAAAAAATCTAGAAAAAAATCTAGAAAAAAAATCTAGAAAAAAAATCTAGAAAAAAAATCTAGAAAAAAATCTAGAAAAAAAATCTAGAAAAAAAATCTAGAAAAAAAATCTAGAAAAAAATCTAGAAAAAAAATCTAGAAAAAAAATCTAGAAAAAAAATCTAGAAAAAAATCTAGAAAAAAAATCTAGAAAAAAAATCTAGAAAAAAAATCTAGAAAAAAAATCTAGAAAAAAATCTAGAAAAAAATCTAGAAAAAAAATCTAGAAAAAAATCTAGAAAAAAAATCTAGAAAAAAAATCTAGAAAAAAAATCTAGAAAAAAAATCTAGAAAAAAATCTAGAAAAAAATCTAGAAAAAAATCTAGAAAAAAAATCTAGAAAAAAAATCTAGAAAAAAAATCTAGAAAAAAATCTAGAAAAAAATCTAGAAAAAAAATCTAGAAAAAAAATCTAGAAAAAAAATCTAGAAAAAAAATCTAGAAAAAAAATCTAGAAAAAAAATCTAGAAAAAAAATTTAGAAAAAAAATCTAGAAAAAAAATCTAGAAAAAAATCTAGAAAAAAAATCTAGAAAAAAAATCTAGAAAAAAATCTAGAAAAAAAATCTAGAAAAAAAATCTAGAAAAAAATCTAGAAAAAAAATCTAGAAAAAAATCTAGAAAAAAATCTAGAAAAAAATCTAGAAAAAAAATCTAGAAAAAAAATCTAGAAAAAATATCTAGAAAAAAAATCTAGAAAAAAATCTAGAAAAAAATCTACAAAAAAAATCTTCAAAAAAATGTAGAAAAAAATCTAGAAAAAAAATGTAGAAAAAAAATCTAGAAAAAAAATCTAGAAAAAAAATCTAGAAAAAAAATCTAGAAAAAAAATCTAGAAAAAAAATCTAGAAAAAAAATCTAGAAAAAAAATCTAGAAAAAAAATCTAGAAAAAAATCTAGAAAAAAAATCTAGAAAAAAAATCTAGAAAAAAAATCTAGAAAAAAATCTAGAAAAAAAATCTAGAAAAAAAATCTAGAAAAAAAATCTAGAAAAAAATCTAGAAAAAAAATCTAGAAAAAAAATCTAGAAAAAAATCTAGAAAAAAAATCTAGAAAAAAAATCTAGAAAAAAATCTAGAAAAAAATCTAGAAAAAAAATCTAGAAAAAAATCTAGAAAAAAAATCTAGAAAAAAAATCTAGAAAAAAAATCTAGAAAAAAAATCTAGAAAAAAATCTAGAAAAAAATCTAGAAAAAAATCTAGAAAAAAAATCTAGAAAAAAAATCTAGAAAAAAAATCTAGAAAAAAATCTAGAAAAAAAATCTAGAAAAAAATCTACAAAAAAAATCTACAAAAAAAATCTAGAAAAAAATCTACAAAAAAAATCTTCAAAAAAATCTAGAAAAAAAATCTAGAAAAAAAATCTAGAAAAAAATCTACAAAAAAAATCTTCAAAAAAATCTAGAAAAAAATCTAGAAAAAAAATCTAGAAAAAAAATCTAGAAAAAAAATCTAGAAAAAAATCTAGAAAAAAAATCTAGAAAAAAATCTACAAAAAAAATCTTCAAAAAAATCTAGAAAAAAATTTAGAAAAAAAATCTAGAAAAAAAATCTAGAAAAAAAATCTAGAAAAAAAATCTAGAAAAAAAATCTAGAAAAAAATCTAGAAAAAAATCTAGAAAAAAAATCTAGAAAAAAAATCTAGAAAAAAAATCTAGAAAAAAAATCTAGAAAAAAATCTAGAAAAAAATCTAGAAAAAAAATCTAGAAAAAAAATCTAGAAAAAAAATCTAGAAAAAAATCTAGAAAAAAAATCTAGAAAAAAAATCTAGAAAAAAAATCTAGAAAAAAAATCTAGAAAAAAATCTAGAAAAAAAATCTAGAAAAAAAATCTAGAAAAAAATCTAGAAAAAAAATCTAGAAAAAAAATCTAGAAAAAAATCTAGAAAAAAATCTACAAAAAAAATCTAGAAAAAAATCTACAAAAAAAATCTTCAAAAAAATCTAGAAAAAAATCTAGAAAAAAAATCTAGAAAAAAAATCTAGAAAAAAAATCTAGAAAAAAAATCTAGAAAAAAATCTAGAAAAAAAATCTAGAAAAAAAATCTAGAAAAAAAATCTAGAAAAAAATCTACAAAAAAAATCTTCAAAAAAATCTAGAAAAAAATCTAGAAAAAAAATCTAGAAAAAAAATCTAGAAAAAAAATCTAGAAAAAAAATCTAGAAAAAAAATCTAGAAAAAAAATCTAGAAAAAAAATCTAGAAAAAAATCTAGAAAAAAAATCTAGAAAAAAAATCTAGAAAAAAATCTAGAAAAAAAATCTAGAAAAAAAATCTAGAAAAAAAATCTAGAAAAAAATCTAGAAAAAAAATCTAGAAAAAAAATCTAGAAAAAAAATCTAGAAAAAAAATCTAGAAAAAAAATCTAGAAAAAAAATCTAGAAAAAAATCTAGAAAAAAATCTAGAAAAAAAATCTAGAAAAAAAATCTAGAAAAAAAATCTAGAAAAAAATCTAGAAAAAAAATCTAGAAAAAAAATCTAGAAAAAAAATCTAGAAAAAAATCTAGAAAAAAATCTAGAAAAAAAATCTAGAAAAAAAATCTAGAAAAAAAATCTAGAAAAAAAATCTAGAAAAAAAATCTAGAAAAAAATCTAGAAAAAAATCTAGAAAAAAAATCTAGAAAAAAATCTAGAAAAAAAATCTAGAAAAAAAATCTAGAAAAAAAATCTAGAAAAAAAATCTAGAAAAAAATCTAGAAAAAAATCTAGAAAAAAATCTAGAAAAAAAATCTAGAAAAAAAATCTAGAAAAAAAATCTAGAAAAAAATCTAGAAAAAAAATCTAGAAAAAAAATCTAGAAAAAAATCTACAAAAAAAATCTACAAAAAAAATCTAGAAAAAAATCTACAAAAAAAATCTTCAAAAAAATCTAGAAAAAAAATCTAGAAAAAAAATCTAGAAAAAAATCTACAAAAAAAATCTTCAAAAAAATCTAGAAAAAAATCTAGAAAAAAAATCTAGAAAAAAAATCTAGAAAAAAAATCTAGAAAAAAATCTAGAAAAAAAATCTAGAAAAAAATCTACAAAAAAAATCTTCAAAAAAATCTAGAAAAAAATCTAGAAAAAAAATCTAGAAAAAAAATCTAGAAAAAAAATCTAGAAAAAAAATCTAGAAAAAAAATCTAGAAAAAAAATCTAGAAAAAAATCTAGAAAAAAATCTAGAAAAAAAATCTAGAAAAAAAATCTAGAAAAAAAATCTAGAAAAAAATCTAGAAAAAAATCTAGAAAAAAAATCTAGAAAAAAAATCTAGAAAAAAAATCTAGAAAAAAATCTAGAAAAAAAATCTAGAAAAAAAATCTAGAAAAAAAATCTAGAAAAAAATCTAGAAAAAAAATCTAGAAAAAAAATCTAGAAAAAAATCTAGAAAAAAAATCTAGAAAAAAAATCTAGAAAAAAATCTAGAAAAAAATCTACAAAAAAAATCTAGAAAAAAATCTACAAAAAAAATCTTCAAAAAAATCTAGAAAAAAATCTAGAAAAAAAATCTAGAAAAAAAATCTAGAAAAAAAATCTAGAAAAAAAATCTAGAAAAAAAATCTAGAAAAAAAATCTAGAAAAAAAATCTAGAAAAAAATCTAGAAAAAAAATCTAGAAAAAAAATCTAGAAAAAAAATCTAGAAAAAAATCTACAAAAAAAATCTTCAAAAAAATCTAGAAAAAAATCTAGAAAAAAAATCTAGAAAAAAAATCTAGAAAAAAAATCTAGAAAAAAAATCTAGAAAAAAAATCTAGAAAAAAAATCTAGAAAAAAAATCTAGAAAAAAATCTAGAAAAAAAATCTAGAAAAAAAATCTAGAAAAAAATCTAGAAAAAAAATCTAGAAAAAAAATCTAGAAAAAAAATCTAGAAAAAAATCTAGAAAAAAAATCTAGAAAAAAAATCTAGAAAAAAAATCTAGAAAAAAAATCTAGAAAAAAAATCTAGAAAAAAAATCTAGAAAAAAATCTAGAAAAAAATCTAGAAAAAAAATCTAGAAAAAAAATCTAGAAAAAAAATCTAGAAAAAAATCTAGAAAAAAAATCTAGAAAAAAAATCTAGAAAAAAAATCTAGAAAAAAATCTAGAAAAAAATCTAGAAAAAAAATCTAGAAAAAAAATCTAGAAAAAAAATCTAGAAAAAAAATCTAGAAAAAAAATCTAGAAAAAAATCTAGAAAAAAATCTAGAAAAAAAATCTAGAAAAAAATCTAGAAAAAAAATCTAGAAAAAAAATCTAGAAAAAAAATCTAGAAAAAAAATCTAGAAAAAAATCTAGAAAAAAATCTAGAAAAAAATCTAGAAAAAAAATCTAGAAAAAAAATCTAGAAAAAAAATCTAGAAAAAAATCTAGAAAAAAAATCTAGAAAAAAAATCTAGAAAAAAATCTACAAAAAAAATCTACAAAAAAAATCTAGAAAAAAATCTACAAAAAAAATCTTCAAAAAAATCTAGAAAAAAAATCTAGAAAAAAAATCTAGAAAAAAATCTACAAAAAAAATCTTCAAAAAAATCTAGAAAAAAATCTAGAAAAAAAATCTAGAAAAAAAATCTAGAAAAAAAATCTAGAAAAAAATCTAGAAAAAAAATCTAGAAAAAAATCTACAAAAAAAATCTTCAAAAAAATCTAGAAAAAAATCTAGAAAAAAAATCTAGAAAAAAAATCTAGAAAAAAAATCTAGAAAAAAAATCTAGAAAAAAAATCTAGAAAAAAAATCTAGAAAAAAATCTAGAAAAAAATCTAGAAAAAAAATCTAGAAAAAAAATCTAGAAAAAAAATCTAGAAAAAAATCTAGAAAAAAATCTAGAAAAAAAATCTAGAAAAAAAATCTAGAAAAAAAATCTAGAAAAAAAATCTAGAAAAAAAATCTAGAAAAAAAATCTAGAAAAAAATCTAGAAAAAAATCTAGAAAAAAAATCTAGAAAAAAAATCTAGAAAAAAAATCTAGAAAAAAATCTAGAAAAAAATCTAGAAAAAAAATCTAGAAAAAAAATCTAGAAAAAAAATCTAGAAAAAAATCTAGAAAAAAAATCTAGAAAAAAAATCTAGAAAAAAAATCTAGAAAAAAATCTAGAAAAAAAATCTAGAAAAAAAATCTAGAAAAAAATCTAGAAAAAAAATCTAGAAAAAAAATCTAGAAAAAAATCTAGAAAAAAATCTACAAAAAAAATCTAGAAAAAAATCTACAAAAAAAATCTTCAAAAAAATCTAGAAAAAAATCTAGAAAAAAAATCTAGAAAAAAAATCTAGAAAAAAAATCTAGAAAAAAAATCTAGAAAAAAAATCTAGAAAAAAAATCTAGAAAAAAAATCTAGAAAAAAATCTAGAAAAAAAATCTAGAAAAAAAATCTAGAAAAAAAATCTAGAAAAAAATCTACAAAAAAAATCTTCAAAAAAATCTAG
Organism: Oncorhynchus mykiss; assembly: GCF_057628025.1. NCBI lineage: Eukaryota > Metazoa > Chordata > Actinopteri > Salmoniformes > Salmonidae > Oncorhynchus > Oncorhynchus mykiss. The sequence goes on along the minus strand of NC_143043.1, from coordinate 1,471,066 downwards.
AAAAAAATCTAGAAAAAAAATCTAGAAAAAAAATCTAGAAAAAAAATCTAGAAAAAAAATCTAGAAAAAAAATCTAGAAAAAAAATCTAGAAAAAAAATCTAGAAAAAAATCTAGAAAAAAAATCTAGAAAAAAAATCTAGAAAAAAATCTAGAAAAAAAATCTAGAAAAAAAATCTAGAAAAAAAATCTAGAAAAAAATCTAGAAAAAAAATCTAGAAAAAAAATCTAGAAAAAAAATCTAGAAAAAAAATCTAGAAAAAAAATCTAGAAAAAAAATCTAGAAAAAAATCTAGAAAAAAATCTAGAAAAAAAATCTAGAAAAAAAATCTAGAAAAAAAATCTAGAAAAAAATCTAGAAAAAAAATCTAGAAAAAAAATCTAGAAAAAAAATCTAGAAAAAAATCTAGAAAAAAATCTAGAAAAAAAATCTAGAAAAAAAATCTAGAAAAAAAATCTAGAAAAAAAATCTAGAAAAAAAATCTAGAAAAAAATCTAGAAAAAAATCTAGAAAAAAAATCTAGAAAAAAATCTAGAAAAAAAATCTAGAAAAAAAATCTAGAAAAAAAATCTAGAAAAAAATCTAGAAAAAAATCTAGAAAAAAATCTAGAAAAAAAATCTAGAAAAAAAATCTAGAAAAAAAATCTAGAAAAAAATCTAGAAAAAAAATCTAGAAAAAAAATCTAGAAAAAAATCTACAAAAAAAATCTACAAAAAAAATCTAGAAAAAAATCTACAAAAAAAATCTTCAAAAAAATCTAGAAAAAAAATCTAGAAAAAAAATCTAGAAAAAAATCTACAAAAAAAATCTTCAAAAAAATCTAGAAAAAAATCTAGAAAAAAAATCTAGAAAAAAAATCTAGAAAAAAAATCTAGAAAAAAATCTAGAAAAAAAATCTAGAAAAAAATCTACAAAAAAAATCTTCAAAAAAATCTAGAAAAAAATCTAGAAAAAAAATCTAGAAAAAAAATCTAGAAAAAAAATCTAGAAAAAAAATCTAGAAAAAAAATCTAGAAAAAAAATCTAGAAAAAAATCTAGAAAAAAATCTAGAAAAAAAATCTAGAAAAAAAATCTAGAAAAAAAATCTAGAAAAAAATCTAGAAAAAAATCTAGAAAAAAAATCTAGAAAAAAAATCTAGAAAAAAAATCTAGAAAAAAATCTAGAAAAAAAATCTAGAAAAAAAATCTAGAAAAAAAATCTAGAAAAAAATCTAGAAAAAAAATCTAGAAAAAAAATCTAGAAAAAAATCTAGAAAAAAAATCTAGAAAAAAAATCTAGAAAAAAATCTAGAAAAAAATCTACAAAAAAAATCTAGAAAAAAATCTACAAAAAAAATCTTCAAAAAAATCTAGAAAAAAATCTAGAAAAAAAATCTAGAAAAAAAATCTAGAAAAAAAATCTAGAAAAAAAATCTAGAAAAAAATCTAGAAAAAAAATCTAGAAAAAAAATCTAGAAAAAAAATCTAGAAAAAAATCTACAAAAAAAATCTTCAAAAAAATCTAGAAAAAAATCTAGAAAAAAAATCTAGAAAAAAAATCTAGAAAAAAATCTAGAAAAAAAATCTAGAAAAAAAATCTAGAAAAAAAATCTAGAAAAAAAATCTAGAAAAAAAATCTAGAAGAAAAATCTAGAAAAAAAATCTAGAAAAAAATCTAGAAAAAAAATCTAGAAAAAAAATCTAGAAAAAAATCTAGAAAAAAAATCTAGAAAAAAAATCTAGAAAAAAAATCTAGAAAAAAATCTAGAAAAAAAATCTAGAAAAAAAATCTAGAAAAAAAATCTAGAAAAAAATCTAGAAAAAAAATCTAGAAAAAAAATCTAGAAAAAAATCTAGAAAAAAAATCTAGAAAAAAAATCTAGAAAAAAATCTAGAAAAAAAATCTAGAAAAAAAATCTAGAAAAAAATCTACAAAAAAAATCTTCAAAAAAATCTAGAAAAAAATCTAGAAAAAAAATCTAGAAAAAAAATCTAGAAAAAAAATCTAGAAAAAAAATCTAGAAAAAAAATCTAGAAAAAAAATCTAGAAAAAAATCTAGAAAAAAATCTAGAAAAAAAATCTAGAAAAAAAATCTAGAAAAAAAATCTAGAAAAAAATCTAGAAAAAAAATCTAGAAAAAAAATCTAGAAAAAAAATCTAGAAAAAAATCTAGAAAAAAATCTAGAAAAAAAATCTAGAAAAAAAATCTAGAAAAAAATCTACAAAAAAAATCTACAAAAAAAATCTAGAAAAAAATCTACAAAAAAAATCTTCAAAAAAATCTAGAAAAAAAATCTAGAAAAAAAATCTAGAAAAAAAATCTAGAAAAAAAATCTAGAAAAAAAATCTAGAAAAAAAATCTAGAAAAAAAATCTAGAAAAAAAATCTAGAAAAAAATCTAGAAAAAAATCTAGAAAAAAAATCTAGAAAAAAAATCTAGAAAAAAAATCTAGAAAAAAAATCTAGAAAAAAATCTAGAAAAAAATCTAGAAAAAAAATCTAGAAAAAAAATCTAGAAAAAAAATCTAGAAAAAAATCTAGAAAAAAAATCTAGAAAAAAAATCTAGAAAAAAAATCTAGAAAAAAATCTAGAAAAAAAATCTAGAAAAAAAATCTAGAAAAAAAATCTAGAAAAAAATCTAGAAAAAAAATCTAGAAAAAAAATCTAGAAAAAAATCTAGAAAAAAAATCTAGAAAAAAAATCTAGAAAAAAATCTAGAAAAAAATCTACAAAAAAAATCTAGAAAAAAATCTACAAAAAAAATCTTCAAAAAAATCTAGAAAAAAATCTAGAAAAAAAATCTAGAAAAAAAATCTAGAAAAAAAATCTAGAAAAAAAATCTAGAAAAAAATCTAGAAAAAAAATCTAGAAAAAAAATCTAGAAAAAAAATCTAGAAAAAAATCTACAAAAAAAATCTTCAAAAAAATCTAGAAAAAAATCTAGAAAAAAAATCTAGAAAAAAAATCTAGAAAAAAAATCTAGAAAAAAAATCTAGAAAAAAAATCTAGAAGAAAAATCTAGAAAAAAAATCTAGAAAAAAATCTAGAAAAAAAATCTAGAAAAAAAATCTAGAAAAAAATCTAGAAAAAAAATCTAGAAAAAAAATCTAGAAAAAAAATCTAGAAAAAAATCTAGAAAAAAAATCTAGAAAAAAAATCTAGAAAAAAAATCTAGAAAAAAATCTAGAAAAAAAATCTAGAAAAAAAATCTAGAAAAAAATCTAGAAAAAAAATCTAGAAAAAAAATCTAGAAAAAAATCTAGAAAAAAAATCTAGAAAAAAAATCTAGAAAAAAAATCTAGAAAAAAAATCTAGAAAAAAATCTAGAAAAAAAATCTAGAAAAAAAATCTAGAAAAAAAATCTAGAAAAAAATCTAGAAAAAAAATCTAGAAAAAAAATCTAGAAAAAAAATCTAGAAAAAAATCTAGAAAAAAAATCTAGAAAAAAAATCTAGAAAAAAATCTAGAAAAAAAATCTAGAAAAAAAATCTAGAAAAAAATCTAGAAAAAAATCTACAAAAAAAATCTAGAAAAAAATCTACAAAAAAAATCTTCAAAAAAATCTAGAAAAAAATCTAGAAAAAAAATCTAGAAAAAAAATCTAGAAAAAAAATCTAGAAAAAAAATCTAGAAAAAAATCTAGAAAAAAAATCTAGAAAAAAAATCTAGAAAAAAATCTACAAAAAAAATCTTCAAAAAAATCTAGAAAAAAATCTAGAAAAAAAATCTAGAAAAAAAATCTAGAAAAAAAATCTAGGAAAAAAATCTAGAAAAAAAATCTAGAAAAAAAATCTAGAAAAAAAATCTAGAAAAAAATCTAGAAAAAAATCTAGAAAAAAAATCTAGAAAAAAAATCTAGAAAAAAAATCTAGAAAAAAATCTAGAAAAAAAATCTAGAAAAAAAATCTAGAAAAAAAATCTAGAAAAAAATCTAGAAAAAAATCTAGAAAAAAAATCTAGAAAAAAAATCTAGAAAAAAATCTACAAAAAAAATCTACAAAAAAAATCTAGAAAAAAATCTACAAAAAAAATCTTCAAAAAAATCTAGAAAAAAAATCTAGAAAAAAAATCTAGAAAAAAAATCTAGAAAAAAAATCTAGAAAAAAAATCTAGAAAAAAAATCTAGAAAAAAATCTAGAAAAAAAATCTAGAAAAAAAATCTAGAAAAAAAATCTAGAAAAAAATCTAGAAAAAAAATCTAGAAAAAAAATCTAGAAAAAAAATCTAGAAAAAAATCTAGAAAAAAAATCTAGAAAAAAAATCTAGAAAAAAATCTAGAAAAAAAATCTAGAAAAAAAATCTAGAAAAAAATCTAGAAAAAAATCTACAAAAAAAATCTAGAAAAAAATCTACAAAAAAAATCTTCAAAAAAATCTAGAAAAAAATCTAGAAAAAAAATCTAGAAAAAAAATCTAGAAAAAAAATCTAGAAAAAAAATCTAGAAAAAAATCTAGAAAAAAAATCTAGAAAAAAAATCTAGAAAAAAATCTACAAAAAAAATCTTCAAAAAAATCTAGAAAAAAATCTAGAAAAAAAATCTAGAAAAAAAATCTAGAAAAAAAATCTAGGAAAAAAATCTAGAAAAAAAATCTAGAAAAAAAATCTAGAAAAAAAATCTAGAAAAAAATCTAGAAAAAAATCTAGAAAAAAAATCTAGAAAAAAAATCTAGAAAAAAAATCTAGAAAAAAATCTAGAAAAAAAATCTAGAAAAAAAATCTAGAAAAAAAATCTAGAAAAAAATCTAGAAAAAAATCTAGAAAAAAAATCTAGAAAAAAAATCTAGAAAAAAATCTACAAAAAAAATCTACAAAAAAAATCTAGAAAAAAATCTACAAAAAAAATCTTCAAAAAAATCTAGAAAAAAAATCTAGAAAAAAAATCTAGAAAAAAAATCTAGAAAAAAAATCTAGAAAAAAAATCTAGAAAAAAAATCTAGAAAAAAAATCTAGAAAAAAAATCTAGAAAAAAAATCTAGAAAAAAATCTAGAAAAAAATCTAGAAAAAAAATCTAGAAAAAAAATCTAGAAAAAAAATCTAGAAAAAAAATCTAGAAAAAAATCTAGAAAAAAATCTAGAAAAAAAATCTAGAAAAAAAATCTAGAAAAAAAATCTAGAAAAAAATCTAGAAAAAAAATCTAGAAAAAAAATCTAGAAAAAAAATCTAGAAAAAAATCTAGAAAAAAAATCTAGAAAAAAAATCTAGAAAAAAAATCTAGAAAAAAATCTAGAAAAAAAATCTAGAAAAAAAATCTAGAAAAAAATCTAGAAAAAAAATCTAGAAAAAAAATCTAGAAAAAAATCTAGAAAAAAATCTACAAAAAAAATCTAGAAAAAAATCTACAAAAAAAATCTTCAAAAAAATCTAGAAAAAAATCTAGAAAAAAAATCTAGAAAAAAAATCTAGAAAAAAAATCTAGAAAAAAAATCTAGAAAAAAATCTAGAAAAAAAATCTAGAAAAAAAATCTAGAAAAAAAATCTAGAAAAAAATCTACAAAAAAAATCTTCAAAAAAATCTAGAAAAAAATCTAGAAAAAAAATCTAGAAAAAAAATCTAGAAAAAAAATCTAGAAAAAAAATCTAGAAAAAAAATCTAGAAGAAAAATCTAGAAAAAAAATCTAGAAAAAAATCTAGAAAAAAAATCTAGAAAAAAAATCTAGAAAAAAATCTAGAAAAAAAATCTAGAAAAAAAATCTAGAAAAAAAATCTAGAAAAAAATCTAGAAAAAAAATCTAGAAAAAAAATCTAGAAAAAAAATCTAGAAAAAAATCTAGAAAAAAAATCTAGAAAAAAAATCTAGAAAAAAATCTAGAAAAAAAATCTAGAAAAAAAATCTAGAAAAAAATCTAGAAAAAAAATCTAGAAAAAAAATCTAGAAAAAAAATCTAGAAAAAAAATCTAGAAAAAAATCTAGAAAAAAAATCTAGAAAAAAAATCTAGAAAAAAAATCTAGAAAAAAATCTACAAAAAAAATCTTCAAAAAAATCTAGAAAAAAATCTAGAAAAAAAATCTAGAAAAAAAATCTAGAAAAAAAATCTAGAAAAAAAATCTAGAAAAAAATCTACAAAAAAAATCTTCAAAAAAATCTAGAAAAAAATCTAGAAAAAAAATCTAGAAAAAAAATCTAGAAAAAAAATCTAGAAAAAAAATCTAGAAAAAAAATCTAGAAGAAAAATCTAGAAAAAAAATCTAGAAAAAAATCTAGAAAAAAATCTAGAAAAAAATCTACAAAAAAAATCTAGAAAAAAATCTACAAAAAAAATCTTCAAAAAAATCTAGAAAAAAATCTAGAAAAAAATCTAGAAAAAAAATCTAGAAAAAAAATCTAGAAAAAAAATCTAGAAAAAAAATCTAGAAAAAAAATCTAGAAGAAAAATCTAGAAAAAAAATCTAGAAAAAAATCTAGAAAAAAAATCTAGAAAAAAAATCTAGAAAAAAATCTAGAAAAAAAATCTAGAAAAAAAATCTAGAAAAAAAATCTAGAAAAAAATCTAGAAAAAAATCTAGAAAAAAAATCTAGAAAAAAAATCTAGAAAAAAAATCTAGAAAAAAATCTAGAAAAAAAATCTAGAAAAAAAATCTAGAAAAAAAATCTAGAAAAAAATCTAGAAAAAAAATCTAGAAAAAAAATCTAGAAAAAAATCTAGAAAAAAAATCTAGAAAAAAAATCTAGAAAAAAATCTAGAAAAAAATCTACAAAAAAAATCTAGAAAAAAATCTACAAAAAAAATCTTCAAAAAAATCTAGAAAAAAATCTAGAAAAAAAATCTAGAAAAAAAATCTAGAAAAAAAATCTAGAAAAAAAATCTAGAAAAAAATCTAGAAAAAAAATCTAGAAAAAAAATCTAGAAAAAAAATCTAGAAAAAAATCTACAAAAAAAATCTTCAAAAAAATCTAGAAAAAAATCTAGAAAAAAAATCTAGAAAAAAAATCTAGAAAAAAAATCTAGAAAAAAAATCTAGAAAAAAAATCTAGAAGAAAAATCTAGAAAAAAAATCTAGAAAAAAATCTAGAAAAAAAATCTAGAAAAAAAATCTAGAAAAAAATCTAGAAAAAAAATCTAGAAAAAAAATCTAGAAAAAAAATCTAGAAAAAAATCTAGAAAAAAAATCTAGAAAAAAAATCTAGAAAAAAAATCTAGAAAAAAATCTAGAAAAAAAATCTAGAAAAAAAATCTAGAAAAAAATCTAGAAAAAAAATCTAGAAAAAAAATCTAGAAAAAAATCTAGAAAAAAAATCTAGAAAAAAAATCTAGAAAAAAATCTACAAAAAAAATCTTCAAAAAAATCTAGAAAAAAATCTAGAAAAAAAATCTAGAAAAAAAATCTAGAAAAAAAATCTAGAAAAAAAATCTAGAAAAAAAATCTAGAAAAAAAATCTAGAAAAAAATCTAGAAAAAAATCTAGAAAAAAAATCTAGAAAAAAAATCTAGAAAAAAAATCTAGAAAAAAATCTAGAAAAAAAATCTAGAAAAAAAATCTAGAAAAAAAATCTAGAAAAAAATCTAGAAAAAAATCTAGAAAAAAAATCTAGAAAAAAAATCTAGAAAAAAATCTACAAAAAAAATCTACAAAAAAAATCTAGAAAAAAATCTACAAAAAAAATCTTCAAAAAAATCTAGAAAAAAAATCTAGAAAAAAAATCTAGAAAAAAAATCTAGAAAAAAAATCTAGAAAAAAAATCTAGAAAAAAAATCTAGAAAAAAAATCTAGAAAAAAAATCTAGAAAAAAATCTAGAAAAAAATCTAGAAAAAAAATCTAGAAAAAAAATCTAGAAAAAAAATCTAGAAAAAAAATCTAGAAAAAAATCTAGAAAAAAATCTAGAAAAAAAATCTAGAAAAAAAATCTAGAAAAAAAATCTAGAAAAAAATCTAGAAAAAAAATCTAGAAAAAAAATCTAGAAAAAAAATCTAGAAAAAAATCTAGAAAAAAAATCTAGAAAAAAAATCTAGAAAAAAATCTAGAAAAAAAATCTAGAAAAAAAATCTAGAAAAAAATCTAGAAAAAAATCTACAAAAAAAATCTAGAAAAAAATCTACAAAAAAAATCTTCAAAAAAATCTAGAAAAAAATCTAGAAAAAAAATCTAGAAAAAAAATCTAGAAAAAAAATCTAGAAAAAAAATCTAGAAAAAAATCTAGAAAAAAAATCTAGAAAAAAAATCTAGAAAAAAAATCTAGAAAAAAATCTACAAAAAAAATCTTCAAAAAAATCTAGAAAAAAATCTAGAAAAAAAATCTAGAAAAAAAATCTAGAAAAAAAATCTAGAAAAAAAATCTAGAAAAAAAATCTAGAAGAAAAATCTAGAAAAAAAATCTAGAAAAAAATCTAGAAAAAAAATCTAGAAAAAAAATCTAGAAAAAAATCTAGAAAAAAAATCTAGAAAAAAAATCTAGAAAAAAAATCTAGAAAAAAATCTAGAAAAAAAATCTAGAAAAAAAATCTAGAAAAAAAATCTAGAAAAAAATCTAGAAAAAAAATCTAGAAAAAAAATCTAGAAAAAAATCTAGAAAAAAAATCTAGAAAAAAAATCTAGAAAAAAATCTAGAAAAAAAATCTAGAAAAAAAATCTAGAAAAAAAATCTAGAAAAAAAATCTAGAAAAAAATCTAGAAAAAAAATCTAGAAAAAAAATCTAGAAAAAAAATCTAGAAAAAAATCTAGAAAAAAAATCTAGAAAAAAAATCTAGAAAAAAAATCTAGAAAAAAATCTAGAAAAAAAATCTAGAAAAAAAATCTAGAAAAAAATCTAGAAAAAAAATCTAGAAAAAAAATCTAGAAAAAAATCTAGAAAAAAATCTACAAAAAAAATCTAGAAAAAAATCTACAAAAAAAATCTTCAAAAAAATCTAGAAAAAAATCTAGAAAAAAAATCTAGAAAAAAAATCTAGAAAAAAAATCTAGAAAAAAAATCTAGAAAAAAATCTAGAAAAAAAATCTAGAAAAAAAATCTAGAAAAAAAATCTAGAAAAAAATCTACAAAAAAAATCTTCAAAAAAATCTAGAAAAAAATCTAGAAAAAAAATCTAGAAAAAAAATCTAGAAAAAAAATCTAGAAAAAAAATCTAGAAAAAAAATCTAGAAGAAAAATCTAGAAAAAAAATCTAGAAAAAAATCTAGAAAAAAAATCTAGAAAAAAAATCTAGAAAAAAATCTAGAAAAAAAATCTAGAAAAAAAATCTAGAAAAAAAATCTAGAAAAAAATCTAGAAAAAAAATCTAGAAAAAAAATCTAGAAAAAAAATCTAGAAAAAAATCTAGAAAAAAAATCTAGAAAAAAAATCTAGAAAAAAATCTAGAAAAAAAATCTAGAAAAAAAATCTAGAAAAAAATCTAGAAAAAAAATCTAGAAAAAAAATCTAGAAAAAAATCTACAAAAAAAATCTTCAAAAAAATCTAGAAAAAAATCTAGAAAAAAAATCTAGAAAAAAAATCTAGAAAAAAATCTAGAAAAAAATCTAGAAAAAAAATCTAGAAAAAAAATCTAGAAAAAAAATCTAGAAAAAAATCTAGAAAAAAAATCTAGAAAAAAAATCTAGAAAAAAAATCTAGAAAAAAATCTAGAAAAAAAATCTAGAAAAAAAATCTAGAAAAAAAATCTAGAAAAAAATCTAGAAAAAAAATCTAGAAAAAAAATCTAGAAAAAAATCTAGAAAAAAAATCTAGAAAAAAAATCTAGAAAAAAATCTAGAAAAAAATCTACAAAAAAAATCTAGAAAAAAATCTACAAAAAAAATCTTCAAAAAAATCTAGAAAAAAATCTAGAAAAAAAATCTAGAAAAAAAATCTAGAAAAAAAATCTAGAAAAAAAATCTAGAAAAAAATCTAGAAAAAAAATCTAGAAAAAAAATCTAGAAAAAAAATCTAGAAAAAAATCTACAAAAAAAATCTTCAAAAAAATCTAGAAAAAAATCTAGAAAAAAAATCTAGAAAAAAAATCTAGAAAAAAAATCTAGAAAAAAAATCTAGAAAAAAAATCTAGAAGAAAAATCTAGAAAAAAAATCTAGAAAAAAATCTAGAAAAAAAATCTAGAAAAAAAATCTAGAAAAAAATCTAGAAAAAAAATCTAGAAAAAAAATCTAGAAAAAAAATCTAGAAAAAAATCTAGAAAAAAAATCTAGAAAAAAAATCTAGAAAAAAAATCTAGAAAAAAATCTAGAAAAAAAATCTAGAAAAAAAATCTAGAAAAAAATCTAGAAAAAAAATCTAGAAAAAAAATCTAGAAAAAAATCTAGAAAAAAAATCTAGAAAAAAAATCTAGAAAAAAAATCTAGAAAAAAAATCTAGAAAAAAATCTAGAAAAAAAATCTAGAAAAAAAATCTAGAAAAAAAATCTAGAAAAAAATCTAGAAAAAAAATCTAGAAAAAAAATCTAGAAAAAAAATCTAGAAAAAAATCTAGAAAAAAAATCTAGAAAAAAAATCTAGAAAAAAATCTAGAAAAAAAATCTAGAAAAAAAATCTAGAAAAAAATCTAGAAAAAAATCTACAAAAAAAATCTAGAAAAAAATCTACAAAAAAAATCTTCAAAAAAATCTAGAAAAAAATCTAGAAAAAAAATCTAGAAAAAAAATCTAGAAAAAAAATCTAGAAAAAAAATCTAGAAAAAAATCTAGAAAAAAAATCTAGAAAAAAAATCTAGAAAAAAAATCTAGAAAAAAATCTACAAAAAAAATCTTCAAAAAAATCTAGAAAAAAATCTAGAAAAAAAATCTAGAAAAAAAATCTAGAAAAAAAATCTAGAAAAAAAATCTAGAAAAAAAATCTAGAAGAAAAATCTAGAAAAAAAATCTAGAAAAAAATCTAGAAAAAAAATCTAGAAAAAAAATCTAGAAAAAAATCTAGAAAAAAAATCTAGAAAAAAAATCTAGAAAAAAAATCTAGAAAAAAATCTAGAAAAAAAATCTAGAAAAAAAATCTAGAAAAAAAATCTAGAAAAAAATCTAGAAAAAAAATCTAGAAAAAAAATCTAGAAAAAAATCTAGAAAAAAAATCTAGAAAAAAAATCTAGAAAAAAATCTAGAAAAAAAATCTAGAAAAAAAATCTAGAAAAAAATCTACAAAAAAAATCTTCAAAAAAATCTAGAAAAAAATCTAGAAAAAAAATCTAGAAAAAAAATCTAGAAAAAAAATCTAGGAAAAAAATCTAGAAAAAAAATCTAGAAAAAAAATCTAGAAAAAAAATCTAGAAAAAAATCTAGAAAAAAATCTAGAAAAAAAATCTAGAAAAAAAATCTAGAAAAAAAATCTAGAAAAAAATCTAGAAAAAAAATCTAGAAAAAAAATCTAGAAAAAAAATCTAGAAAAAAATCTAGAAAAAAATCTAGAAAAAAAATCTAGAAAAAAAATCTAGAAAAAAATCTACAAAAAAAATCTACAAAAAAAATCTAGAAAAAAATCTACAAAAAAAATCTTCAAAAAAATCTAGAAAAAAAATCTAGAAAAAAAATCTAGAAAAAAAATCTAGAAAAAAAATCTAGAAAAAAAATCTAGAAAAAAAATCTAGAAAAAAAATCTAGAAAAAAAATCTAGAAAAAAAATCTAGAAAAAAATCTAGAAAAAAATCTAGAAAAAAAATCTAGAAAAAAAATCTAGAAAAAAAATCTAGAAAAAAAATCTAGAAAAAAATCTAGAAAAAAATCTAGAAAAAAAATCTAGAAAAAAAATCTAGAAAAAAAATCTAGAAAAAAATCTAGAAAAAAAATCTAGAAAAAAAATCTAGAAAAAAAATCTAGAAAAAAATCTAGAAAAAAAATCTAGAAAAAAAATCTAGAAAAAAAATCTAGAAAAAAATCTAGAAAAAAAATCTAGAAAAAAAATCTAGAAAAAAATCTAGAAAAAAAATCTAGAAAAAAAATCTAGAAAAAAATCTAGAAAAAAATCTACAAAAAAAATCTAGAAAAAAATCTACAAAAAAAATCTTCAAAAAAATCTAGAAAAAAATCTAGAAAAAAAATCTAGAAAAAAAATCTAGAAAAAAAATCTAGAAAAAAAATCTAGAAAAAAATCTAGAAAAAAAATCTAGAAAAAAAATCTAGAAAAAAAATCTAGAAAAAAATCTACAAAAAAAATCTTCAAAAAAATCTAGAAAAAAATCTAGAAAAAAAATCTAGAAAAAAAATCTAGAAAAAAAATCTAGAAAAAAAATCTAGAAAAAAAATCTAGAAGAAAAATCTAGAAAAAAAATCTAGAAAAAAATCTAGAAAAAAAATCTAGAAAAAAAATCTAGAAAAAAATCTAGAAAAAAAATCTAGAAAAAAAATCTAGAAAAAAAATCTAGAAAAAAATCTAGAAAAAAAATCTAGAAAAAAAATCTAGAAAAAAAATCTAGAAAAAAATCTAGAAAAAAAATCTAGAAAAAAAATCTAGAAAAAAATCTAGAAAAAAAATCTAGAAAAAAAATCTAGAAAAAAATCTAGAAAAAAAATCTAGAAAAAAAATCTAGAAAAAAAATCTAGAAAAAAAATCTAGAAAAAAATCTAGAAAAAAAATCTAGAAAAAAAATCTAGAAAAAAAATCTAGAAAAAAATCTACAAAAAAAATCTTCAAAAAAATCTAGAAAAAAATCTAGAAAAAAAATCTAGAAAAAAAATCTAGAAAAAAAATCTAGAAAAAAAATCTAGAAAAAAATCTACAAAAAAAATCTTCAAAAAAATCTAGAAAAAAATCTAGAAAAAAAATCTAGAAAAAAAATCTAGAAAAAAAATCTAGAAAAAAAATCTAGAAAAAAAATCTAGAAGAAAAATCTAGAAAAAAAATCTAGAAAAAAATCTAGAAAAAAATCTAGAAAAAAATCTACAAAAAAAATCTAGAAAAAAATCTACAAAAAAAATCTTCAAAAAAATCTAGAAAAAAATCTAGAAAAAAATCTAGAAAAAAAATCTAGAAAAAAAATCTAGAAAAAAAATCTAGAAAAAAAATCTAGAAAAAAAATCTAGAAGAAAAATCTAGAAAAAAAATCTAGAAAAAAATCTAGAAAAAAAATCTAGAAAAAAAATCTAGAAAAAAATCTAGAAAAAAAATCTAGAAAAAAAATCTAGAAAAAAAATCTAGAAAAAAATCTAGAAAAAAATCTAGAAAAAAAATCTAGAAAAAAAATCTAGAAAAAAAATCTAGAAAAAAATCTAGAAAAAAAATCTAGAAAAAAAATCTAGAAAAAAAATCTAGAAAAAAATCTAGAAAAAAATCTAGAAAAAAAATCTAGAAAAAAAATCTAGAAAAAAATCTACAAAAAAAATCTACAAAAAAAATCTAGAAAAAAATCTACAAAAAAAATCTTCAAAAAAATCTAGAAAAAAAATCTAGAAAAAAAATCTAGAAAAAAAATCTAGAAAAAAAATCTAGAAAAAAAATCTAGAAAAAAAATCTAGAAAAAAAATCTAGAAAAAAAATCTAGAAAAAAAATCTAGAAAAAAATCTAGAAAAAAATCTAGAAAAAAAATCTAGAAAAAAAATCTAGAAAAAAAATCTAGAAAAAAAATCTAGAAAAAAATCTAGAAAAAAATCTAGAAAAAAAATCTAGAAAAAAAATCTAGAAAAAAAATCTAGAAAAAAATCTAGAAAAAAAATCTAGAAAAAAAATCTAGAAAAAAAATCTAGAAAAAAATCTAGAAAAAAAATCTAGAAAAAAAATCTAGAAAAAAAATCTAGAAAAAAATCTAGAAAAAAAATCTAGAAAAAAAATCTAGAAAAAAATCTAGAAAAAAAATCTAGAAAAAAAATCTAGAAAAAAATCTAGAAAAAAATCTACAAAAAAAATCTAGAAAAAAATCTACAAAAAAAATCTTCAAAAAAATCTAGAAAAAAATCTAGAAAAAAAATCTAGAAAAAAAATCTAGAAAAAAAATCTAGAAAAAAAATCTAGAAAAAAATCTAGAAAAATAATCTAGAAAAAAAATCTAGAAAAAAAATCTAGAAAAAAATCTACAAAAAAAATCTTCAAAAAAATCTAGAAAAAAATCTAGAAAAAAAATCTAGAAAAAAAATCTAGAAAAAAAATCTAGAAAAAAAATCTAGAAAAAAAATCTAGAAGAAAAATCTAGAAAAAAAATCTAGAAAAAAATCTAGAAAAAAAATCTAGAAAAAAAATCTAGAAAAAAATCTAGAAAAAAAATCTAGAAAAAAAATCTAGAAAAAAAATCTAGAAAAAAATCTAGAAAAAAAATCTAGAAAAAAAATCTAGAAAAAAAATCTAGAAAAAAATCTAGAAAAAAAATCTAGAAAAAAAATCTAGAAAAAAATCTAGAAAAAAAATCTAGAAAAAAAATCTAGAAAAAAATCTAGAAAAAAAATCTAGAAAAAAAATCTAGAAAAAAATCTACAAAAAAAATCTTCAAAAAAATCTAGAAAAAAATCTAGAAAAAAAATCTAGAAAAAAAATCTAGAAAAAAAATCTAGAAAAAAAATCTAGAAAAAAAATCTAGAAAAAAAATCTAGAAAAAAAATCTAGAAAAAAATCTAGAAAAAAATCTAGAAAAAAAATCTAGAAAAAAAATCTAGAAAAAAAATCTAGAAAAAAATCTAGAAAAAAAATCTAGAAAAAAAATCTAGAAAAAAAATCTAGAAAAAAATCTAGAAAAAAATCTAGAAAAAAAATCTAGAAAAAAAATCTAGAAAAAAATCTACAAAAAAAATCTACAAAAAAAATCTAGAAAAAAATCTACAAAAAAAATCTTCAAAAAAATCTAGAAAAAAAATCTAGAAAAAAAATCTAGAAAAAAAATCTAGAAAAAAAATCTAGAAAAAAATCTAGAAAAAAATCTAGAAAAAAAATCTAGAAAAAAAATCTAGAAAAAAAATCTAGAAAAAAAATCTAGAAAAAAATCTAGAAAAAAATCTAGAAAAAAAATCTAGAAAAAAAATCTAGAAAAAAAATCTAGAAAAAAATCTAGAAAAAAAATCTAGAAAAAAAATCTAGAAAAAAAATCTAGAAAAAAATCTAGAAAAAAAATCTAGAAAAAAAATCTAGAAAAAAAATCTAGAAAAAAATCTAGAAAAAAAATCTAGAAAAAAAATCTAGAAAAAAATCTAGAAAAAAAATCTAGAAAAAAAATCTAGAAAAAAATCTAGAAAAAAATCTACAAAAAAAATCTAGAAAAAAATCTACAAAAAAAATCTTCAAAAAAATCTAGAAAAAAATCTAGAAAAAAAATCTAGAAAAAAAATCTAGAAAAAAAATCTAGAAAAAAAATCTAGAAAAAAATCTAGAAAAAAAATCTAGAAAAAAAATCTAGAAAAAAAATCTAGAAAAAAATCTACAAAAAAAATCTTCAAAAAAATCTAGAAAAAAATCTAGAAAAAAAATCTAGAAAAAAAATCTAGAAAAAAAATCTAGAAAAAAAATCTAGAAAAAAAATCTAGAAGAAAAATCTAGAAAAAAAATCTAGAAAAAAATCTAGAAAAAAAATCTAGAAAAAAAATCTAGAAAAAAATCTAGAAAAAAAATCTAGAAAAAAAATCTAGAAAAAAAATCTAGAAAAAAATCTAGAAAAAAAATCTAGAAAAAAAATCTAAAAAAAAAATCTAGAAAAAAATCTAGAAAAAAAATCTAGAAAAAAAATCTAGAAAAAAATCTAGAAAAAAAATCTAGAAAAAAAATCTAGAAAAAAATCTAGAAAAAAAATCTAGAAAAAAAATCTAGAAAAAAAATCTAGAAAAAAAATCTAGAAAAAAATCTAGAAAAAAAATCTAGAAAAAAAATCTAGAAAAAAAATCTAGAAAAAAATCTACAAAAAAAATCTTCAAAAAAATCTAGAAAAAAATCTAGAAAAAAAATCTAGAAAAAAAATCTAGAAAAAAAATCTAGAAAAAAAATCTAGAAAAAAATCTACAAAAAAAATCTTCAAAAAAATCTAGAAAAAAATCTAGAAAAAAAATCTAGAAAAAAAATCTAGAAAAAAAATCTAGAAAAAAAATCTAGAAAAAAAATCTAGAAGAAAAATGTAGAAAAAAAATCTAGAAAAAAATCTAGAAAAAAAATCTAGAAAAAAAATCTAGAAAAAAATCTAGAAAAAAAATCTAGAAAAAAAATCTAGAAAAAAAATCTAGAAAAAAATCTAGAAAAAAAATCTAGAAAAAAAATCTAGAAAAAAAATCTAGAAAAAAATCTAGAAAAAAAATCTAGAAAAAAAATCTAGAAAAAAATCTAGAAAAAAAATCTAGAAAAAAAATCTAGAAAAAAATCTAGAAAAAAAATCTAGAAAAAAAATCTAGAAAAAAAATCTAGAAAAAAAATCTAGAAAAAAATCTAGAAAAAAAATCTAGAAAAAAAATCTAGAAAAAAAATCTAGAAAAAAATCTACAAAAAAAATCTTCAAAAAAATCTAGAAAAAAATCTAGAAAAAAATCTAGAAAAAAAATCTAGAAAAAAAATCTAGAAAAAAATCTAGAAAAAAAATCTAGAAAAAAAAATCTAGAAAAAAAATCTAGAAAAAAATCTAGAAAAAAAATCTAGAAAAAAAATCTAGAAAAAAAATCTAGAAAAAAATCTAGAAAAAAAATCTAGAAAAAAAATCTAGAAAAAAATCTAGAAAAAAAATCTAGAAAAAAAATCTAGAAAAAAATCTAGAAAAAAAATCTAGAAAAAAAATCTAGAAAAAAAATCTAGAAAAAAAATCTAGAAAAAAATCTAGAAAAAAAATCTAGAAAAAAAATCTAGAAAAAAAATCTAGAAAAAAATCTACAAAAAAAATCTTCAAAAAAATCTAGAAAAAAATCTAGAAAAAAAATCTAGAAAAAAAATCTAGAAAAAAAATCTAGAAAAAAAATCTAGAAAAAAAATCTAGAAAAAAAATCTAGAAAAAAAATCTAGAAAAAAATCTAGAAAAAAATCTAGAAAAAAAATCTAGAAAAAAAATCTAGAAAAAAAATCTAGAAAAAAATCTAGAAAAAAAATCTAGAAAAAAAATCTAGAAAAAAAATCTAGAAAAAAATCTAGAAAAAAATCTAGAAAAAAAATCTAGAAAAAAAATCTAGAAAAAAATCTACAAAAAAAATCTACAAAAAAAATCTAGAAAAAAATCTACAAAAAAAATCTTCAAAAAAATCTAGAAAAAAAATCTAGAAAAAAAATCTAGAAAAAAAATCTAGAAAAAAAATCTAGAAAAAAAATCTAGAAAAAAAATCTAGAAAAAAAATCTAGAAAAAAAATCTAGAAAAAAAATCTAGAAAAAAATCTAGAAAAAAATCTAGAAAAAAAATCTAGAAAAAAAATCTAGAAAAAAAATCTAGAAAAAAATCTAGAAAAAAAATCTAGAAAAAAAATCTAGAAAAAAAATCTAGAAAAAAATCTAGAAAAAAAATCTAGAAAAAAAATCTAGAAAAAAAATCTAGAAAAAAATCTAGAAAAAAAATCTAGAAAAAAAATCTAGAAAAAAATCTAGAAAAAAAATCTAGAAAAAAAATCTAGAAAAAAATCTAGAAAAAAATCTACAAAAAAAATCTAGAAAAAAAATCTAGAAAAAAAATCTAGAAAAAAATCTAGAAAAAAAATCTAGAAAAAAAATCTAGAAAAAAAATCTAGAAAAAAATCTAGAAAAAAAATCTAGAAAAAAAATCTAGAAAAAAAATCTAGAAAAAAATCTAGAAAAAAATCTAGAAAAAAAATCTAGAAAAAAAATCTAGAAAAAAATCTACAAAAAAAATCTACAAAAAAAATCTAGAAAAAAATCTACAAAAAAAATCTTCAAAAAAATCTAGAAAAAAAATCTAGAAAAAAAATCTAGAAAAAAAATCTAGAAAAAAAATCTAGAAAAAAAATCTAGAAAAAAAATCTAGAAAAAAAATCTAGAAAAAAAATCTAGAAAAAAATCTAGAAAAAAATCTAGAAAAAAAATCTAGAAAAAAAATCTAGAAAAAAAATCTAGAAAAAAAATCTAGAAAAAAATCTAGAAAAAAATCTAGAAAAAAAATCTAGAAAAAAAATCTAGAAAAAAAATCTAGAAAAAAATCTAGAAAAAAAATCTAGAAAAAAAATCTAGAAAAAAAATCTAGAAAAAAATCTAGAAAAAAAATCTAGAAAAAAAATCTAGAAAAAAAATCTAGAAAAAAATCTAGAAAAAAAATCTAGAAAAAAAATCTAGAAAAAAATCTAGAAAAAAAATCTAGAAAAAAAATCTAGAAAAAAATCTAGAAAAAAATCTACAAAAAAAATCTAGAAAAAAAATCTAGAAAAAAAATCTAGAAAAAAATCTAGAAAAAAAATCTAGAAAAAAATCTAGAAAAAAAATCTAGAAAAAAAATCTAGAAAAAAAATCTAGAAAAAAAATCTAGAAAAAAATCTAGAAAAAAAATCTAGAAAAAAAATCTAGAAAAAAAATCTAGAAAAAAATCTACAAAAAAAATCTTCAAAAAAATCTAGAAAAAAATCTAGAAAAAAAATCTAGAAAAAAAATCTAGAAAAAAAATCTAGAAAAAAAATCTAGAAAAAAAATCTAGAAAAAAAATCTAGAAAAAAAATCTAGAAAAAAATCTAGAAAAAAATCTAGAAAAAAAATCTAGAAAAAAAATCTAGAAAAAAAATCTAGAAAAAAATCTAGAAAAAAAATCTAGAAAAAAAATCTAGAAAAAAAATCTAGAAAAAAATCTAGAAAAAAATCTAGAAAAAAAATCTAGAAAAAAAATCTAGAAAAAAATCTACAAAAAAAATCTACAAAAAAAATCTAGAAAAAAATCTACAAAAAAAATCTTCAAAAAAATCTAGAAAAAAAATCTAGAAAAAAAATCTAGAAAAAAAATCTAGAAAAAAAATCTAGAAAAAAAATCTAGAAAAAAAATCTAGAAAAAAAATCTAGAAAAAAAATCTAGAAAAAAATCTAGAAAAAAAATCTAGAAAAAAAATCTAGAAAAAAATCTAGAAAAAAAATCTAGAAAAAAAATCTAGAAAAAAATCTAGAAAAAAATCTACAAAAAAAATCTAGAAAAAAAATCTAGAAAAAAAATCTAGAAAAAAATCTAGAAAAAAAATCTAGAAAAAAATCTAGAAAAAAAATCTAGAAAAAAAATCTAGAAAAAAAATCTAGAAAAAAAATCTAGAAAAAAATCTAGAAAAAAAATCTAGAAAAAAAATCTAGAAAAAAAATCTAGAAAAAAATCTACAAAAAAAATCTTCAAAAAAATCTAGAAAAAAATCTAGAAAAAAAATCTAGAAAAAAAATCTAGAAAAAAAATCTAGAAAAAAAATCTAGAAAAAAAATCTAGAAAAAAAATCTAGAAAAAAAATCTAGAAAAAAATCTAGAAAAAAATCTAGAAAAAAAATCTAGAAAAAAAATCTAGAAAAAAAATCTAGAAAAAAATCTAGAAAAAAAATCTAGAAAAAAAATCTAGAAAAAAAATCTAGAAAAAAATCTAGAAAAAAATCTAGAAAAAAAATCTAGAAAAAAAATCTAGAAAAAAATCTACAAAAAAAATCTACAAAAAAAATCTAGAAAAAAATCTACAAAAAAAATCTTCAAAAAAATCTAGAAAAAAAATCTAGAAAAAAAATCTAGAAAAAAAATCTAGAAAAAAAATCTAGAAAAAAAATCTAGAAAAAAAATCTAGAAAAAAAATCTAGAAAAAAAATCTAGAAAAAAATCTAGAAAAAAATCTAGAAAAAAAATCTAGAAAAAAAATCTAGAAAAAAAATCTAGAAAAAAAATCTAGAAAAAAATCTAGAAAAAAATCTAGAAAAAAAATCTAGAAAAAAAATCTAGAAAAAAAATCTAGAAAAAAATCTAGAAAAAAAATCTAGAAAAAAAATCTAGAAAAAAAATCTAGAAAAAAATCTAGAAAAAAAATCTAGAAAAAAAATCTAGAAAAAAAATCTAGAAAAAAATCTAGAAAAAAAATCTAGAAAAAAAATCTAGAAAAAAATCTAGAAAAAAAATCTAGAAAAAAAATCTAGAAAAAAATCTAGAAAAAAATCTACAAAAAAAATCTAGAAAAAAAATCTAGAAAAAAAATCTAGAAAAAAATCTAGAAAAAAAATCTAGAAAAAAAATCTAGAAAAAAAATCTAGAAAAAAATCTACAAAAAAAATCTTCAAAAAAATCTAGAAAAAAATCTAGAAAAAAATCTAGAAAAAAAATCTAGAAAAAAAATCTAGAAAAAAATCTAGAAAAAAAATCTAGAAAAAAAATCTAGAAAAAAAATCTAGAAAAAAATCTAGAAAAAAAATCTAGAAAAAAAATCTAGAAAAAAAATCTAGAAAAAAATCTAGAAAAAAAATCTAGAAAAAAAATCTAGAAAAAAATCTAGAAAAAAAATCTAGAAAAAAAATCTAGAAAAAAATCTAGAAAAAAAATCTAGAAAAAAAATCTAGAAAAAAAATCTAGAAAAAAAATCTAGAAAAAAATCTAGAAAAAAAATCTAGAAAAAAAATCTAGAAAAAAAATCTAGAAAAAAATCTACAAAAAAAATCTTCAAAAAAATCTAGAAAAAAATCTAGAAAAAAAATCTAGAAAAAAAATCTAGAAAAAAAATCTAGAAAAAAAATCTAGAAAAAAAATCTAGAAAAAAAATCTAGAAAAAAAATCTAGAAAAAAATCTAGAAAAAAATCTAGAAAAAAAATCTAGAAAAAAAATCTAGAAAAAAAATCTAGAAAAAAATCTAGAAAAAAAATCTAGAAAAAAAATGTAGAAAAAAAATTTAGAAAAAAATCTAGAAAAAAATCTAGAAAAAAAATCTAGAAAAAAAATCTAGAAAAAATCTACAAAAAAAATCTACAAAAAAAATCTAGAAAAAAATCTACAAAAAAAATCTTCAAAAAAATCTAGAAAAAAAATCTAGAAAAAAAATCTAGAAAAAAAATCTAGAAAAAAAATCTAGAAAAAAAATCTAGAAAAAAAATCTAGAAAAAAAATCTAGAAAAAAAATCTAGAAAAAAATCTAGAAAAAAATCTAGAAAAAAAATCTAGAAAAAAAAATCTAGAAAAAAAATCTAGAAAAAAAATCTAGAAAAAAATCTAGAAAAAAATCTAGAAAAAAAATCTAGAAAAAAAATCTAGAAAAAAAATCTAGAAAAAAATCTAGAAAAAAAATCTAGAAAAAAAATCTAGAAAAAAAATCTAGAAAAAAATCTAGAAAAAAAATCTAGAAAAAAAATCTAGAAAAAAAATCTAGAAAAAAATCTAGAAAAAAAATCTAGAAAAAAAATCTAGAAAAAAATCTAGAAAAAAAATCTAGAAAAAAAATCTAGAAAAAAATCTAGAAAAAAATCTACAAAAAAAATCTAGAAAAAAATCTACAAAAAAAATCTTCAAAAAAATCTAGAAAAAAATCTAGAAAAAAAATCTAGAAAAAAAATCTAGAAAAAAAATCTAGAAAAAAAATCTAGAAAAAAATCTAGAAAAAAAATCTAGAAAAAAAATCTAGAAAAAAAATCTAGAAAAAAATCTACAAAAAAAATCTTCAAAAAAATCTAGAAAAAAATCTAGAAAAAAAATCTAGAAAAAAAATCTAGAAAAAAAATCTAGAAAAAAAATCTAGAAAAAAAATCTAGAAGAAAAATCTAGAAAAAAAATCTAGAAAAAAATCTAGAAAAAAAATCTAGAAAAAAAATCTAGAAAAAAATCTAGAAAAAAAATCTAGAAAAAAAATCTAGAAAAAAAATCTAGAAAAAAATCTAGAAAAAAAATCTAGAAAAAAAATCTAGAAAAAAAATCTAGAAAAAAATCTAGAAAAAAAATCTAGAAAAAAAATCTAGAAAAAAATCTAGAAAAAAAATCTAGAAAAAAAATCTAGAAAAAAATCTAGAAAAAAAATCTAGAAAAAAAATCTAGAAAAAAAATCTAGAAAAAAAATCTAGAAAAAAATCTAGAAAAAAAATCTAGAAAAAAAATCTAGAAAAAAAATCTAGAAAAAAATCTAGAAAAAAAATCTTCAAAAAAATCTAGAAAAAAATCTAGAAAAAAAATCTAGAAAAAAAATCTAGAAAAAAAATCTAGAAAAAAAATCTAGAAAAAAATCTTCAAAAAAATCTAGAAAAAAATCTAGAAAAAAATCTAGAAAAAAAATCTAGAAAAAAAATCTAGAAAAAAAATCTAGAAAAAAAATCTAGAAAAAAAATCTAGAAGAAAAATCTAGAAAAAAAATCTAGAAAAAAATCTAGAAAAAAAATCTAGAAAAAAAATCTAGAAAAAAATCTAGAAAAAAAATCTAGAAAAAAAATCTAGAAAAAAAATCTAGAAAAAAATCTAGAAAAAAAATCTAGAAAAAAAATCTAGAAAAAAAATCTAGAAAAAAATCTAGAAAAAAAATCTAGAAAAAAAATCTAGAAAAAAAATCTAGAAAAAAAATCTAGAAAAAAATCTAGAAAAAAAATCTAGAAAAAAAATCTAGAAAAAAAATCTAGAAAAAAAATCTAGAAAAAAATCTAGAAAAAAAATCTAGAAAAAAAATCTAGAAAAAAAATCTAGAAAAAAATCTACAAAAAAAATCTTCAAAAAAATCTAGAAAAAAATCTAGAAAAAAATCTAGAAAAAAAATCTAGAAAAAAAATCTAGAAAAAAATCTAGAAAAAAAATCTAGAAAAAAAATCTAGAAAAAAAATCTAGAAAAAAATCTAGAAAAAAAATCTAGAAAAAAAATCTAGAAAAAAAATCTAGAAAAAAATCTAGAAAAAAAATCTAGAAAAAAAATCTAGAAAAAAATCTAGAAAAAAAATCTAGAAAAAAAATCTAGAAAAAAATCTAGAAAAAAAATCTAGAAAAAAAATCTAGAAAAAAAATCTAGAAAAAAAATCTAGAAAAAAATCTAGAAAAAAAATCTAGAAAAAAAATCTAGAAAAAAAATCTAGAAAAAAATCTACAAAAAAAATCTTCAAAAAAATCTAGAAAAAAATCTAGAAAAAAAATCTAGAAAAAAAATCTAGAAAAAAAATCTAGAAAAAAAATCTAGAAAAAAAATCTAGAAAAAAAATCTAGAAAAAAAATCTAGAAAAAAATCTAGAAAAAAATCTAGAAAAAAAATCTAGAAAAAAAATCTAGAAAAAAAATCTAGAAAAAAATCTAGAAAAAAAATCTAGAAAAAAAATCTAGAAAAAAAATCTAGAAAAAAATCTAGAAAAAAATCTAGAAAAAAAATCTAGAAAAAAAATCTAGAAAAAAATCTACAAAAAAAATCTACAAAAAAAATCTAGAAAAAAATCTACAAAAAAAATCTTCAAAAAAATCTAGAAAAAAAATCTAGAAAAAAAATCTAGAAAAAAAATCTAGAAAAAAAATCTAGAAAAAAAATCTAGAAAAAAAATCTAGAAAAAAAATCTAGAAAAAAATCTAGAAAAAAATCTAGAAAAAAAATCTAGAAAAAAAATCTAGAAAAAAAATCTAGAAAAAAAATCTAGAAAAAAATCTAGAAAAAAATCTAGAAAAAAAATCTAGAAAAAAAATCTAGAAAAAAAATCTAGAAAAAAATCTAGAAAAAAAATCTAGAAAAAAAATCTAGAAAAAAAATCTAGAAAAAAATCTAGAAAAAAAATCTAGAAAAAAAATCTAGAAAAAAAATCTAGAAAAAAATCTAGAAAAAAAATCTAGAAAAAAAATCTAGAAAAAAATCTAGAAAAAAAATCTAGAAAAAAAATCTAGAAAAAAATCTAGAAAAAAATCTACAAAAAAAATCTAGAAAAAAATCTACAAAAAAAATCTTCAAAAAAATCTAGAAAAAAATCTAGAAAAAAAATCTAGAAAAAAAATCTAGAAAAAAAATCTAGAAAAAAAATCTAGAAAAAAATCTAGAAAAAAAATCTAGAAAAAAAATCTAGAAAAAAAATCTAGAAAAAAATCTACAAAAAAAATCTTCAAAAAAATCTAGAAAAAAATCTAGAAAAAAAATCTAGAAAAAAAATCTAGAAAAAAAATCTAGAAAAAAAATCTAGAAAAAAAATCTAGAAGAAAAATCTAGAAAAAAAATCTAGAAAAAAATCTAGAAAAAAAATCTAGAAAAAAAATCTAGAAAAAAATCTAGAAAAAAAATCTAGAAAAAAAATCTAGAAAAAAAATCTAGAAAAAAATCTAGAAAAAAAATCTAGAAAAAAAATCTAGAAAAAAAATCTAGAAAAAAATCTAGAAAAAAAATCTAGAAAAAAAATCTAGAAAAAAATCTAGAAAAAAAATCTAGAAAAAAAATCTAGAAAAAAATCTAGAAAAAAAATCTAGAAAAAAAATCTAGAAAAAAAATCTAGAAAAAAAATCTAGAAAAAAATCTAGAAAAAAAATCTAGAAAAAAAATCTAGAAAAAAAATCTAGAAAAAAATCTACAAAAAAAATCTTCAAAAAAATCTAGAAAAAAATCTAGAAAAAAAATCTAGAAAAAAAATCTAGAAAAAAAATCTAGAAAAAAAATCTAGAAAAAAAATCTAGAAAAAAAATCTAGAAAAAAAATCTAGAAAAAAATCTAGAAAAAAATCTAGAAAAAAAATCTAGAAAAAAAATCTAGAAAAAAAATCTAGAAAAAAATCTAGAAAAAAAATCTAGAAAAAAAATCTAGAAAAAAAATCTAGAAAAAAATCTAGAAAAAAATCTAGAAAAAAAATCTAGAAAAAAAATCTAGAAAAAAATCTACAAAAAAAATCTACAAAAAAAATCTAGAAAAAAATCTACAAAAAAAATCTTCAAAAAAATCTAGAAAAAAAATCTAGAAAAAAAATCTAGAAAAAAAATCTAGAAAAAAAATCTAGAAAAAAATCTACAAAAAAAATCTACAAAAAAAATCTAGAAAAAAATCTACAAAAGAAATCTTCAAAAAAATCTAGAAAAAAATCTAGGAAAAAAATCTAGAAAAAAAATCTAGAAAAAAAATCTAGAAAAAAAATCTAGAAAAAAATCTAGAAAAAAAATCTACAAAAAAATCTACAAAAAAAATCTTCAAAAAAATCTAGAAAAAAATCTAGAAAAAAAATCTAGAAAAAAATCTACAAAAGAAATCTTCAAAAAAATCTAGAAAAAAATCTAGAAAAAAAATCTAGAAAAAAAATCTAGAAAAAAAATCTAGAAAAAAATCTAGAAAAAAATCTAGAAAAAAATCTAGAAAAAAAATCTAGAAAAAAAATCTAGAAAAAAAATCTAGAAAAAAAATCTAGAAAAAAATCTAGAAAAAAATCTAGAAAAAAAATCTAGAAAAAAAATCTAGAAAAAAAATCTAGAAAAAAAATCTAGAAAAAAATCTAGAAAAAAAATCTAGAAAAAAAATCTAGAAAAAAAATCTAGAAAAAAATCTAGAAAAAAAATCTAGAAAAAAAATCTAGAAAAAAAATCTAGAAAAAAATCTAGAAAAAAAATCTAGAAAAAAAATCTAGAAAAAAAATCTAGAAAAAAATCTAGAAAAAAAATCTAGAAAAAAAATCTAGAAAAAAATCTAGAAAAAAAATCTAGAAAAAAAATCTAGAAAAAAATCTAGAAAAAAATCTACAAAAAAAATCTAGAAAAAAATCTACAAAAAAAATCTTCAAAAAAATCTAGAAAAAAATCTAGAAAAAAAATCTAGAAAAAAAATCTAGAAAAAAAATCTAGAAAAAAAATCTAGAAAAAAATCTAGAAAAAAAATCTAGAAAAAAAATCTAGAAAAAAAATCTAGAAAAAAATCTACAAAAAAAATCTTCAAAAAAATCTAGAAAAAAATCTAGAAAAAAAATCTAGAAAAAAAATCTAGAAAAAAAATCTAGAAAAAAAATCTAGAAAAAAAATCTAGAAGAAAAATCTAGAAAAAAAATCTAGAAAAAAATCTAGAAAAAAAATCTAGAAAAAAAATCTAGAAAAAAATCTAGAAAAAAAATCTAGAAAAAAAATCTAGAAAAAAAATCTAGAAAAAAATCTAGAAAAAAAATCTAGAAAAAAAATCTAGAAAAAAAATCTAGAAAAAAATCTAGAAAAAAAATCTAGAAAAAAAATCTAGAAAAAAATCTAGAAAAAAAATCTAGAAAAAAAATCTAGAAAAAAATCTAGAAAAAAAATCTAGAAAAAAAATCTAGAAAAAAAATCTAGAAAAAAAATCTAGAAAAAAATCTAGAAAAAAAATCTAGAAAAAAAATCTATAAAAAAAATCTAGAAAAAAATCTACAAAAAAAATCTTCAAAAAAATCTAGAAAAAAATCTAGAAAAAAAATCTAGAAAAAAAATCTAGAAAAAAAATCTAGAAAAAAAATCTAGAAAAAAAATCTAGAAAAAAAATCTAGAAAAAAAATCTAGAAAAAAATCTAGAAAAAAATCTAGAAAAAAAATCTAGAAAAAAAATCTAGAAAAAAAATCTAGAAAAAAATCTAGAAAAAAAATCTAGAAAAAAAATCTAGAAAAAAAATCTAGAAAAAAATCTACAAAAGAAATCTTCAAAAAAATCTAGAAAAAAATCTAGGAAAAAAATCTAGAAAAAAAATCTAGAAAAAAAATCTAGAAAAAAAATCTAGAAAAAAATCTAGAAAAAAAATCTACAAAAAAATCTACAAAAAAAATCTTCAAAAAAATCTAGAAAAAAATCTAGAAAAAAAATCTAGAAAAAAATCTACAAAAGAAATCTTCAAAAAAATCTAGAAAAAAATCTAGAAAAAAAATCTAGAAAAAAAATCTAGAAAAAAAATCTAGAAAAAAATCTAGAAAAAAATCTAGAAAAAAATCTAGAAAAAAAATCTAGAAAAAAAATCTAGAAAAAAAATCTAGAAAAAAAATCTAGAAAAAAATCTAGAAAAAAATCTACAAAAAAAATCTTCAAAAAAATGTAGAAAAAAATCTAGAAAAAAAATGTAGAAAAAAAATGTAGAAAAAAAATCTAGAAAAAAAATCTAGAAAAAAAATCTAGAAAAAAAATCTAGAAAAAAAATCTAGAAAAAAATCTAGAAAAAAAATCTAGAAAAAAAATCTAGAAAAAAAATCTAGAAAAAAAATCTAGAAAAAAATCTAGAAAAAAATCTAGAAAAAAAATCTAGAAAATAAATCTAGAAAAAAAATCTAGAAAAAAAATCTAGAAAAAAAATCTAGAAAAAAAATCTAGAAAAAAATCTAGAAAAAAAATCTAGAAAAAAAATCTAGAAAAAAAATCTAGAAAAAAAATCTAGAAAAAAATCTAGAAAAAAAATCTAGAAAAAAAATCTAGAAAAAAATCTAGAAAAAAAATCTAGAAAAAAAATCTAGAAAAAAATCTAGAAAAAAAATCTAGAAAAAAAATCTAGAAAAAAAATCTAGAAAAAAATCTAGAAAAAAAATCTAGAAAAAAAATCTAGAAAAAAATCTAGAAAAAAAATCTAGAAAAAAAATCTAGAAAAAAATCTAGAAAAAAATCTACAAAAAAAATCTAGAAAAAAATCTACAAAAAAAATCTTCAAAAAAATCTAGAAAAAAATCTAGAAAAAAAATCTAGAAAAAAAATCTAGAAAAAAAATCTAGAAAAAAAATCTAGAAAAAAATCTAGAAAAAAAATCTAGAAAAAAAATCTAGAAAAAAAATCTAGAAAAAAATCTACAAAAAAAATCTTCAAAAAAATCTAGAAAAAAATCTAGAAAAAAAATCTAGAAAAAAAATCTAGAAAAAAAATCTAGAAAAAAAATCTAGAAAAAAAATCTAGAAGAAAAATCTAGAAAAAAAATCTAGAAAAAAATCTAGAAAAAAAATCTAGAAAAAAAATCTAGAAAAAAATCTAGAAAAAAAATCTAGAAAAAAAATCTAGAAAAAAAATCTAGAAAAAAATCTAGAAAAAAAATCTAGAAAAAAAATCTAGAAAAAAAATCTAGAAAAAAATCTAGAAAAAAAATCTAGAAAAAAAATCTAGAAAAAAATCTAGAAAAAAAATCTAGAAAAAAAATCTAGAAAAAAATCTAGAAAAAAAATCTAGAAAAAAAATCTAGAAAAAAAATCTAGAAAAAAAATCTAGAAAAAAATCTAGAAAAAAAATCTAGAAAAAAAATCTATAAAAAAAATCTAGAAAAAAATCTACAAAAAAAATCTTCAAAAAAATCTAGAAAAAAATCTAGAAAAAAAATCTAGAAAAAAAATCTAGAAAAAAAATCTAGAAAAAAAATCTAGAAAAAAAATCTAGAAAAAAAATCTAGAAAAAAAATCTAGAAAAAAATCTAGAAAAAAATCTAGAAAAAAAATCTAGAAAAAAAATCTAGAAAAAAAATCTAGAAAAAAATCTAGAAAAAAAATCTAGAAAAAAAATCTAGAAAAAAAATCTAGAAAAAAATCTACAAAAGAAATCTTCAAAAAAATCTAGAAAAAAATCTAGGAAAAAAATCTAGAAAAAAAATCTAGAAAAAAAATCTAGAAAAAAAATCTAGAAAAAAATCTAGAAAAAAAATCTACAAAAAAATCTACAAAAAAAATCTTCAAAAAAATCTAGAAAAAAATCTAGAAAAAAAATCTAGAAAAAAATCTACAAAAGAAATCTTCAAAAAAATCTAGAAAAAAATCTAGAAAAAAAATCTAGAAAAAAAATCTAGAAAAAAAATCTAGAAAAAAATCTAGAAAAAAAATCTAGAAAAAAAATCTAGAAAAAAAATCTAGAAAAAAATCTAGAAAAAAATCTACAAAAAAAATCTTCAAAAAAATGTAGAAAAAAATCTAGAAAAAAAATGTAGAAAAAAAATGTAGAAAAAAAATCTAGAAAAAAAATCTAGAAAAAAAATCTAGAAAAAAAATCTAGAAAAAAAATCTAGAAAAAAATCTAGAAAAAAAATCTAGAAAAAAAATCTAGAAAAAAAATCTAGAAAAAAAATCTAGAAAAAAATCTAGAAAAAAATCTAGAAAAAAAATCTAGAAAATAAATCTAGAAAAAAAATCTAGAAAAAAAATCTAGAAAAAAAATCTAGAAAAAAAATCTAGAAAAAAATCTAGAAAAAAAATCTAGAAAAAAAATCTAGAAAAAAAATCTAGAAAAAAAATCTAGAAAAAAATCTAGAAAAAAAATCTAGAAAAAAAATCTAGAAAAAAAATCTAGAAAAAAATCTAGAAAAAAAATCTAGAAAAAAAATCTAGAAAAAAAATCTAGAAAAAAATCTAGAAAAAAATTCTAGAAAAAAAATCTAGAAAAAAATCTAGAAAAAAAATCTAGAAAAAAAATCTAGAAAAAAAATCTAGAAAAAAATCTAGAAAAAAAATCTAGAAAAAAAATCTAGAAAAAAATCTAGAAAAAAAATCTAGAAAAAAAATCTAGAAAAAAATCTACAAAAAAAATCTTCAAAAAAATCTAGAAAAAAATCTAGAAAAAAAATCTAGAAAAAAAATCTAGAAAAAAAATCTAGAAAAAAATCTAGAAAAAAAATCTAGAAAAAAAATCTAGAAAAAAATCTACAAAAAAAATCTAGAAAAAAAATCTAGAAAAAAATCTACAAAAAAAATCTTCAAAAAAATCTAGAAAAAAATCTACAAAAAAAATCTAGAAAAAAAATCTAGAAAAAAATCTACAAAAAAAATCTACAAAAAAAATCTAGAAAAAAATCTACAAAAAAAATCTTCAAAAAAATCTAGAAAAAAAATCTAGAAAAAAAATCTAGAAAAAAATCTAGAAAAAAAATCTAGAAAAAAAATCTAGAAAAAAATCTACAAAAAAAATCTACAAAAAAAATCTAGAAAAAAATCTACAAAAAAAATCTTCAAAAAAATCTAGAAAAAAATCTAGAAAAAAAATCTAGAAAAAAAATCTAGAAAAAAAATCTAGAAAAAAAATCTAGAAAAAAATCTAGAAAAAAAATCTAGAAAAAAATCTACAAAAAAAATCTTCAAAAAAATCTAGAAAAAAATCTAGAAAAAAAATCTAGAAAAAAAATCTAGAAAAAAAATCTAGAAAAAAATCTACAAAAAAAATCTACAAAAAAAATCTAGAAAAAAATCTACAAAAAAAATCTTCAAAAAAATCTAGAAAAAAAATCTAGAAAAAAAATCTAGAAAAAAATCTAGAAAAAAAATCTAGAAAAAAAATCTAGAAAAAAATCTACAAAAAAAATCTACAAAAAAAATCTAGAAAAAAATCTACAAAAAAAATCTTCAAAAAAATCTAGAAAAAAATCTAGAAAAAAAATCTAGAAAAAAAATCTAGAAAAAAATCTAGAAAAAAAATCTAGAAAAAAAATCTAGAAAAAAAATCTAGAAAAAAATCTAGAAAAAAAATCTAGAAAAAAAATCTAGAAAAAAAATCTAGAAAAAAATCTAGAAAAAAAATCTAGAAAAAAAATCTAGAAAAAAAATCTAGAAAAAAAATCTAGAAAAAAAATCTAGAAAAAAATCTAGAAAAAAAATCTAGAAAAAAAATCTAGAAAAAAAATCTAGAAAAAAATCTAGAAAAAAAATCTAGAAAAAAAATCTAGAAAAAAAATCTAGAAAAAAATCTAGAAAAAAAATCTAGAAAAAAAATCTAGAAAAAAATCTACAAAAAAAATCTACAAAAAAAATCTAGAAAAAAATCTACAAAAAAAATCTTCAAAAAAATCTAGAAAAAAAATCTAGAAAAAAAATCTAGAAAAAAATCTAGAAAAAAAATCTAGAAAAAAAATCTAGAAAAATATCTACAAAAAAAATCTACAAAAAAAATCTAGAAAAAAATCTACAAAATAAATCTTCAAAAAAATCTAGAAAAAAATCTAGAAAAAAAATCTAGAAAAAAAATCTAGAAAAAAAATCTAGAAAAAAATCTAGAAAAAAAATCTAGAAAAAAATCTACAAAAAAAATCTTCAAAAAAATCTAGAAAAAAATCTAGAAAAAAAATCTAGAAAAAAAATCTAGAAAAAAAATCTAGAAAAAAAATCTAGAAAAAAAATCTAGAAAAAAAATCTAGAAAAAAAATCTAGAAAAAAAATCTAGAAAAAAATCTAGAAAAAAAATCTACAAAAAAATCTACAAAAAAAATCTTCAAAAAAATCTAGAAAAAAATCTAGAAAAAAAATCTAGAAAAAAATCTACAAAAGAAATCTTCAAAAAAATCTAGAAAAAAATCTAGAAAAAAAATCTAGAAAAAAAATCTAGAAAAAAAATCTAGAAAAAAATCTAGAAAAAAAATCTAGAAAAAAAATCTAGAAAAAAAATCTAGAAAAAAATCTAGAAAAAAATCTACAAAAAAAATCTTCAAAAAAATGTAGAAAAAAATCTAGAAAAAAAATGTAGAAAAAAAATGTAGAAAAAAAATCTAGAAAAAAAATCTAGAAAAAAAATCTAGAAAAAAAATCTAGAAAAAAAATCTAGAAAAAAATCTAGAAAAAAAATCTAGAAAAAAAATCTAGAAAAAAAATCTAGAAAAAAAATCTAGAAAAAAATCTAGAAAAAAATCTAGAAAAAAAATCTAGAAAATAAATCTAGAAAAAAAATCTAGAAAAAAAATCTAGAAAAAAAATCTAGAAAAAAAATCTAGAAAAAAATCTAGAAAAAAAATCTAGAAAAAAAATCTAGAAAAAAAATCTAGAAAAAAAATCTAGAAAAAAATCTAGAAAAAAAATCTAGAAAAAAAATCTAGAAAAAAAATCTAGAAAAAAATCTAGAAAAAAAATCTAGAAAAAAAATCTAGAAAAAAAATCTAGAAAAAAATCTAGAAAAAAAATCTAGAAAAAAAATCTAGAAAAAAATCTAGAAAAAAAATCTAGAAAAAAAATCTAGAAAAAAAATCTAGAAAAAAATCTAGAAAAAAAATCTAGAAAAAAAATCTAGAAAAAAATCTAGAAAAAAAATCTAGAAAAAAAATCTAGAAAAAAATCTACAAAAAAAATCTTCAAAAAAATCTAGAAAAAAATCTAGAAAAAAAATCTAGAAAAAAAATCTAGAAAAAAAATCTAGAAAAAAATCTAGAAAAAAAATCTAGAAAAAAAATCTAGAAAAAAATCTACAAAAAAAATCTAGAAAAAAAATCTAGAAAAAAATCTACAAAAAAAATCTTCAAAAAAATCTAGAAAAAAATCTACAAAAAAAATCTAGAAAAAAAATCTAGAAAAAAATCTACAAAAAAAATCTACAAAAAAAATCTAGAAAAAAATCTACAAAAAAAATCTTCAAAAAAATCTAGAAAAAA
The DNA here is from genome assembly GCF_057628025.1 of Oncorhynchus mykiss. Lineage (NCBI taxonomy): Eukaryota > Metazoa > Chordata > Actinopteri > Salmoniformes > Salmonidae > Oncorhynchus > Oncorhynchus mykiss. The sequence goes on along the minus strand of NC_143043.1, from coordinate 1,439,131 downwards.
AATCTAGAAAAAAAATCTAGAAAAAAATCTAGAAAAAAAATCTAGAAAAAAAATCTAGAAAAAAATCTACAAAAAAAATCTACAAAAAAAATCTAGAAAAAAATCTACAAAAAAAATCTTCAAAAAAATCTAGAAAAAAATCTAGAAAAAAAATCTAGAAAAAAAATCTAGAAAAAAAATCTAGAAAAAAAATCTAGAAAAAAATCTAGAAAAAAAATCTAGAAAAAAATCTACAAAAAAAATCTTCAAAAAAATCTAGAAAAAAATCTAGAAAAAAAATCTAGAAAAAAAATCTAGAAAAAAAATCTAGAAAAAAATCTACAAAAAAAATCTACAAAAAAAATCTAGAAAAAAATCTACAAAAAAAATCTTCAAAAAAATCTAGAAAAAAAATCTAGAAAAAAAATCTAGAAAAAAATCTAGAAAAAAAATCTAGAAAAAAAATCTAGAAAAAAATCTACAAAAAAAATCTACAAAAAAAATCTAGAAAAAAATCTACAAAAAAAATCTTCAAAAAAATCTAGAAAAAAATCTAGAAAAAAAATCTAGAAAAAAAATCTAGAAAAAAATCTAGAAAAAAAATCTAGAAAAAAAATCTAGAAAAAAAATCTAGAAAAAAATCTAGAAAAAAAATCTAGAAAAAAAATCTAGAAAAAAAATCTAGAAAAAAATCTAGAAAAAAAATCTAGAAAAAAAATCTAGAAAAAAAATCTAGAAAAAAAATCTAGAAAAAAAATCTAGAAAAAAATCTAGAAAAAAAATCTAGAAAAAAAATCTAGAAAAAAAATCTAGAAAAAAATCTAGAAAAAAAATCTAGAAAAAAAATCTAGAAAAAAAATCTAGAAAAAAATCTAGAAAAAAAATCTAGAAAAAAAATCTAGAAAAAAATCTACAAAAAAAATCTACAAAAAAAATCTAGAAAAAAATCTACAAAAAAAATCTTCAAAAAAATCTAGAAAAAAAATCTAGAAAAAAAATCTAGAAAAAAATCTAGAAAAAAAATCTAGAAAAAAAATCTAGAAAAATATCTACAAAAAAAATCTACAAAAAAAATCTAGAAAAAAATCTACAAAATAAATCTTCAAAAAAATCTAGAAAAAAATCTAGAAAAAAAATCTAGAAAAAAAATCTAGAAAAAAAATCTAGAAAAAAATCTAGAAAAAAAATCTAGAAAAAAATCTACAAAAAAAATCTTCAAAAAAATCTAGAAAAAAATCTAGAAAAAAAATCTAGAAAAAAAATCTAGAAAAAAAATCTAGAAAAAAAATCTAGAAAAAAAATCTAGAAAAAAAATCTAGAAAAAAAATCTAGAAAAAATCTAGAAAAAAATCTACAAAAAAAATCTTCAAAAAAATCTAGAAAAAAAATCTAGAAAAAAATCTAGAAAAAAAATCTAGAAAAAAAATCTAGAAAAAAAATCTAGAAAAAAAATCTAGAAAAAAAATCTAGAAAAAAATCTAGAAAAAAAATCTAGAAAAAAAATCTAGAAAAAAAATCTAGAAAAAAATCTACAAAAAAAATCTACAAAAAAAATCTAGAAAAAAATCTACAAAAAAAATCTTCAAAAAAATCTAGAAAAAAAATCTAGAAAAAAAATCTAGAAAAAAATCTACAAAAAAAATCTACAAAAAAAATCTAGAAAAAAATCTACAAAAAAAATCTTCAAAAAAATCTAGAAAAAAAATCTAGAAAAAAAATCTAGAAAAAAATCTAGAAAAAAAATCTAGAAAAAAAATCTAGAAAAAAATCTACAAAAAAAATCTACAAAAAAAATCTAGAAAAAAATCTACAAAAAAAATCTTCAAAAAAATCTACAAAAAAATCTAGAAAAAAAATCTAGAAAAAAAATCTAGAAAAAAAATCTAGAAAAAAAATCTAGAAAAAAAATCTAGAAAAAAATCTAGAAAAAAAATCTAGAAAAAAAATCTAGAAAAAAATCTAGAAAAAAATCTACAAAAAAAATCTAGAAAAAAATCTAGAAAAAAAATCTTCAAAAAAATCTAGAAAAAAATCTAGAAAAAAAATCTAGAAAAAAAATCTAGAAAAAAAATCTACAAAAAAAATCTAGAAAAAAATCTAGAAAAAAAATCTAGAAAAAAAATCTAGAAAAAAAATCTAGAAAAAAATCTACAAAAAAAATCTTCAAAAAAATCTAGAAAAAAATCTACAAAAAAAATCTAGAAAAAAAATCTAGAAAAAAAATCTAGAAAAAAAATCTAGAAAAAAAATCTAGAAAAAAAATCTAGAAAAAAAATCTAGAAAAAAATCTAGAAAAAAATCTAGAAAAAAAATCTAGAAAAAAAATCTAGAAAAAAATCTAGAAAAAAAATCTAGAAAAAAAATCTAGAAAAAAAATCTAGAAAAAAATCTAGAAAAAAAATCTAGAAAAAAAATCTAGAAAAAAAATCTAGAAAAAAATCTAGAAAAAAAATCTAGAAAAAAAATCTAGAAAAAAAATCTAGAAAAAAATCTAGAAAAAAAATCTAGAAAAAAAATCTAGAAAAAAATCTAGAAAAAAAATCTAGAAAAAAATCTAGAAAAAAATCTAGAAAAAAATCTACAAAAAAAATCTAGAAAAAAATCTACAAAAAAAATCTTCAAAAAAATCTAGAAAAAAATCTAGAAAAAAAATCTAGAAAAAAATCTACAAAAAAAATCTTCAAAAAAATCTAGAAAAAAATCTAGAAAAAAAATCTAGAAAAAAAATCTAGAAAAAAAATCTAGAAAAAAAATCTAGAAAAAAAATCTAGAAAAAAATCTAGAAAAAAAATCTAGAAAAAAAATCTAGAAAAAAATCTAGAAAAAAATCTACAAAAAAAATCTAGAAAAAAATCTAGAAAAAAAATCTTCAAAAAAATCTAGAAAAAAATCTAGAAAAAAAATCTAGAAAAAAAATCTAGAAAAAAAATCTAGAAAAAAAATCTAGAAAAAAATCTAGAAAAAAAATCTAGAAAAAAAATCTACAAAAAAAATCTACAAAAAAAATCTAGAAAAAAATCTACAAAAAAAATCTTCAAAAAAATCTAGAAAAAAATCTAGAAAAAAAATCTAGAAAAAAAATCTAGAAAAAAAATCTAGAAAAAAAATCTAGAAAAAAATCTAGAAAAAAAATCTAGAAAAAAAATCTAGAAAAAAATCTACAAAAAAAATCTAGAAAAAAAATCTAGAAAAAAATCTACAAAAAAAATCTTCAAAAAAATCTAGAAAAAAATCTAGAAAGAAAATCTAGAAAAAAAATCTAGAAAAAAATCTAGAAAAAAAATCTAGAAAAAAAATCTAGAAAAAAAATCTAGAAAAAAATCTAGAAAAAAAATCTAGAAAAAAAATCTACAAAAAAAATCTAGAAAAAAATCTAGAAAAAAAATCTAGAAAAAAAATCTAGAAAAAAAATCTAGAAAAAAAATCTAGAAAAAAAATCTAGAAAAAAATCTAGAAAAAAAATCTAGAAAAAAAATCTAGAAAAAAAATCTAGAAAAAAATCTAGAAAGAAAATCTAAAAAAAAAATCTAGAAAAAAAATCTAGAAAAAAATCTAGAAAAAAAATCTAGAAAAAAAATCTAGAAAAAAATCTACAAAAAAAATCTACAAAAAAAATCTAGAAAAAAATCTACAAAAAAAATCTTCAAAAAAATCTAGAAAAAAAATCTAGAAAAAAAATCTAGAAAAAAATCTAGAAAAAAAATCTAGAAAAAAAATCTAGAAAAAAATCTACAAAAAAAATCTACAAAAAAAATCTAGAAAAAAATCTACAAAAAAAATCTTCAAAAAAATCTAGAAAAAAATCTAGAAAAAAAATCTAGAAAAAAAATCTAGAAAAAAATCTAGAAAAAAAATCTAGAAAAAAAATCTAGAAAAAAAATCTAGAAAAAAATCTAGAAAAAAAATCTAGAAAAAAAATCTAGAAAAAAAATCTAGAAAAAAATCTAGAAAAAAAATCTAGAAAAAAAATCTAGAAAAAAAATCTAGAAAAAAAATCTAGAAAAAAAATCTAGAAAAAAATCTAGAAAAAAAATCTAGAAAAAAAATCTAGAAAAAAAATCTAGAAAAAAATCTAGAAAAAAAATCTAGAAAAAAAATCTAGAAAAAAAATCTAGAAAAAAATCTAGAAAAAAAATCTAGAAAAAAATCTACAAAAAAAATCTACAAAAAAAATCTAGAAAAAAATGTACAAAAAAAATCTACAAAAAAAATCTACAAAAAAAATCTAGAAAAAAATCTACAAAAAAAATCTTCAAAAAAATCTAGAAAAAAAATCTACAAAAAAAATCTTCAAAAAAATCTAGAAAAAAAATCGAGAAAAAAAATCTAGAAAAAAATCTAGAAAAAAAATCTAGAAAAAAAATCTAGAAAAATATCTACAAAAAAAATCTACAAAAAAAATCTAGAAAAAAATCTACAAAATAAATCTTCAAAAAAATCTAGAAAAAAATCTAGAAAAAAAATCTAGAAAAAAAATCTAGAAAAAAAATCTAGAAAAAAATCTAGAAAAAAAATCTAGAAAAAAATCTACAAAAAAAATCTTCAAAAAAATCTAGAAAAAAATCTAGAAAAAAAATCTAGAAAAAAAATCTAGAAAAAAAATCTAGAAAAAAAATCTAGAAAAAAAATCTAGAAAAAAAATCTAGAAAAAAAATCTAGAAAAAATCTAGAAAAAAATCTACAAAAAAAATCTTCAAAAAAATCTAGAAAAAAAATCTAGAAAAAAATCTAGAAAAAAAATCTAGAAAAAAAATCTAGAAAAAAAATCTAGAAAAAAAATCTAGAAAAAAAATCTAGAAAAAAATCTAGAAAAAAAATCTAGAAAAAAAATCTAGAAAAAAAATCTAGAAAAAAATCTACAAAAAAAATCTACAAAAAAAATCTAGAAAAAAATCTACAAAAAAAATCTTCAAAAAAATCTAGAAAAAAAATCTAGAAAAAAAATCTAGAAAAAAATCTAGAAAAAAAATCTAGAAAAAAAATCTAGAAAAAAATCTACAAAAAAAATCTACAAAAAAAATCTAGAAAAAAATCTACAAAAAAAATCTTCAAAAAAATCTACAAAAAAATCTAGAAAAAAAATCTAGAAAAAAAATCTAGAAAAAAAATCTAGAAAAAAAATCTAGAAAAAAAATCTAGAAAAAAATCTAGAAAAAAAATCTAGAAAAAAAATCTAGAAAAAAATCTAGAAAAAAATCTACAAAAAAAATCTAGAAAAAAATCTAGAAAAAAAATCTTCAAAAAAATCTAGAAAAAAATCTAGAAAAAAAATCTAGAAAAAAAATCTAGAAAAAAAATCTAGAAAAAAAATCTAGAAAAAAATCTAGAAAAAAAATCTAGAAAAAAAATCTAGAAAAAAAATCTAGAAAAAAATCTACAAAAAAAATCTTCAAAAAAATCTAGAAAAAAATCTACAAAAAAAATCTAGAAAAAAAATCTAGAAAAAAAATCTAGAAAAAAAATCTAGAAAAAAAATCTAGAAAAAAAATCTAGAAAAAAAATCTAGAAAAAAATCTAGAAAAAAATCTAGAAAAAAAATCTAGAAAAAAAATCTAGAAAAAAATCTAGAAAAAAAATCTAGAAAAAAAATCTAGAAAAAAAATCTAGAAAAAAATCTAGAAAAAAAATCTAGAAAAAAAATCTAGAAAAAAAATCTAGAAAAAAATCTAGAAAAAAAATCTAGAAAAAAAATCTAGAAAAAAAATCTAGAAAAAAATCTAGAAAAAAAATCTAGAAAAAAAATCTAGAAAAAAATCTAGAAAAAAAATCTAGAAAAAAATCTAGAAAAAAATCTAGAAAAAAATCTACAAAAAAAATCTAGAAAAAAATCTACAAAAAAAATCTTCAAAAAAATCTAGAAAAAAATCTAGAAAAAAAATCTAGAAAAAAAATCTAGAAAAAAAATCTAGAAAAAAAATCTAGAAAAAAATCTACAAAAAAAATCTAGAAAAAAAATCTAGAAAAAAATCTACAAAAAAAATCTACAAAAAAAATCTAGAAAAAAAATCTAGAAAAAAAATCTAGAAAAAAATCTACAAAAAAAATCTACAAAAAAAATCTAGAAAAAAATCTACAAAAAAAATCTTCAAAAAAATCTTCAAAAAAATCTAGAAAAAAATCTAGAAAAAAAATCTAGAAAAAAAATCTAGAAAAAAAATCTAGAAAAAAAATCTAGAAAAAAAATCTAGAAAAAAATCTAGAAAAAAAATCTAGAAAAAAAATCTAGAAAAAAATCTAGAAAAAAATCTACAAAAAAAATCTAGAAAAAAATCTAGAAAAAAAATCTTCAAAAAAATCTAGAAAAAAATCTAGAAAAAAAATCTAGAAAAAAAATCTAGAAAAAAAATCTAGAAAAAAAATCTAGAAAAAAATCTAGAAAAAAAATCTAGAAAAAAAATCTAGAAAAAAAATCTACAAAAAAAATCTAGAAAAAAATCTACAAAAAAAATCTTCAAAAAAATCTAGAAAAAAATCTAGAAAAAAAATCTAGAAAAAAAATCTAGAAAAAAAATCTAGAAAAAAAATCTAGAAAAAAATCTAGAAAAAAAATCTAGAAAAAAAATCTACAAAAAAATCTACAAAAAAAATCTAGAAAAAAAATCTAGAAAAAAATCTACAAAAAAAATCTTCAAAAAAATCTAGAAAAAAATCTAGAAAGAAAATCTAGAAAAAAAATCTAGAAAAAAATCTAGAAAAAAAATCTAGAAAAAAAATCTAGAAAAAAAATCTAGAAAAAAATCTAGAAAAAAAATCTAGAAAAAAAATCTAGAAAAAAAATCTAGAAAAAAATCTAGAAAAAAAATCTAGAAAAAAAATCTAGAAAAAAAATCTAGAAAAAAAATCTAGAAAAAAAATCTAGAAAAAAATCTAGAAAAAAAATCTAGAAAAAAAATCTAGAAAAAAAATCTAGAAAAAAATCTAGAAAGAAAATCTAAAAAAAAAATCTAGAAAAAAAATCTAGAAAAAAATCTAGAAAAAAAATCTAGAAAAAAAATCTAGAAAAAAATCTACAAAAAAAATCTACAAAAAAAATCTAGAAAAAAATCTACAAAAAAAATCTTCAAAAAAATCTAGAAAAAAAATCTAGAAAAAAAATCTAGAAAAAAATCTAGAAAAAAAATCTAGAAAAAAAATCTAGAAAATAATCTACAAAAAAAATCTACAAAAAAAATCTAGAAAAAAATCTACAAAAAAAATCTTCAAAAAAATCTAGAAAAAAATCTAGAAAAAAAATCTAGAAAAAAAATCTAGAAAAAAATCTAGAAAAAAAATCTAGAAAAAAAATATAGAAAAAAATCTAGAAAAAAAATCTAGAAAAAAAATCTAGAAAAAAAATCTAGAAAAAAATCTAGAAAAAAAATCTAGAAAAAAAATCTAGAAAAAAAATCTAGAAAAAAAATCTAGAAAAAAAATCTAGAAAAAAATCTAGAAAAAAAATCTAGAAAAAAAATCTTGAAAAAAAATCTAGAAAAAAATCTAGAAAAAAAATCTAGAAAAAAAATCTAGAAAAAAATCTAGAAAAAAAATCTAGAAAAAAAATCTAGAAAAAAATCTAGAAAAAAATCTACAAAAAAAATCTAGAAAAAAATCTAGAAAAAAAATCTTCAAAAAAATCTAGAAAAAAATCTAGAAAAAAAATCTAGAAAAAAAATCTAGAAAAAAAATCTAGAAAAAAAATCTAGAAAAAAATCTAGAAAAAAAATCTAGAAAAAAAATCTAGAAAAAAAATCTACAAAAAAAATCTAGAAAAAAATCTACAAAAAAAATCTTCAAAAAAATCTAGAAAAAAATCTAGAAAAAAAATCTAGAAAAAAAATCTAGAAAAAAAATCTAGAAAAAAAATCTAGAAAAAAATCTAGAAAAAAAATCTAGAAAAAAAATCTACAAAAAAATCTACAAAAAAAATCTAGAAAAAAAATCTAGAAAAAAATCTACAAAAAAAATCTTCAAAAAAATCTAGAAAAAAATCTAGAAAGAAAATCTAGAAAAAAAATCTAGAAAAAAATCTAGAAAAAAAATCTAGAAAAAAAATCTAGAAAAAAAATCTAGAAAAAAATCTAGAAAAAAAATCTAGAAAAAAAATCTACAAAAAAAATCTAGAAAAAAATCTAGAAAAAAAATCTAGAAAAAAAATCTAGAAAAAAAATCTAGAAAAAAAATCTAGAAAAAAATCTAGAAAAAAAATCTAGAAAAAAAATCTAGAAAAAAAATCTAGAAAAAAATCTAGAAAGAAAATCTAAAAAAAAAATCTAGAAAAAAAATCTAGAAAAAAATCTAGAAAAAAAATCTAGAAAAAAAATCTAGAAAAAAATCTACAAAAAAAATCTACAAAAAAAATCTAGAAAAAAATCTACAAAAAAAATCTTCAAAAAAATCTAGAAAAAAAATCTAGAAAAAAAATCTAGAAAAAAATCTAGAAAAAAAATCTAGAAAAAAAATCTAGAAAATAATCTACAAAAAAAATCTACAAAAAAAATCTAGAAAAAAATCGACAAAAAAAATCTTCAAAAAAATCTAGAAAAAAATCTAGAAAAAAAATCTAGAAAAAAAATCTAGAAAAAAATCTAGAAAAAAAATCTAGAAAAAAAATCTAGAAAAAAAATCTAGAAAAAAAATCTAGAAAAAAAATCTAGAAAAAAATCTAGAAAAAAAATCTAGAAAAAAAATCTAGAAAAAAAATCTAGAAAAAAATCTAGAAAAAAAATCTAGAAAAAAAATCTAGAAAAAAAATCTAGAAAAAAATCTAGAAAAAAAATCTAGAAAAAAAATCTAGAAAAAAATCTACAAAAAAAATCTACAAAAAAAATCTAGAAAAAAATCTACAAAAAAAATCTTCAAAAAAATCTAGAAAAAAAATCTAGAAAAAAAATCTAGAAAAAAATCTAGAAAAAAAATCTAGAAAAAAAATCTAGAAAAAAATCTACAAAAAAAATCTACAAAAAAAATCTACAAAAAAATCTACAAAAAAAATCTTCAAAAAAATCTAGAAAAAAATCTAGAAAAAAAATCTAGAAAAAAAATCTAGAAAAAAATCTAGAAAAAAAATCTAGAAAAAAAATCTAGAAAAAAAATCTAGAAAAAAATCTAGAAAAAAAATCTAGAAAAAAAATCTAGAAAAAAAATCTAGAAAAAAATCTAGAAAAAAAATCTAGAAAAAAAATCTAGAAAAAAAATCTAGAAAAAAATCTAGAAAAAAAATCTAGAAAAAAAATCTAGAAAAAAATCTACAAAAAAAATCTACAAAAAAAATCTAGAAAAAAATCTACAAAAAAAATCTTCAAAAAAATCTAGAAAAAAATCTAGAAAAAAAATCTAGAAAAAAAATCTAGAAAAAAATCTAGAAAAAAAATCTAGAAAAAAAATCTAGAAAAAAAATCTAGAAAAAAATCTAGAAAAAAAATCTAGAAAAAAAATCTAGAAAAAAAATCTAGAAAAAAATCTAGAAAAAAAATCTAGAAAAAAAATCTAGAAAAAAAATCTAGAAAAAAAATCTAGAAAAAAAATCTAGAAAAAAATCTAGAAAAAAAATCTAGAAAAAAAATCTAGAAAAAAAATCTAGAAAAAAATCTAGAAAAAAAATCTAGAAAAAAAATCTAGAAAAAAAATCTAGAAAAAAAATCTAGAAAAAAAATCTAGAAAAAAAATCTAGAAAAAAAATCTAGAAAAAAATCTAGAAAAAAAATCTAGAAAAAAAATCTAGAAAAAAATCTACAAAAAAAATCTACAAAAAAAATCTAGAAAAAAATCTACAAAAAAAATCTTCAAAAAAATCTAGAAAAAAAATCTAGAAAAAAAATCTAGAAAAAAATCTAGAAAAAAAATCTAGAAAAAAAATCTAGAAAAAAATCTACAAAAAAAATCTACAAAAAAAATCTAGAAAAAAATCTACAAAAAAAATCTTCAAAAAAATCTAGAAAAAAATCTAGAAAAAAAATCTAGAAAAAAAATCTAGAAAAAAATCTAGAAAAAAAATCTAGAAAAAAAATCTAGAAAAAAAATCTAGAAAAAAATCTAGAAAAAAAATCTAGAAAAAAAATCTAGAAAAAAAATCTAGAAAAAAATCTAGAAAAAAAATCTAGAAAAAAAATCTAGAAAAAAAATCTAGAAAAAAAATCTAGAAAAAAAATCTAGAAAAAAATCTAGAAAAAAAATCTAGAAAAAAAATCTAGAAAAAAAATCTAGAAAAAAATCTAGAAAAAAAATCTAGAAAAAAAATCTAGAAAAAAATCTAGAAAAAAAATCTAGAAAAAAAATCTAGAAAAAAATCTACAAAAAAAATCTACAAAAAAAATCTAGAAAAAAATCTACAAAAAAAATCTTCAAAAAAATCTAGAAAAAAATCTAGAAAAAAAATCTAGAAAAAAAATCTAGAAAAAAAATCTAGAAAAAAAATCTAGAAAAAAAATCTAGAAAAAAATCTAGAAAAAAAATCTAGAAAAAAAATCTAGAAAAAAATCTAGAAAAAAATCTACAAAAAAAATCTAGAAAGAAATCTAGAAAAAAAATCTTCAAAAAAATCTAGAAAAAAATCTAGAAAAAAAATCTAGAAAAAAAATCTAGAAAAAAAATCTAGAAAAAAAATCTAGAAAAAAATCTAGAAAAAAAATCTAGAAAAAAAATCTAGAAAAAAAATCTACAAAAAAAATCTAGAAAAAAATCTACAAAAAAAATCTACAAAAAAAATCTAGAAAAAAAATCTAGAAAAAAAATCTAGAAAAAAAATCTAGAAAAAAATCTAGAAAAAAAATCTAGAAAAAAAATCTAGAAAAAAAATCTAGAAAAAAATCTAGAAAGAAAATCTAGAAAAAAAATCTAGAAAAAAAATCTAGAAAAAAATCTAGAAAAAAAATCTAGAAAAAAAATCTAGAAAAAAATCTACAAAAAAAATCTACAAAAAAAATCTAGAAAAAAATCTACAAAAAAAATCTTCAAAAAAATCTAGAAAAAAAATCTAGAAAAAAAATCTAGAAAAAAATCTAGAAAAAAAATCTAGAAAAAAAATCTAGAAAAAAATCTACAAAAAAAATCTACAAAAAAAATCTAGAAAAAAATCTACAAAAAAAATCTTCAAAAAAATCTAGAAAAAAATCTAGAAAAAAAATCTAGAAAAAAAATCTAGAAAAAAATCTAGAAAAAAAATCTAGAAAAAAAATCTAGAAAAAAAATCTAGAAAAAAATCTAGAAAAAAAATCGAGAAAAAAAATCTAGAAAAAAAATCTAGAAAAAAATCTAGAAAAAAAATCTAGAAAAAAAATCTAGAAAAAAAATCTAGAAAAAAAATCTAGAAAAAAAATCTAGAAAAAAATCTAGAAAAAAAATCTAGAAAAAAAATCTAGAAAAAAAATCTAGAAAAAAATCTAGAAAAAAAATCTAGAAAAAAAATCTAGAAAAAAAATCTAGAAAAAAATCTAGAAAAAAAATCTAGAAAAAAAATCTAGAAAAAAATCTACAAAAAAAATCTACAAAAAAAATCTAGAAAAAAATCTACAAAAAAAATCTTCAAAAAAATCTAGAAAAAAAAATCTAGAAAAAAAATCTAGAAAAAAATCTAGAAAAAAAATCTAGAAAAAAAATCTAGAAAAATATCTACAAAAAAAATCTACAAAAAAAATCTAGAAAAAAATCTACAAAATAAATCTTCAAAAAAATCTAGAAAAAAATCTAGAAAAAAAATCTAGAAAAAAAATCTAGAAAAAAAATCTAGAAAAAAAATCTAGAAAAAAATCTAGAAAAAAAATCTAGAAAAAAATCTAGAAAAAAAATCTTCAAAAAAATCTAGAAAAAAATCTAGAAAAAAAATCTAGAAAAAAAATCTAGAAAAAAAATCTAGAAAAAAAATCTAGAAAAAAATCTAGAAAAAAAATCTAGAAAAAAAATCTAGAAAAAAAATCTACAAAAAAAATCTAGAAAAAAATCTACAAAAAAAATCTAGAAAAAAAATCTAGAAAAAAAATCTAGAAAAAAAATCTAGAAAAAAAATCTAGAAAAAAATCTAGAAAAAAAATCTAGAAAAAAAATCTAGAAAAAAAATCTAGAAAAAAATCTAGAAAGAAAATCTAGAAAAAAAATCTAGAAAAAAAATCTAGAAAAAAATCTAGAAAAAAAATCTAGAAAAAAAATCTAGAAAAAAATCTACAAAAAAAATCTACAAAAAAAATCTAGAAAAAAATCTACAAAAAAAATCTTCAAAAAAATCTAGAAAAAAAATCTAGAAAAAAAATCTAGAAAAAAATCTAGAAAAAAAATCTAGAAAAAAAATCTAGAAAAAAATCTACAAAAAAAATCTACAAAAAAAATCTAGAAAAAAATCTACAAAAAAAATCTTCAAAAAAATCTAGAAAAAAATCTAGAAAAAAAATCTAGAAAAAAAATCTAGAAAAAAATCTAGAAAAAAAATCTAGAAAAAAAATCTAGAAAAAAAATCTAGAAAAAAATCTAGAAAAAAAATCGAGAAAAAAAATCTAGAAAAAAAATCTAGAAAAAAATCTAGAAAAAAAATCTAGAAAAAAAATCTAGAAAAAAAATCTAGAAAAAAAATCTAGAAAAAAAATCTAGAAAAAAATCTAGAAAAAAAATCTAGAAAAAAAATCTAGAAAAAAAATCTAGAAAAAAATCTAGAAAAAAAATCTAGAAAAAAAATCTAGAAAAAAAATCTAGAAAAAAATCTAGAAAAAAAATCTAGAAAAAAAATCTAGAAAAAAATCTACAAAAAAAATCTACAAAAAAAATCTAGAAAAAAATCTACAAAAAAATCTTCAAAAAAATCTAGAAAAAAAAATCTAGAAAAAAAATCTAGAAAAAAATCTAGAAAAAAAATCTAGAAAAAAAATCTAGAAAAATATCTACAAAAAAAATCTACAAAAAAAATCTAGAAAAAAATCTACAAAATAAATCTTCAAAAAAATCTAGAAAAAAATCTAGAAAAAAAATCTAGAAAAAAAATCTAGAAAAAAAATCTAGAAAAAAAATCTAGAAAAAAATCTAGAAAAAAAATCTAGAAAAAAATCTACAAAAAAAATCTTCAAAAAAATCTAGAAAAAAATCTAGAAAAAAAATCTAGAAAAAAAATCTAGAAAAAAAATCTAGAAAAAAAATCTAGAAAAAAAATCTAGAAAAAAAATCTAGAAAAAAAATCTAGAAAAAATCTAGAAAAAAATCTACAAAAAAAATCTTCAAAAAAATCTAGAAAAAAAATCTAGAAAAAAATCTAGAAAAAAAATCTAGAAAAAAAATCTAGAAAAAAAATCTAGAAAAAAAATCTAGAAAAAAAATCTAGAAAAAAATCTAGAAAAAAAATCTAGAAAAAAAATCTAGAAAAAAAATCTAGAAAAAAATCTACAAAAAAAATCTACAAAAAAAATCTAGAAAAAAATCTACAAAAAAAATCTTCAAAAAAATCTAGAAAAAAAATCTAGAAAAAAAATCTAGAAAAAAATCTAGAAAAAAAATCTAGAAAAAAAATCTAGAAAAAAATCTACAAAAAAAATCTACAAAAAAAATCTAGAAAAAAATCTACAAAAAAAATCTTCAAAAAAATCTACAAAAAAATCTAGAAAAAAAATCTAGAAAAAAAATCTAGAAAAAAAATCTAGAAAAAAAATCTAGAAAAAAAATCTAGAAAAAAATCTAGAAAAAAAATCTAGAAAAAAAATCTAGAAAAAAATCTAGAAAAAAAATCTAGAAAAAAAATCTAGAAAAAAAATCTAGAAAAAAATCTACAAAAAAAATCTTCAAAAAAATCTAGAAAAAAATCTAGAAAAAAAATCTAGAAAAAAAATCTAGAAAAAAATCTAGAAAAAAAATCTAGAAAAAAAATCTAGAAAAAAAATCTAGAAAAAAATCTAGAAAGAAAATCTAAAAAAAAAATCTAGAAAAAAAATCTAGAAAAAAATCTAGAAAAAAAATCTAGAAAAAAAATCTAGAAAAAAATCTACAAAAAAAATCTACAAAAAAAATCTAGAAAAAAATCTACAAAAAAAATCTAGAAAAAAATCTAGAAAAAAAATCTAGAAAAAAAATCTAGAAAAAAATCTACAAAAAAAATCTACAAAAAAAATCTAGAAAAAAATCTACAAAAAAAATCTTCAAAAAAATCTAGAAAAAAATCTAGAAAAAAAATCTAGAAAAAAAATCTAGAAAAAAATCTAGAAAAAAAATCTAGAAAAAAATCTAGAAAAAAAATCTAGAAAAAAAATCTAGAAAAAAAATCTAGAAAAAAATCTAGAAAAAAAATCTAGAAAAAAAATCTACAAAAAAAATCTAGAAAAAAATCTAGAAATAAAATCTAGAAAAAAAATCTAGAAAAAAAATCTAGAAAAAAAATCTAGAAAAAAAATCTAGAAAAAAATCTAGAAAAAAAATCTAGAAAAAAAATCTAGAAAAAAAATCTAGAAAAAAATCTAGAAAGAAAATCTAAAAAAAAAATCTAGAAAAAAAATCTAGAAAAAAATCTAGAAAAAAAATCTAGAAAAAAAATCTAGAAAAAAATCTACAAAAAAAATCTACAAAAAAAATCTAGAAAAAAATCTACAAAAAAAATCTTCAAAAAAATCTAGAAAAAAAATCTAGAAAAAAAATCTAGAAAAAAATCTAGAAAAAAAATCTAGAAAAAAAATCTAGAAAATAATCTACAAAAAAAATCTAAAAAAAAAATCTAGAAAAAAATCGACAAAAAAAATCTTCAAAAAAATCTAGAAAAAAATCTAGAAAAAAAATCTAGAAAAAAAATCTAGAAAAAAATCTAGAAAAAAAATCTAGAAAAAAAATCTAGAAAAAAAATATAGAAAAAAATCTAGAAAAAAAATCTAGAAAAAAAATCTAGAAAAAAAATCTAGAAAAAAATCTAGAAAAAAAATCTAGAAAAAAAATCTAGAAAAAAAATCTAGAAAAAAAATCTAGAAAAAAAATCTAGAAAAAAATCTAGAAAAAAAATCTAGAAAAAAAATCTAGAAAAAAAATCTAGAAAAAAATCTAGAAAAAAAATCTAGAAAAAAAATCTAGAAAAAAAATCTAGAAAAAAATCTAGAAAAAAAATCTAGAAAAAAAATCTAGAAAAAAATCTACAAAAAAAATCTACAAAAAAAATCTAGAAAAAAATCTACAAAAAAAATCTTCAAAAAAATCTAGAAAAAAAATCTAGAAAAAAAATCTAGAAAAAAATCTAGAAAAAAAATCTAGAAAAAAAATCTAGAAAAAAATCTACAAAAAAAATCTACAAAAAAAATCTAGAAAAAAATCTACAAAAAAAATCTTCAAAAAAATCTAGAAAAAAATCTAGAAAAAAAATCTAGAAAAAAAATCTAGAAAAAAATCTAGAAAAAAAATCTAGAAAAAAAATCTAGAAAAGAAATCTAGAAAAAAATCTAGAAAAAAAATCTAGAAAAAAAATCTAGAAAAAAAATCTAGAAAAAAATCTAGAAAAAAAATCTAGAAAAAAAATCTAGAAAAAAAATCTAGAAAAAAAATCTAGAAAAAAAATCTAGAAAAAAATCTAGAAAAAAAATCTAGAAAAAAAATCTAGAAAAAAAATCTAGAAAAAAATCTAGAAAAAAAATCTAGAAAAAAAATCTAGAAAAAAAATCTAGAAAAAAAATCTAGAAAAAAAATCTACAAAAAAAATCTACAAAAAAAATCTAGAAAAAAATCTAGAAAAAAAATCTAGAAAAAAAATCTAGAAAAAAAATCTAGAAAAAAAATCTAGAAAAAAAATCTAGAAAAAAATCTAGAAAAAAAATCTAGAAAAAAAATCTAGAAAAAAAATCTAGAAAAAAATCTAGAAAGAAAATCTAAAAAAAAAATCTAGAAAAAAAATCTAGAAAAAAATCTAGAAAAAAAATCTAGAAAAAAAATCTAGAAAAAAATCTACAAAAAAAATCTACAAAAAAAATCTAGAAAAAAATCTACAAAAAAAATCTTCAAAAAAATCTAGAAAAAAAATCTAGAAAAAAAATCTAGAAAAAAATCTAGAAAAAAAATCTAGAAAAAAAATCTAGAAAAAAATCTACAAAAAAAATCTACAAAAAAAATCTAGAAAAAAATCTACAAAAAAAATCTTCAAAAAAATCTAGAAAAAAATCTAGAAAAAAAATCTAGAAAAAAAATCTAGAAAAAAATCTAGAAAAAAAATCTAGAAAAAAAATCTAGAAAAAAAATCTAGAAAAAAATCTAGAAAAAAAATCTAGAAAAAAAATCTAGAAAAAAAATCTAGAAAAAAATCTACAAAAAAAATCTACAAAAAAAATCTAGAAAAAAATCTACAAAAAAAATCTACAAAAAAAATCTAGAAAAAAATCTACAAAAAAAATCTTCAAAAAAATCTAGAAAAAAAAATCTAGAAAAAAAATCTAGAAAAAAATCTAGAAAAAAAATCTAGAAAAAAAATCTAGAAAAATATCTACAAAAAAAATCTACAAAAAAAATCTAGAAAAAAATCTACAAAATAAATCTTCAAAAAAATCTAGAAAAAAATCTAGAAAAAAAATCTAGAAAAAAAATCTAGAAAAAAAATCTAGAAAAAAAATCTAGAAAAAAATCTAGAAAAAAAATCTAGAAAAAAATCTACAAAAAAAATCTTCAAAAAAATCTAGAAAAAAATCTAGAAAAAAAATCTAGAAAAAAAATCTAGAAAAAAAATCTAGAAAAAAAATCTAGAAAAAAAATCTAGAAAAAAAATCTAGAAAAAAAATCTAGAAAAAATCTAGAAAAAAATCTACAAAAAAAATCTTCAAAAAAATCTAGAAAAAAAATCTAGAAAAAAATCTAGAAAAAAAATCTAGAAAAAAAATCTAGAAAAAAAATCTAGAAAAAAAATCTAGAAAAAAAATCTAGAAAAAAATCTAGAAAAAAAATCTAGAAAAAAAATCTAGAAAAAAATCTACAAAAAAAATCTACAAAAAAAATCTAGAAAAAAATCTACAAAAAAAATCTTCAAAAAAATCTAGAAAAAAAATCTAGAAAAAAAATCTAGAAAAAAATCTAGAAAAAAAATCTAGAAAAAAAATCTAGAAAAAAATCTACAAAAAAAATCTACAAAAAAAATCTAGAAAAAAATCTACAAAAAAAATCTTCAAAAAAATCTACAAAAAAATCTAGAAAAAAAATCTAGAAAAAAAATCTAGAAAAAAAATCTAGAAAAAAAATCTAGAAAAAAAATCTAGAAAAAAATCTAGAAAAAAAATCTAGAAAAAAAATCTAGAAAAAAATCTAGAAAAAAAATCTAGAAAAAAAATCTAGAAAAAAAATCTAGAAAAAAATCTACAAAAAAAATCTTCAAAAAAATCTAGAAAAAAATCTAGAAAAAAAATCTAGAAAAAAAATCTAGAAAAAAATCTAGAAAAAAAATCTAGAAAAAAATCTAGAAAAAAAATCTAGAAAAAAAATCTAGAAAAAAATCTAGAAAAAAAATCTAGAAAAAAATCTAGAAAAAAAATCTAGAAAAAAAATCTAGAAAAAAAATCTAGAAAAAAATCTAGAAAGAAAATCTAAAAAAAAAATCTAGAAAAAAAATCTAGAAAAAAATCTAGAAAAAAAATCTAGAAAAAAAATCTAGAAAAAAATCTACAAAAAAAATCTACAAAAAAAATCTAGAAAAAAATCTACAAAAAAAATCTTCAAAAAAATCTAGAAAAAAAATCTAGAAAAAAAATCTAGAAAAAAATCTAGAAAAAAAATCTAGAAAAAAAATCTAGAAAAAAATCTACAAAAAAAATCTACAAAAAAAATCTAGAAAAAAAATCTAGAAAAAAATCTAGAAAAAAAATCTAGAAAAAAAATCTAGAAAAAAAATCTAGAAAAAAATCTAGAAAAAAAATCTAGAAAAAAAATCTAGAAAAAAAATCTAGAAAAAAAATCTAGAAAAAAAATCTAGAAAAAAATCTAGAAAAAAAATCTAGAAAAAAAATCTAGAAAAAAAATCTAGAAAAAAATCTAGAAAAAAAATCTAGAAAAAAAATCTAGAAAAAAAATCTAGAAAAAAAATCTAGAAAAAAAATCTACAAAAAAAATCTACAAAAAAAATCTAGAAAAAAATCTAGAAAAAAAATCTAGAAAAAAAATCTAGAAAAAAAATCTAGAAAAAAAATCTAGAAAAAAAATCTAGAAAAAAATCTAGAAAAAAAATCTAGAAAAAAAATCTAGAAAAAAAATCTAGAAAAAAATCTAGAAAGAAAATCTAAAAAAAAAATCTAGAAAAAAAATCTAGAAAAAAATCTAGAAAAAAAATCTAGAAAAAAAATCTAGAAAAAAATCTACAAAAAAAATCTACAAAAAAAATCTAGAAAAAAATCTACAAAAAAAATCTTCAAAAAAATCTAGAAAAAAAATCTAGAAAAAAAATCTAGAAAAAAATCTAGAAAAAAAATCTAGAAAAAAAATCTAGAAAAAAATCTACAAAAAAAATCTACAAAAAAAATCTAGAAAAAAATCTACAAAAAAAATCTTCAAAAAAATCTACAAAAAAAATCTTCAAAAAAATCTAGAAAAAAAATCTAGAAAAAAAATCTAGAAAAAAATCTAGAAAAAAAATCTAGAAAAAAAATCTAGAAAAAAAATCTTCAAAAAAATCTAGAAAAAAATCTAGAAAAAAAATCTAGAAAAAAAATCTAGAAAAAAATCTAGAAAAAAAATCTAGAAAAAAAATCTAGAAAAAAAATCTAGAAAAAAATCTAGAAAAAAAATCTAGAAAAAAAATCTAGAAAAAAAATCTAGAAAAAAATCTAGAAAAAAAATCTAGAAAAAAAATCTAGAAAAAAAATCTAGAAAAAAAATCTAGAAAAAAAATCTAGAAAAAAATCTAGAAAAAAAATCTAGAAAAAAAATCTAGAAAAAAAATCTAGAAAAAAATCTAGAAAAAAAATCTAGAAAAAAAATCTAGAAAAAAAATCTAGAAAAAAAATCTAGAAAAAAAATCTACAAAAAAAATCTACAAAAAAAATCTAGAAAAAAATCTAGAAAAAAAATCTAGAAAAAAAATCTAGAAAAAAAATCTAGAAAAAAAATCTAGAAAAAAAATCTAGAAAAAAATCTAGAAAAAAAATCTAGAAAAAAAATCTAGAAAAAAAATCTAGAAAAAAATCTAGAAAGAAAATCTAAAAAAAAAATCTAGAAAAAAAATCTAGAAAAAAATCTAGAAAAAAAATCTAGAAAAAAAATCTAGAAAAAAATCTACAAAAAAAATCTACAAAAAAAATCTAGAAAAAAATCTACAAAAAAAATCTTCAAAAAAATCTAGAAAAAAAATCTAGAAAAAAAATCTAGAAAAAAATCTAGAAAAAAAATCTAGAAAAAAAATCTAGAAAAAAATCTACAAAAAAAATCTACAAAAAAAATCTAGAAAAAAATCTACAAAAAAAATCTTCAAAAAAATCTAGAAAAAAATCTAGAAAAAAAATCTAGAAAAAAAATCTAGAAAAAAATCTAGAAAAAAAATCTAGAAAAAAAATCTAGAAAAAAAATCTAGAAAAAAATCTAGAAAAAAAATCTAGAAAAAAAATCTAGAAAAAAAATCTAGAAAAAAATCTAGAAAAAAAATCTAGAAAAAAAATCTAGAAAAAAAATCTAGAAAAAAAATCTAGAAAAAAAATCTAGAAAAAAATCTAGAAAAAAAATCTAGAAAAAAAATCTAGAAAAAAAATCTAGAAAAAAATCTAGAAAAAAAATCTAGAAAAAAAATCTAGAAAAAAAATCTAGAAAAAAATCTAGAAAAAAAATCTAGAAAAAAAATCTAGAAAAAAAATCTAGAAAAAAAATCTAGAAAAAAATCTAGAAAAAAAATCTAGAAAAAAAATCTAGAAAAAAAATCTAGAAAAAAATCTAGAAAAAAAATCTAGAAAAAAAATCTAGAAAAAAATCTACAAAAAAAATCTACAAAAAAAATCTAGAAAAAAATCTACAAAAAAAATCTTCAAAAAAATCTAGAAAAAAAATCTAGAAAAAAAATCTAGAAAAAAATCTAGAAAAAAATCTACAAAATAAATCTTCAAAAAAATCTAGAAAAAAATCTAGAAAAAAAATCTAGAAAAAAATCTACAAAAAAATCTAGAAAAAAATCTAGAAAAAAAATCTAGAAAAAAAATCTAGAAAAAAAATCTAGAAAAAAAATCTAGAAAAAAAATCTAGAAAAAAAATCTAGAAAAAAAATCTAGAAAAAATCTAGAAAAAAATCTACAAAAAAAATCTAGAAAAAAATCTACAAAAAAAATCTTCAAAAAAATCTAGAAAAAAATCTACAAAAAAAATCTAGAAAAAAAATCTAGAAAAAAAATCTAGAAAAAAAATCTAGAAAAAAATCTAGAAAAAAAATCTAGAAAAAAAATCTAGAAAAAAATCTACAAAAAAAATCTACAAAAAAAATCTAGAAAAAAATCTACAAAAAAAATCTTCAAAAAAATCTAGAAAAAAATCTAGAAAAAAAATCTAGAAAAAAAATCTAGAAAAAAAATCTAGAAAAAAAATCTAGAAAAAAAATCTAGAAAAAAATCTAGAAAAAAAATCTAGAAAAAAAATCTAGAAAAAAATCTAGAAAAAAATCTACAAAAAAAATCTAGAAAGAAATCTAGAAAAAAAATCTTCAAAAAAATCTAGAAAAAAATCTAGAAAAAAAATCTAGAAAAAAAATCTAGAAAAAAAATCTAGAAAAAAAATCTAGAAAAAAATCTAGAAAAAAAATCTAGAAAAAAAATCTAGAAAAAAAATCTACAAAAAAAATCTAGAAAAAAATCTACAAAAAAAATCTAGAAAAAAAATCTAGAAAAAAAATCTAGAAAAAAAATCTAGAAAAAAAATCTAGAAAAAAATCTAGAAAAAAATCTAGAAAGAAAATCTAGAAAAAAAATCTAGAAAAAAAATCTAGAAAAAAATCTAGAAAAAAAATCTAGAAAAAAAATCTAGAAAAAAATCTACAAAAAAAATCTACAAAAAAAATCTAGAAAAAAATCTACAAAAAAAATCTTCAAAAAAATCTAGAAAAAAAATCTAGAAAAAAAATCTAGAAAAAAATCTAGAAAAAAAATCTAGAAAAAAAATCTAGAAAAAAATCTACAAAAAAAATCTACAAAAAAAATCTAGAAAAAAATCTACAAAAAAAATCTTCAAAAAAATCTAGAAAAAAATCTAGAAAAAAAATCTAGAAAAAAAATCTAGAAAAAAATCTAGAAAAAAAATCTAGAAAAAAAATCTAGAAAAAAAATCTAGAAAAAAATCTAGAAAAAAAATCGAGAAAAAAAATCTAGAAAAAAAATCTAGAAAAAAATCTAGAAAAAAAATCTAGAAAAAAAATCTAGAAAAAAAATCTAGAAAAAAATCTAGAAAAAAAATCGAGAAAAAAAATCTAGAAAAAAAATCTAGAAAAAAATCTAGAAAAAAAATCTAGAAAAAAAATCTAGAAAAAAAATCTACAAAAAAAATCTAGAAAAAAATCTACAAAAAAAATCTTCAAAAAAATCTAGAAAAAAAAATCTAGAAAAAAAATCTAGAAAAAAATCTAGAAAAAAAATCTAGAAAAAAAATCTAGAAAAATATCTACAAAAAAAATCTACAAAAAAAATCTAGAAAAAAATCTACAAAATAAATCTTCAAAAAAATCTAGAAAAAAATCTAGAAAAAAAATCTAGAAAAAAAATCTAGAAAAAAAATCTAGAAAAAAAATCTAGAAAAAAATCTAGAAAAAAAATCTAGAAAAAAATCTACAAAAAAAATCTTCAAAAAAATCTAGAAAAAAATCTAGAAAAAAAATCTAGAAAAAAAATCTAGAAAAAAAATCTAGAAAAAAAATCTAGAAAAAAAATCTAGAAAAAAAATCTAGAAAAAAAATCTAGAAAAAATCTAGAAAAAAATCTACAAAAAAAATCTTCAAAAAAATCTAGAAAAAAAATCTAGAAAAAAATCTAGAAAAAAAATCTAGAAAAAAAATCTAGAAAAAAAATCTAGAAAAAAAATCTAGAAAAAAAATCTAGAAAAAAATCTAGAAAAAAAATCTAGAAAAAAAATCTAGAAAAAAATCTACAAAAAAAATCTACAAAAAAAATCTAGAAAAAAATCTACAAAAAAAATCTTCAAAAAAATCTAGAAAAAAAATCTAGAAAAAAAATCTAGAAAAAAATCTAGAAAAAAAATCTAGAAAAAAAATCTAGAAAAAAATCTACAAAAAAAATCTACAAAAAAAATCTAGAAAAAAATCTACAAAAAAAATCTTCAAAAAAATCTACAAAAAAATCTAGAAAAAAAATCTAGAAAAAAAATCTAGAAAAAAAATCTAGAAAAAAAATCTAGAAAAAAAATCTAGAAAAAAATCTAGAAAAAAAATCTAGAAAAAAAATCTAGAAAAAAATCTAGAAAAAAAATCTAGAAAAAAAATCTAGAAAAAAAATCTAGAAAAAAATCTACAAAAAAAATCTTCAAAAAAATCTAGAAAAAAATCTAGAAAAAAAATCTAGAAAAAAAATCTAGAAAAAAATCTAGAAAAAAAATCTAGAAAAAAAATCTAGAAAAAAAATCTAGAAAAAAATCTAGAAAGAAAATCTAAAAAAAAAATCTAGAAAAAAAATCTAGAAAAAAATCTAGAAAAAAAATCTAGAAAAAAAATCTAGAAAAAAATCTACAAAAAAAATCTACAAAAAAAATCTAGAAAAAAATCTACAAAAAAAATCTTCAAAAAAATCTAGAAAAAAAATCTAGAAAAAAAATCTAGAAAAAAATCTAGAAAAAAAATCTAGAAAAAAAATCTAGAAAAAAATCTACAAAAAAAATCTACAAAAAAAATCTAGAAAAAAATCTACAAAAAAAATCTTCAAAAAAATCTAGAAAAAAATCTAGAAAAAAAATCTAGAAAAAAAATCTAGAAAAAAATCTAGAAAAAAAATCTAGAAAAAAAATCTAGAAAAAAAATCTAGAAAAAAATCTAGAAAAAAAATCTAGAAAAAAAATCTAGAAAAAAAATCTAGAAAAAAATCTAGAAAAAAAATCTAGAAAAAAAATCTAGAAAAAAAATCTAGAAAAAAAATCTAGAAAAAAAATCTAGAAAAAAATCTAGAAAAAAAATCTAGAAAAAAAATCTAGAAAAAAAATCTAGAAAAAAATCTAGAAAAAAAATCTAGAAAAAAAATCTAGAAAAAAAATCTAGAAAAAAATCTAGAAAAAAAATCTAGAAAAAAATCTAGAAAAAAATCTACAAAATAAATCTTCAAAAAAATCTAGAAAAAAATCTAGAAAAAAAATCTAGAAAAAAAATCTAGAAAAAAAATCTAGAAAAAAAATCTAGAAAAAAATCTAGAAAAAAAATCTAGAAAAAAATCTACAAAAAAAATCTTCAAAAAAATCTAGAAAAAAATCTAGAAAAAAAATCTAGAAAAAAAATCTAGAAAAAAAATCTAGAAAAAAAATCTAGAAAAAAAATCTAGAAAAAAAATCTAGAAAAAAAATCTAGAAAAAATCTAGAAAAAAATCTACAAAAAAAATCTAGAAAAAAATCTACAAAAAAAATCTTCAAAAAAATCTAGAAAAAAATCTACAAAAAAAATCTACAAAAAAAATCTAGAAAAAAAATCTAGAAAAAAAATCTAGAAAAAAATCTAGAAAAAAAATCTAGAAAAAAAATCTAGAAAAAAATCTACAAAAAAAATCTACAAAAAAAATCTAGAAAAAAATCTACAAAAAAAATCTTCAAAAAAATCTAGAAAAAAATCTAGAAAAAAAATCTAGAAAAAAAATCTAGAAAAAAAATCTAGAAAAAAAATCTAGAAAAAAAATCTAGAAAAAAATCTAGAAAAAAAATCTAGAAAAAAAATCTAGAAAAAAATCTAGAAAAAAATCTACAAAAAAAATCTAGAAAGAAATCTAGAAAAAAAATCTTCAAAAAAATCTAGAAAAAAATCTAGAAAAAAAATCTAGAAAAAAAATCTAGAAAAAAAATCTAGAAAAAAAATCTAGAAAAAAATCTAGAAAAAAAATCTAGAAAAAAAATCTAGAAAAAAAATCTACAAAAAAAATCTAGAAAAAAATCTACAAAAAAAATCTAGAAAAAAAATCTAGAAAAAAAATCTAGAAAAAAAATCTAGAAAAAAAATCTAGAAAAAAATCTAGAAAAAAAATCTAGAAAAAAAATCTAGAAAAAAAATCTAGAAAAAAATCTAGAAAGAAAATCTAGAAAAAAAATCTAGAAAAAAAATCTAGAAAAAAATCTAGAAAAAAAATCTAGAAAAAAAATCTAGAAAAAAATCTACAAAAAAAATCTACAAAAAAAATCTAGAAAAAAATCTACAAAAAAAATCTTCAAAAAAATCTAGAAAAAAAATCTAGAAAAAAAATCTAGAAAAAAATCTAGAAAAAAAATCTAGAAAAAAAATCTAGAAAAAAATCTAGAAAAAAAATCTAGAAAAAAAATCTACAAAAAAAATCTAGAAAAAAATCTACAAAAAAAATCTAGAAAAAAAATCTAGAAAAAAAATCTAGAAAAAAAATCTAGAAAAAAAATCTAGAAAAAAATCTAGAAAAAAAATCTAGAAAAAAAATCTAGAAAAAAAATCTAGAAAAAAATCTAGAAAGAAAATCTAGAAAAAAAATCTAGAAAAAAAATCTAGAAAAAAATCTAGAAAAAAAATCTAGAAAAAAAATCTAGAAAAAAATCTACAAAAAAAATCTACAAAAAAAATCTAGAAAAAAATCTACAAAAAAAATCTTCAAAAAAATCTAGAAAAAAAATCTAGAAAAAAAATCTAGAAAAAAATCTAGAAAAAAAATCTAGAAAAAAAATCTAGAAAAAAATCTACAAAAAAAATCTACAAAAAAAATCTAGAAAAAAATCTACAAAAAAAATCTTCAAAAAAATCTAGAAAAAAATCTAGAAAAAAAATCTAGAAAAAAAATCTAGAAAAAAATCTAGAAAAAAAATCTAGAAAAAAAATCTAGAAAAAAAATCTAGAAAAAAATCTAGAAAAAAAATCGGGAAAAAAAATCTAGAAAAAAAATCTAGAAAAAAATCTAGAAAAAAAATCTAGAAAAAAAATCTAGAAAAAAAATCTAGAAAAAAAATCTAGAAAAAAAATCTAGAAAAAAATCTAGAAAAAAAATCTAGAAAAAAAATCTAGAAAAAAAATCTAGAAAAAAATCTAGAAAAAAAATCTAGAAAAAAAATCTAGAAAAAAAATCTAGAAAAAAATCTAGAAAAAAAATCTAGAAAAAAAATCTAGAAAAAAAATCTAGAAAAAAATCTAGAAAAAAAATCTAGAAAAAAATCTAGAAAAAAATCTACAAAATAAATCTTCAAAAAAATCTAGAAAAAAATCTAGAAAAAAAATCTAGAAAAAAAATCTAGAAAAAAAATCTAGAAAAAAAATCTAGAAAAAAATCTAGAAAAAAAATCTAGAAAAAAATCTACAAAAAAAATCTTCAAAAAAATCTAGAAAAAAATCTAGAAAAAAAATCTAGAAAAAAAATCTAGAAAAAAAATCTAGAAAAAAAATCTAGAAAA
This sequence comes from Oncorhynchus mykiss, assembly GCF_057628025.1. Lineage (NCBI taxonomy): Eukaryota > Metazoa > Chordata > Actinopteri > Salmoniformes > Salmonidae > Oncorhynchus > Oncorhynchus mykiss. Next base: position 1,413,690 of record NC_143043.1, on the reverse strand, counting down.
AAAATCTAGAAAAAAAATCTAGAAAAAAAATCTAGAAAAAATCTAGAAAAAAATCTACAAAAAAAATCTAGAAAAAAATCTACAAAAAAAATCTTCAAAAAAATCTAGAAAAAAATCTACAAAAAAAATCTACAAAAAAAATCTAGAAAAAAAATCTAGAAAAAAAATCTAGAAAAAAATCTAGAAAAAAAATCTAGAAAAAAAATCTAGAAAAAAATCTACAAAAAAAATCTACAAAAAAAATCTAGAAAAAAATCTACAAAAAAAATCTTCAAAAAAATCTAGAAAAAAATCTAGAAAAAAAATCTAGAAAAAAAATCTAGAAAAAAAATCTAGAAAAAAAATCTAGAAAAAAAATCTAGAAAAAAATCTAGAAAAAAAATCTAGAAAAAAAATCTAGAAAAAAATCTAGAAAAAAATCTACAAAAAAAATCTAGAAAGAAATCTAGAAAAAAAATCTTCAAAAAAATCTAGAAAAAAATCTAGAAAAAAAATCTAGAAAAAAAATCTAGAAAAAAAATCTAGAAAAAAAATCTAGAAAAAAATCTAGAAAAAAAATCTAGAAAAAAAATCTAGAAAAAAAATCTACAAAAAAAATCTAGAAAAAAATCTACAAAAAAAATCTAGAAAAAAAATCTAGAAAAAAAATCTAGAAAAAAAATCTAGAAAAAAAATCTAGAAAAAAATCTAGAAAAAAAATCTAGAAAAAAAATCTAGAAAAAAAATCTAGAAAAAAATCTAGAAAGAAAATCTAGAAAAAAAATCTAGAAAAAAAATCTAGAAAAAAATCTAGAAAAAAAATCTAGAAAAAAAATCTACAAAAAAAATCTAGAAAAAAATCTACAAAAAAAATCTAGAAAAAAAATCTAGAAAAAAAATCTAGAAAAAAAATCTAGAAAAAAAATCTAGAAAAAAATCTAGAAAAAAAATCTAGAAAAAAAATCTAGAAAAAAAATCTAGAAAAAAATCTAGAAAGAAAATCTAGAAAAAAAATCTAGAAAAAAAATCTAGAAAAAAATCTAGAAAAAAAATCTAGAAAAAAAATCTAGAAAAAAATCTACAAAAAAAATCTACAAAAAAAATCTAGAAAAAAATCTACAAAAAAAATCTTCAAAAAAATCTAGAAAAAAAATCTAGAAAAAAAATCTAGAAAAAAATCTAGAAAAAAAATCTAGAAAAAAAATCTAGAAAAAAATCTACAAAAAAAATCTACAAAAAAAATCTAGAAAAAAATCTACAAAAAAAATCTTCAAAAAAATCTAGAAAAAAATCTAGAAAAAAAATCTAGAAAAAAAATCTAGAAAAAAATCTAGAAAAAAAATCTAGAAAAAAAATCTAGAAAAAAAATCTAGAAAAAAATCTAGAAAAAAAATCGAGAAAAAAAATCTAGAAAAAAAATCTAGAAAAAAATCTAGAAAAAAAATCTAGAAAAAAAATCTAGAAAAAAAATCTAGAAAAAAAATCTAGAAAAAAAATCTAGAAAAAAATCTAGAAAAAAAATCTAGAAAAAAAATCTAGAAAAAAAATCTAGAAAAAAATCTAGAAAAAAAATCTAGAAAAAAAATCTAGAAAAAAAATCTAGAAAAAAATCTAGAAAAAAAATCTAGAAAAAAAATCTAGAAAAAAATCTACAAAAAAAATCTACAAAAAAAATCTAGAAAAAAATCTACAAAAAAAATCTTCAAAAAAATCTAGAAAAAAAAATCTAGAAAAAAAATCTAGAAAAAAATCTAGAAAAAAAATCTAGAAAAATATCTACAAAAAAAATCTACAAAAAAAATCTAGAAAAAAATCTACAAAATAAATCTTCAAAAAAATCTAGAAAAAAATCTAGAAAAAAAATCTAGAAAAAAAATCTAGAAAAAAAATCTAGAAAAAAAATCTAGAAAAAAATCTAGAAAAAAAATCTAGAAAAAAATCTACAAAAAAAATCTTCAAAAAAATCTAGAAAAAAATCTAGAAAAAAAATCTAGAAAAAAAATCTAGAAAAAAAATCTAGAAAAAAAATCTAGAAAAAAAATCTAGAAAAAAAATCTAGAAAAAATCTAGAAAAAAATCTACAAAAAAAATCTTCAAAAAAATCTAGAAAAAAAATCTAGAAAAAAATCTAGAAAAAAAATCTAGAAAAAAAATCTAGAAAAAAAATCTAGAAAAAAAATCTAGAAAAAAAATCTAGAAAAAAATCTAGAAAAAAAATCTAGAAAAAAAATCTAGAAAAAAAATCTAGAAAAAAATCTACAAAAAAAATCTACAAAAAAAATCTAGAAAAAAATCTACAAAAAAAATCTTCAAAAAAATCTAGAAAAAAAATCTAGAAAAAAAATTTAGAAAAAAATCTAGAAAAAAAATCTAGAAAAAAAATCTAGAAAAAAATCTACAAAAAAAATCTACAAAAAAAATCTAGAAAAAAATCTACAAAAAAAATCTTCAAAAAAATCTACAAAAAAATCTAGAAAAAAAATCTAGAAAAAAAATCTAGAAAAAAAATCTAGAAAAAAAATCTAGAAAAAAAATCTAGAAAAAAATCTAGAAAAAAAATCTAGAAAAAAAATCTAGAAAAAAATCTAGAAAAAAAATCTAGAAAAAAAATCTAGAAAAAAAATCTAGAAAAAAATCTACAAAAAAAATCTTCAAAAAAATCTAGAAAAAAATCTAGAAAAAAAATCTAGAAAAAAAATCTAGAAAAAAAATCTAGAAAAAAAATCTAGAAAAAAAATCTAGAAAAAAAATCTAGAAAAAAAATCTAGAAAAAAATCTAGAAAAAAATCTAGAAAAAAAATCTAGAAAAAAAATCTAGAAAAAAATCTAGAAAAAAAATCTAGAAAAAAAATCTAGAAAAAAAATCTAGAAAAAAATCTAGAAAAAAAATCTAGAAAAAAAATCTAGAAAAAAAATCTAGAAAAAAATCTAGAAAAAAAATCTAGAAAAAAAATCTAGAAAAAAAATCTAGAAAAAAATCTAGAAAAAAAATCTAGAAAAAAAATCTAGAAAAAAATCTAGAAAAAAAATCTAGAAAAAAATCTAGAAAAAAATCTAGAAAAAAATCTACAAAAAAAATCTAGAAAAAAATCTAGAAAAAAAATCTAGAAAAAAAATCTAGAAAAAAAATCTAGAAAAAAATCTAGAAAAAAAATCTAGAAAAAAAATCTAGAAAAAAATCTACAAAAAAAATCTACAAAAAAAATCTAGAAAAAAATCTACAAAAAAAATCTTCAAAAAAATCTAGAAAAAAATCTAGAAAAAAAATCTAGAAAAAAAATCTAGAAAAAAAATCTAGAAAAAAAATCTAGAAAAAAAATCTAGAAAAAAATCTACAAAAAAAATCTAGAAAAAAAATCTAGAAAAAAAATCTAGAAAAAAAATCTAGAAAAAAAATCTAGAAAAAAATCTAGAAAAAAAATCTAGAAAAAAAATCTAGAAAAAAAATCTAGAAAAAAATCTAGAAAGAAAATCTAGAAAAAAAATCTAGAAAAAAAATCTAGAAAAAAATCTAGAAAAAAAATCTAGAAAAAAAATCTAGAAAAAAATCTACAAAAAAAATCTACAAAAAAAATCTAGAAAAAAATCTACAAAAAAAATCTTCAAAAAAATCTAGAAAAAAAATCTAGAAAAAAAATCTAGAAAAAAATCTAGAAAAAAAATCTAGAAAAAAAATCTAGAAAAAAATCTACAAAAAAAATCTACAAAAAAAATCTAGAAAAAAATCTACAAAAAAAATCTTCAAAAAAATCTAGAAAAAAATCTAGAAAAAAAATCTAGAAAAAAAATCTAGAAAAAAATCTAGAAAAAAAATCTAGAAAAAAAATCTAGAAAAAAAATCTAGAAAAAAATCTAGAAAAAAAATCGAGAAAAAAAATCTAGAAAAAAAATCTAGAAAAAAATCTAGAAAAAAAATCTAGAAAAAAAATCTAGAAAAAAAATCTAGAAAAAAATCTAGAAAAAAAATCTAGAAAAAAAATCTAGAAAAAAATCTACAAAAAAAATCTACAAAAAAAATCTAGAAAAAAATCTACAAAAAAAATCTTCAAAAAAATCTAGAAAAAAAAATCTAGAAAAAAAATCTAGAAAAAAATCTAGAAAAAAAATCTAGAAAAAAATCTAGAAAAAAAATCTAGAAAAAAAATCTAGAAAAAAAATCTAGAAAAAAAATCTAGAAAAAAAATCTAGAAAAAAATCTAGAAAAAAAATCTAGAAAAAAAATCTAGAAAAAAAATCTAGAAAAAAATCTAGAAAAAAAATCTAGAAAAAAAATCTAGAAAAAAAATCTAGAAAAAAATCTAGAAAAAAAATCTAGAAAAAAAATCTAGAAAAAAATCTACAAAAAAAATCTACAAAAAAAATCTAGAAAAAAATCTACAAAAAAAATCTTCAAAAAAATCTAGAAAAAAAAATCTAGAAAAAAAATCTAGAAAAAAATCTAGAAAAAAAATCTAGAAAAAAAATCTAGAAAAATATCTACAAAAAAAATCTACAAAAAAAATCTAGAAAAAAATCTACAAAATAAATCTTCAAAAAAATCTAGAAAAAAATCTAGAAAAAAAATCTAGAAAAAAAATCTAGAAAAAAATCTAGAAAAAAAATCTAGAAAAAAAATCTAGAAAAAAAATCTAGAAAAAAAATCTAGAAAAAAAATCTAGAAAAAAATCTAGAAAAAAAATCTAGAAAAAAAATCTAGAAAAAAAATCTAGAAAAAAATCTAGAAAAAAAATCTAGAAAAAAAATCTAGAAAAAAAATCTAGAAAAAAATCTAGAAAAAAAATCTAGAAAAAAAATCTAGAAAAAAATCTACAAAAAAAATCTACAAAAAAAATCTAGAAAAAAATCTACAAAAAAAATCTTCAAAAAAATCTAGAAAAAAAAATCTAGAAAAAAAATCTAGAAAAAAATCTAGAAAAAAAATCTAGAAAAAAAATCTAGAAAAATATCTACAAAAAAAATCTACAAAAAAAATCTAGAAAAAAATCTACAAAATAAATCTTCAAAAAAATCTAGAAAAAAATCTAGAAAAAAAATCTAGAAAAAAAATCTAGAAAAAAAATCTAGAAAAAAAATCTAGAAAAAAATCTAGAAAAAAAATCTAGAAAAAAATCTACAAAAAAAATCTTCAAAAAAATCTAGAAAAAAATCTAGAAAAAAAATCTAGAAAAAAAATCTAGAAAAAAAATCTAGAAAAAAAATCTAGAAAAAAAATCTAGAAAAAAAATCTAGAAAAAAAATCTAGAAAAAATCTAGAAAAAAATCTACAAAAAAAATCTTCAAAAAAATCTAGAAAAAAAATCTAGAAAAAAATCTAGAAAAAAAATCTAGAAAAAAAATCTAGAAAAAAAATCTAGAAAAAAAATCTAGAAAAAAAATCTAGAAAAAAATCTAGAAAAAAAATCTAGAAAAAAAATCTAGAAAAAAAATCTAGAAAAAAATCTACAAAAAAAATCTACAAAAAAAATCTAGAAAAAAATCTACAAAAAAAATCTTCAAAAAAATCTAGAAAAAAAATCTAGAAAAAAAATCTAGAAAAAAATCTAGAAAAAAAATCTAGAAAAAAAATCTAGAAAAAAATCTACAAAAAAAATCTACAAAAAAAATCTAGAAAAAAATCTACAAAAAAAATCTTCAAAAAAATCTACAAAAAAATCTAGAAAAAAAATCTAGAAAAAAAATCTAGAAAAAAAATCTAGAAAAAAAATCTAGAAAAAAAATCTAGAAAAAAATCTAGAAAAAAAATCTAGAAAAAAAATCTAGAAAAAAATCTAGAAAAAAAATCTAGAAAAAAAATCTAGAAAAAAAATCTAGAAAAAAATCTACAAAAAAAATCTTCAAAAAAATCTAGAAAAAAATCTAGAAAAAAAATCTAGAAAAAAAATCTAGAAAAAAAATCTAGAAAAAAAATCTAGAAAAAAAATCTAGAAAAAAAATCTAGAAAAAAAATCTAGAAAAAAATCTAGAAAAAAATCTAGAAAAAAAATCTAGAAAAAAAATCTAGAAAAAAATCTAGAAAAAAAATCTAGAAAAAAAATCTAGAAAAAAAATCTAGAAAAAAATCTAGAAAAAAAATCTAGAAAAAAAATCTAGAAAAAAAATCTAGAAAAAAATCTAGAAAAAAAATCTAGAAAAAAAATCTAGAAAAAAAATCTAGAAAAAAATCTAGAAAAAAAATCTAGAAAAAAAATCTAGAAAAAAATCTAGAAAAAAAATCTAGAAAAAAATCTAGAAAAAAATCTAGAAAAAAATCTACAAAAAAAATCTAGAAAAAAATCTAGAAAAAAAATCTAGAAAAAAAATCTAGAAAAAAAATCTAGAAAAAAATCTAGAAAAAAAATCTAGAAAAAAAATCTAGAAAAAAATCTACAAAAAAAATCTACAAAAAAAATCTAGAAAAAAATCTACAAAAAAAATCTTCAAAAAAATCTAGAAAAAAATCTAGAAAAAAAATCTAGAAAAAAAATCTAGAAAAAAAATCTAGAAAAAAAATCTAGAAAAAAAATCTAGAAAAAAAATCTAGAAAAAAAATCTACAAAAAAAATCTAGAAAAAAATCTAGAAAAAAAATCTTCAAAAAAATCTAGAAAAAAATCTAGAAAAAAAATCTAGAAAAAAAATCTAGAAAAAAAATCTAGAAAAAAAATCTAGAAAAAAATCTAGAAAAAAATCTAGAAAAAAAATCTAGAAAAAAAATCTAGAAAAAAAATCTAGAAAAAAAATCTAGAAAAAAAATCTAGAAAAAAAATCTAGAAAAAAAATCTAGAAAAAAATCTAGAAAAAAATCTAGAAAAAAAATCTAGAAAAAAAATCTAGAAAAAAATCTAGAAAAAAAATCTAGAAAAAAAATCTAGAAAAAAAATCTAGAAAAAAATCTAGAAAAAAAATCTAGAAAAAAAATCTAGAAAAAAAATCTAGAAAAAAATCTAGAAAAAAAATCTAGAAAAAAAATCTAGAAAAAAAATCTAGAAAAAAATCTAGAAAAAAAATCTAGAAAAAAAATCTAGAAAAAAATCTAGAAAAAAAATCTAGAAAAAAATCTAGAAAAAAATCTAGAAAAAAATCTACAAAAAAAATCTAGAAAAAAATCTACAAAAAAAATCTTCAAAAAAATCTAGAAAAAAATCTACAAAAAAAATTTAGAAAAAAAATCTAGAAAAAAAATCTAGAAAAAAAATCTAGAAAAAAATCTAGAAAAAAAATCTAGAAAAAAAATCTAGAAAAAAAATCTAGAAAAAAATCTACAAAAAAAATCTTCAAAAAAATCTAGAAAAAAATCTAGAAAGAAAATCTAGAAAAAACATCTAGAAAAAAAATCTAGAAAAAAAATCTAGAAAAAAAATCTAGAAAAAAAATCTAGAAAAAAAATCTAGAAAAAAATCTAGAAAAAAATCTAGAAAAAAAATCTAGAAAAAAAATCTAGAAAAAAAATCTAGAAAAAAATCTAGAAAAAAATCTAGAAAAAAATCTAGAAAAAAAATCTAGAAAAAAATCTAGAAAAAAAATCTAGAAAAAAAATCTAGAAAAAAAATCTAGAAAAAAAATCTAGAAAAAAATCTAGAAAAAAAATCTACAAAAAAAATCTAGAAAAAAATCTACAAAAAAAATCTACAAAAAAAATCTAGAAAAAAATCTACAAAAAAAATCTTCAAAAAAATCTAGAAAAAAATCTAGAAAAAAAATCTAGAAAAAAAATCTAGAAAAAAAATCTAGAAAAAAAATCTAGAAAAAAAATCTAGAAAAAAATCTAGAAAAAAAATCTAGAAAAAAAATCTAGAAAAAAATCTAGAAAAAAATCTACAAAAAAAATCTAGAAAAAAATCTAGAAAAAAAATCTAGAAAAAAATCTAGAAAAAAAATCTAGAAAAAAAATCTAGAAAAAAATCTAGAAAAAAAATCTAGAAAAAAAATCTAGAAAAAAAATCTAGAAAAAAATCTACAAAAAAAATCTTCAAAAAAATCTAGAAAAAAATCTAGAAAAAAAATCTAGAAAAAAAATCTAGAAAAAAAATCTAGAAAAAAAATCTAGAAAAAAAATCTAGAAAAAAAATCTAGAAAAAAAATCTAGAAAAAAAATCTAGAAAAAAATCTAGAAAAAAAATCTAGAAAAAAAATCTAGAAAAAAATCTAGAAAAAAATCTACAAAAAAAATCTAGAAAAAAATCTACAAAAAAAATCTAGAAAAAAATCTAGAAAAAAAATCTAGAAAAAAAATCTAGAAAAAAATCTAGAAAAAAAATCTAGAAAAAAAATCTAGAAAAAAAATCTAGAAAAAAATCTACAAAAAAAATCTTCAAAAAAATCTAGAAAAAAATCTAGAAAAAAAATCTAGAAAAAAAATCTAGAAAAAAAATCTAGAAAAAAAATCTAGAAAAAAAATCTAGAAAAAAATCTAGAAAAAAATCTAGAAAAAAAATCTAGAAAAAAAATCTAGAAAAAAATCTAGAAAAAAAATCTAGAAAAAAAATCTAGAAAAAAAATCTAGAAAAAAATCTAGAAAAAAAATCTAGAAAAAAAATCTAGAAAAAAAATCTAGAAAAAAATCTAGAAAAAAAATCTAGAAAAAAATCTAGAAAAAAAATCTAGAAAAAAATCTAGAAAAAAATCTAGAAAAAAATCTACAAAAAAAATCTAGAAAAAAATCTACAAAAAAAATCTTCAAAAAAATCTAGAAAAAAATCTACAAAAAAAATCTAGAAAAAAAATCTAGAAAAAAAATCTAGAAAAAAAATCTAGAAAAAAATCTAGAAAAAAAATCTAGAAAAAAAATCTAGAAAAAAAATCTACAAAAAAATCTACAAAAAAAATCTTCAAAAAAATCTAGAAAAAAATCTAGAAAAAAAATCTAGAAAAAACATCTAGAAAAAAAATCTAGAAAAAAAATCTAGAAAAAAAATCTAGAAAAAAAATCTAGAAAAAAATCTAGAAAAAAATCTAGAAAAAAAATCTAGAAAAAAAATCTAGAAAAAAAATCTAGAAAAAAATCTAGAAAAAAATCTAGAAAAAAATCTAGAAAAAAAATCTAGAAAAAAAATCTTCAAAAAAATCTAGAAAAAAATCTAGAAAAAAAATCTAGAAAAAACATCTAGAAAAAAAATCTAGAAAAAAAATCTAGAAAAAAAATCTAGAAAAAAAATCTAGAAAAAAATCTAGAAAAAAATCTAGAAAAAAAATCTAGAAAAAAAATCTAGAAAAAAAATCTAGAAAAAAATCTAGAAAAAAATCTAGAAAAAAATCTAGAAAAAAAATCTAGAAAAAAAATCTAGAAAAAAAATCTAGAAAAAAATCTAGAAAAAAAATCTAGAAAAAAAATCTAGAAAAAAAATCTAGAAAAAAATCTAGAAAAAAAATCTAGAAAAAAAATCTAGAAAAAAAATCTAGAAAAAAATCTAGAAAAAAAATCTAGAAAAAAAATCTAGAAAAAAATCTACAAAAAAAATCTACAAAAAAAATCTAGAAAAAAATCTACAAAAAAAATCTTCAAAAAAATCTAGAAAAAAAATCTAGAAAAAAAATCTAGAAAAAAAATCTAGAAAAAAAATCTAGAAAAAAAATCTAGAAAAAAATCTAGAAAAAAAATCTAGAAAAAAAATCTAGAAAAAAAATCTAGAAAAAAATCTAGAAAAAAAATCTAGAAAAAAAATCTAGAAAAAAAATCTAGAAAAAAATCTAGAAAAAAAATCTAGAAAAAAAATCTAGAAAAAAATCTAGAAAAAAAATCTAGAAAAAAATCTAGAAAAAAATCTAGAAAAAAATCTACAAAAAAAATCTAGAAAAAAATCTACAAAAAAAATCTTCAAAAAAATCTAGAAAAAAATCTACAAAAAAAATCTAGAAAAAAAATCTAGAAAAAAAATCTAGAAAAAAAATCTAGAAAAAAATCTAGAAAAAAAATCTAGAAAAAAAATCTAGAAAAAAAATCTAGAAAAAAATCTACAAAAAAAATCTTCAAAAAAATCTAGAAAAAAATCTAGAAAAAAAATCTAGAAAAAACATCTAGAAAAAAAATCTAGAAAAAAAATCTAGAAAAAAAATCTAGAAAAAAAATCTAGAAAAAAATCTAGAAAAAAATCTAGAAAAAAAATCTAGAAAAAAAATCTAGAAAAAAAATCTAGAAAAAAATCTAGAAAAAAATCTAGAAAAAAATCTAGAAAAAAAATCTAGAAAAAAAATCTAGAAAAAAAATCTAGAAAAAAATCTAGAAAAAAATCTAGAAAAAAATCTAGAAAAAAAATCTAGAAAAAAAATCTAGAAAAAAAATCTAGAAAAAAATCTAGAAAAAAAATCTAGAAAAAAAATCTAGAAAAAAATCTAGAAAAAAAATCTAGAAAAAAAATCTAGAAAAAAAATCTAGAAAAAAATCTACAAAAAAAATCTTCAAAAAAATCTAGAAAAAAATCTAGAAAAAAAATCTAGAAAAAAAATCTAGAAAAAAAATCTAGAAAAAAAATCTAGAAAAAAAATCTAGAAAAAAAATCTAGAAAAAAATCTAGAAAAAAATCTAGAAAAAAAATCTAGAAAAAAAATCTAGAAAAAAATCTAGAAAAAAAATCTAGAAAAAAAATCTAGAAAAAAAATCTAGAAAAAAATCTAGAAAAAAAATCTAGAAAAAAAATCTAGAAAAAAAATCTAGAAAAAAATCTAGAAAAAAAATCTAGAAAAAAATCTAGAAAAAAAATCTAGAAAAAAATCTAGAAAAAAATCTAGAAAAAAATCTACAAAAAAAATCTAGAAAAAAATCTACAAAAAAAATCTTCAAAAAAATCTAGAAAAAAATCTACAAAAAAAATCTAGAAAAAAAATCTAGAAAAAAAATCTAGAAAAAAAATCTAGAAAAAAATCTAGAAAAAAAATCTAGAAAAAAAATCTAGAAAAAAAATCTAGAAAAAAATCTACAAAAAAAATCTTCAAAAAAATCTAGAAAAAAATCTAGAAAAAAAATCTAGAAAAAACATCTAGAAAAAAAATCTAGAAAAAAAATCTAGAAAAAAAATCTAGAAAAAAAATCTAGAAAAAAATCTAGAAAAAAATCTAGAAAAAAAATCTAGAAAAAAAATCTAGAAAAAAAATCTAGAAAAAAATCTAGAAAAAAATCTAGAAAAAAATCTAGAAAAAAAATCTAGAAAAAAAATCTTCAAAAAAATCTAGAAAAAAATCTAGAAAAAAAATCTAGAAAAAAAATCTAGAAAAAAAATCTAGAAAAAAAATCTAGAAAAAAAATCTAGAAAAAAAATCTAGAAAAAAATCTAGAAAAAAATCTAGAAAAAAAATCTAGAAAAAAAATCTAGAAAAAAAATCTAGAAAAAAATCTAGAAAAAAATCTAGAAAAAAATCTAGAAAAAAAATCTAGAAAAAAAATCTAGAAAAAAAATCTAGAAAAAAATCTAGAAAAAAAATCTAGAAAAAAAATCTAGAAAAAAAATCTAGAAAAAAATCTAGAAAAAAAATCTAGAAAAAAAATCTAGAAAAAAAATCTAGAAAAAAATCTAGAAAAAAAATCTAGAAAAAAAATCTAGAAAAAAATCTACAAAAAAAATCTACAAAAAAAATCTAGAAAAAAATCTACAAAAAAAATCTTCAAAAAAATCTAGAAAAAAAATCTAGAAAAAAAATCTAGAAAAAAAATCTAGAAAAAAAATCTAGAAAAAAATCTAGAAAAAAAATCTAGAAAAAAAATCTAGAAAAAAAATCTAGTAAAAAAATCTAGAAAAAAATCTAGAAAAAAAATCTACAAAAAAATCTACAAAAAAAATCTTCAAAAATATCTAGAAAAAAATCTAGAAAAAAAATCTAGAAAAAAATCTACAAAAGAAATCTTAAAAAATCTAGAAAAAAATCTAGAAAAAAAATCTAGAAAAAAAATCTAGAAAAAAAATCTAGAAAAAAATCTAGAAAAAAATCTAGAAAAAAATCTAGAAAAAAAATCTAGAAAAAAAATCTAGAAAAAAAATCTGGAAAAAAAATCTAGAAAAAAATCTAGAAAAAAATCTACAAAAAAAATCTTCAAAAAAATGTAGAAAAAAATCTAGAAAAAAAATGTAGAAAAAAAATGTAGAAAAAAAATCTAGAAAAAAAATCTAGAAAAAAAATCTAGAAAAAAATCTAGAAAAAAAATCTAGAAAAAAAATCTAGAAAAAAAATCTAGAAAAAAAATCTAGAAAAAAAATCTAGAAAAAAAATCTAGAAAAAAATCTAGAAAAAAATCTAGAAAAAAAATCTAGAAAAAAAATCTAGAAAAAAAATCTAGAAAAAAAATCTAGAAAAAAAATCTAGAAAAAAATCTAGAAAAAAAATCTAGAAAAAAAATCTAGAAAAAAAATCTAGAAAAAAAATCTAGAAAAAAATCTAGAAAAAAAATCTAGAAAAAAAATCTAGAAAAAAAATCTAGAAAAAAATCTAGAAAAAAAATCTAGAAAAAAAATCTAGAAAAAAAATCTAGAAAAAAATCTAGAAAAAAAATCTACAAAAAAAATCTAGAAAAAAATCTAGAAAAAAAATCTACAAAAAAAATCTAGAAAAAAATCTACAAAAAAAATCTTCAAAAAAATCTAGAAAAAAATCTAGAAAAAAAATCTACAAAAAAAATCTAGAAAAAAATCTACAAAAAAATTCTTCAAAAAAATCTAGAAAAAAATCTAGAAAAAAAATCTAGAAAAAAAATCTAGAAAAAAAATCTAGAAAAAAAATCTAGAAAAAAATCTAGAAAAAAAATCTAGAAAAAAAATCTAGAAAAAAATCTACAAAAAAAATCTAGAAAAAAAATCTAGAAAAAAATCTACAAAAAAAATCTTCAAAAAAATCTAGAAAAAAATCTAGAAAAAAAATCTAGAAAAAAAATCTAGAAAAAAAATCTAGAAAAAAAATCTAGAAAAAAAATCTAGAAAAAAAATCTAGAAAAAAATCTAGAAAAAAAATCTAGAAAAAAAATCTAGAAAAAAAATCTAGAAAAAAATCTAGAAAAAAAATCTAGAAAAAAAATCTAGAAAAAAAATCTAGAAAAAAATCTAGAAAAAAAATCTAGAAAAAAAATCTAGAAAAAAAATCTAGAAAAAAAATCTACAAAAAAAATCTTCAAAAAAATCTAGAAAAAAAATCTAGAAAAAAAATCTAGAAAAAAATCTAGAAAAAAAATCTAGAAAAAAAATCTAGAAAAAAATCTACAAAAAAAATCTACAAAAAAAATCTAGAAAAAAAATCTAGAAAAAAATCTAGAAAAAAAATCTAGAAAAAAAATCTAGAAAAAAAATCTAGAAAAAAAATCTAGAAAAAAATATCTAGAAAAAAAATCTAGAAAAAAATTTAGAAAAAAAATCTAGAAAAAAATCTAGAAAAAAAATCTAGAAAAAAAATCTAGAAAAAAAATCTAGAAAAAAATCTAGAAAAAAAATCTAGAAAAAAAATCTAGAAAAAAATCTACAAAAAAAATCTACAAAAAAAATCTAGAAAAAAATCTACAAAAAAAATCTTCAAAAAAATCTAGAAAAAAAATCTAGAAAAAAAATCTAGAAAAAAATCTAGAAAAAAAATCTAGAAAAAAAATCTAGAAAAAAATCTACAAAAAAAATCTACAAAAAAAATCTAGAAAAAAATCTACAAAAAAAATCTTCAAAAAAATCTAGAAAAAAATCTAGAAAAAAAATCTAGAAAAAAAATCTAGAAAAAAAATCTAGAAAAAAAATCTAGAAAAAAATCTAGAAAAAAAAATCTAGAAAAAAATCTAGAAAAAAAATCTTCAAAAAAATCTAGAAAAAAATCTAGAAAAAAAATCTAGAAAAAAAATCTAGAAAAAAAATCTAGAAAAAAAATCTAGAAAAAAAATCTAGAAAAAAAATCTAGAAAAAAAATCTAGAAAAAAATCTAGAAAAAAATCTAGAAAAAAAATCTAGAAAAAAAATCTAGAAAAAAAATCTAGAAAAAAATCTAGAAAAAAAATCTAGAAAAAAAATCTAGAAAAAAAATCTAGAAAAAAATCTAGAAAAAAAATCTAGAAAAAAAATCTAGAAAAAAATCTACAAAAAAAATCTACAAAAAAAATCTAGAAAAAAATCTACAAAAAAAATCTTCAAAAAAATCTAGAAAAAAAATCTAGAAAAAAAATCTAGAAAAAAAATCTAGAAAAAAAATCTAGAAAAAAAATCTAGAAAAAAAATCTAGAAAAAAAATCTAGAAAAAAAATCTAGAAAAAAATCTAGAAAAAAAATCTAGAAAAAAAATCTAGAAAAAAATCTACAAAAAAAATCTACAAAAAAAATCTAGAAAAAAATCTACAAAAAAAATCTTCAAAAAAATCTAGAAAAAAAATCTAGAAAAAAAATCTAGAAAAAAAATCTAGAAAAAAAATCTAGAAAAAAAATCTAGAAAAAAAATCTAGAAAAAAAATCTAGAAAAAAATCTACAAAAAAAATCTTCAAAAAAATCTAGAAAAAAATCTAGAAAAAAAATCTAGAAAAAAAATCTAGAAAAAAAATCTAGAAAAAAATCTAGAAAAAAAATCTAGAAAAAAATCTAGAAAAAAAATCTAGAAAAAAATCTACAAAAAAAATCTTCAAAAAAATCTAGAAAAAAATCTAGAAAAAAAATCTAGAAAAAAAATCTAGAAAAAAATCTACAAAAAAAATCTAGAAAAAAAATCTAGAAAAAAAATCTAGAAAAAAAATCTAGAAAAAAAATCTAGAAAAAAAATCTAGAAAAAAAATCTAGAAAAAAAATCTAGAAAAAAATCTACAAAAAAAATCTTCAAAAAAATCTAGAAAAAAAATCTAGAAAAAAAATCTAGAAAAAAAATCTAGAAAAAAATCTAGAAAAAAAATCTAGAAAAAAATCTAGAAAAAAAATCTAGAAAAAAATCTACAAAAAAAATCTTCAAAAAAATCTAGAAAAAAATCTAGAAAAAAAATCTAGAAAAAAAATCTAGAAAAAAATCTACAAAAAAAATCTACAAAAAAAATCTATAAAAAAATCTAGAAAAAAAATCTAGAAAAAAAATCTAGAAAAAAAATCTAGAAAAAAATCTAGAAAAAAAATCTAGAAAAAAAATCTAGAAAAAAATCTAGAAAAAAAATCTAGAAAAAAAATCTAGAAAAAAATCTAGAAAAAAAATCTAGAAAAAAAATCTAGAAAAAAATCTACAAAAAAAATCTACAAAAAAAATCTAGAAAAAAATCTACAAAAAAATCTTCAAAAAAATCTAGAAAAAAATCTAGAAAAAAAATCTAGAAAAAAAATCTAGAAAAAAAATCTAGAAAAAAATCTAGAAAAAAAATCTAGAAAAAAATCTAGAAAAAAAATCTAGAAAAAAATCTAGAAAAAAAATCTAGAAAAAAAATCTAGAAAAAAAATCTAGAAAAAAATCTAGAAAAAAAATCTAGAAAAAAATCTACAAAAAAAATCTTCAAAAAAATCTAGAAAAAAATCTAGAAAAAAAATCTAGAAAAAAAATCTAGAAAAAAAATCTAGAAAAAAAATCTAGAAAAAAAATCTAGAAAAAAATCTAGAAAAAAATCTAGAAAAAAAATCTAGAAAAAAAATCTAGAAAAAAAATCTAGAAAAAAATCTAGAAAAAAAATCTAGAAAAAAAATCTAGAAAAAAAATCTAGAAAAAAATCTAGAAAAAAAATCTAGAAAAAAATCTAGAAAAAAAATCTAGAAAAAAAATCTAGAAAAAAATCTACAAAAAAAATCTACAAAAAAAATCTACAAAAAAATCTACAAAAAAAATCTTCAAAAAAATCTAGAAAAAAATCTAGAAAAAAAATCTAGAAAAAAAATCTAGAAAAAAAATCTAGAAAAAAATCTACAAAAAAAATCTTCAAAAAAATCTAGAAAAAAATCTAGAAAAAAAATCTAGAAAAAAAATCTAGAAAAAAATCTACAAAAAAAATCTACAAAAAAAATCTACAAAAAAAATCTAGAAAGAAAATCTAGAAAAAAAATCTAGAAAAAAAATCTAGAAAAAAAATCTAGAAAAAAAATCTAGAAAAAAATCTACAAAAAAAATCTTCAAAAAAATCTAGAAAAAAATCTAGAAAAAAAATCTAGAAAAAAAATCTAGAAAAAAATCTACAAAAAAAATCTACAAAAAAAATCTAGAAAAAAATCTAGAAAAAAAATCTAGAAAAAAAATCTAGAAAAAAAATCTAGAAAAAAATCTAGAAAAAAAATCTAGAAAAAAAATCTAGAAAAAAATCTAGAAAAAAAATCTAGAAAAAAAATCTAGAAAAAAATCTAGAAAAAAAATCTAGAAAAAAAATCTAGAAAAAAATCTAGAAAAAAAATCTAGAAAAAAAATCTAGAAAAAAATCTACAAAAAAAATCTACAAAAAAAATCTAGAAAAAAATCTACAAAAAAATCTTCAAAAAAATCTAGAAAAAAATCTAGAAAAAAAATCTAGAAAAAAAATCTAGAAAAAAAATCTAGAAAAAAATCTAGAAAAAAAATCTAGAAAAAAATCTAGAAAAAAAATCTAGAAAAAAATCTAGAAAAAAAATCTAGAAAAAAAATCTAGAAAAAAAATCTAGAAAAAAATCTAGAAAAAAAATCTAGAAAAAAATCTACAAAAAAAATCTTCAAAAAAATCTAGAAAAAAATCTAGAAAAAAAATCTAGAAAAAAAATCTAGAAAAAAAATCTAGAAAAAAAATCTAGAAAAAAAATCTAGAAAAAAATCTAGAAAAAAATCTAGAAAAAAAATCTAGAAAAAAAATCTAGAAAAAAAATCTAGAAAAAAATCTAGAAAAAAAATCTAGAAAAAAAATCTAGAAAAAAAATCTAGAAAAAAATCTAGAAAAAAAATCTAGAAAAAAATCTAGAAAAAAAATCTAGAAAAAAAATCTAGAAAAAAATCTACAAAAAAAATCTACAAAAAAAATCTACAAAAAAATCTACAAAAAAAATCTTCAAAAAAATCTAGAAAAAAATCTAGAAAAAAAATCTAGAAAAAAAATCTAGAAAAAAATCTACAAAAAAAATCTACAAAAAAAATCTACAAAAAAAATCTAGAAAGAAAATCTAGAAAAAAAATCTAGAAAAAAAATCTAGAAAAAAAATCTAGAAAAAAAATCTAGAAAAAAATCTACAAAAAAAATCTTCAAAAAAATCTAGAAAAAAATCTAGAAAAAAAATCTAGAAAAAAAATCTAGAAAAAAATCTACAAAAAAAATCTACAAAAAAAATCTAGAAAAAAATCTAGAAAAAAAATCTAGAAAAAAAATCTAGAAAAAAAATCTAGAAAAAAATCTAGAAAAAAAATCTAGAAAAAAAATCTAGAAAAAAATCTAGAAAAAAAATCTAGAAAAAAAATCTAGAAAAAAATCTAGAAAAAAAATCTAGAAAAAAAATCTAGAAAAAAATCTAGAAAAAAAATCTAGAAAAAAAATCTAGAAAAAAATCTACAAAAAAAATCTACAAAAAAAATCTAGAAAAAAATCTACAAAAAAATCTTCAAAAAAATCTAGAAAAAAATCTAGAAAAAAAATCTAGAAAAAAAATCTAGAAAAAAAATCTAGAAAAAAATCTAGAAAAAAAATCTAGAAAAAAATCTAGAAAAAAAATCTAGAAAAAAATCTAGAAAAAAAATCTAGAAAAAAAATCTAGAAAAAAAATCTAGAAAAAAATCTAGAAAAAAAATCTAGAAAAAAATCTACAAAAAAAATCTTCAAAAAAATCTAGAAAAAAATCTAGAAAAAAAATCTAGAAAAAAAATCTAGAAAAAAAATCTAGAAAAAAAATCTAGAAAAAAAATCTAGAAAAAAATCTAGAAAAAAATCTAGAAAAAAAATCTAGAAAAAAAATCTAGAAAAAAAATCTAGAAAAAAATCTAGAAAAAAAATCTAGAAAAAAAATCTAGAAAAAAAATCTAGAAAAAAATCTAGAAAAAAAATCTAGAAAAAAATCTAGAAAAAAAATCTAGAAAAAAAATCTAGAAAAAAATCTACAAAAAAAATCTACAAAAAAAATCTACAAAAAAATCTACAAAAAAAATCTTCAAAAAAATCTAGAAAAAAATCTAGAAAAAAAATCTAGAAAAAAAATCTAGAAAAAAAATCTAGAAAAAAATCTACAAAAAAAATCTTCAAAAAAATCTAGAAAAAAATCTAGAAAAAAAATCTAGAAAAAAAATCTAGAAAAAAATCTACAAAAAAAATCTACAAAAAAAATCTACAAAAAAAATCTAGAAAGAAAATCTAGAAAAAAAATCTAGAAAAAAAATCTAGAAAAAAAATCTAGAAAAAAAATCTAGAAAAAAATCTACAAAAAAAATCTTCAAAAAAATCTAGAAAAAAATCTAGAAAAAAAATCTAGAAAAAAAATCTAGAAAAAAAATCTAGAAAAAAATCTACAAAAAAAATCTTCAAAAAAATCTAGAAAAAAATCTAGAAAAAAAATCTAGAAAAAAAATCTAGAAAAAAATCTACAAAAAAAATCTACAAAAAAAATCTAGAAAAAAATCTAGAAAAAAAATCTAGAAAAAAAATCTAGAAAAAAATCTAGAAAAAAATCTAGAAAAAAAATCTAGAAAAAAAATCTAGAAAAAAAATCTAGAAAAAAATCTAGAAAAAAAATCTAGAAAAAAAATCTAGAAAAAAAATCTAGAAAAAAATCTAGAAAAAAAATCTAGAAAAAAATCTAGAAAAAAAATCTAGAAAAAAAATCTACAAAAAAATCTACAAAAAAAATCTACAAAAAAAATCTAGAAAAAAATCTACAAAAAAAATCTTCAAAAAAATCTAGAAAAAAATCTAGAAAAAAAATCTAGAAAAAAAATCTAGAAAAAAATCTACAAAAAAAATCTTCAAAAAAATCTAGAAAAAAATCTAGAAAAAAAATCTAGAAAAAAAATCTAGAAAAAAATCTACAAAAAAAATCTACAAAAAAAATCTAGAAAAAAATCTAGAAAAAAAATCTAGAAAAAAAATCTAGAAAAAAAATCTAGAAAAAAAATCTAGAAAAAAAATCTTCAAAAAAATCTACAAAAAAAATCTACAAAAAAAATCTAGAAAAAAATCTAGAAAAAAAATCTAGAAAAAAAATCTAGAAAAAAATCTAGAAAAAAAATCTAGAAAAAAAATCTAGAAAAAAAATCTAGAAAAAAAATCTAGAAAGAAATCTACAAAAAAAATCTTCAAAAAAATCTAGAAAAAAATCTAGAAAAAAAATCTAGAAAAAAATCTAGAAAAAAAATCTAGAAAAAAAATCTAGAAAAAAATCTAGAAAAAAAATCTAGAAAAAAAATCTAGAAAAAAAATCTAGAAAAAAATCTAGAAATAAAATCTAGAAAAAAAATCTAGAAAAAAATCTACAAAAAAAATCTACAAAAAAAATCTAGAAAAAAATCTACAAAAAAAATCTTCAAAAAAATCTAGAAAAAAAATCTAGAAAAAAAATCTAGAAAAAAAATCTAGAAAAAAAATCTAGAAAAAAATCTAGAAAAAAAATCTAGAAAAAAAATCTAGAAAAAAAATCTAGAAAAAAATCTAGAAAAAAAATCTAGAAAAAAAATCTAGAAAAAAATCTAGAAAAAAATCTAGAAAAAAAATCTAGAAAAAAAATCTAGAAAAAAATCTAGAAAAAAAATCTAGAAAAAAAATCTAGAAAAAAATCTAGAAAAAAAATCTAGAAAAAAATCTAGAAAAAAAATCTAGAAAAAAAATCTAGAAAAAAATCTACAAAAAAAATCTTCAAAAAAATCTAGAAAAAAATCTAGAAAAAAAATCTAGAAAAAAAATCTAGAAAAAAAATCTAGAAAAAAAATCTTCAAAAAAATCTAGAAAAAAATCTAGAAAAAAAATCTAGAAAAAAAATCTAGAAAAAAAATCTAGAAAAAAAATCTAGAAAAAAATCTAGAAAAAAATCTAGAAAAAAAATCTAGAAAAAAAATCTAGAAAAAAAATCTAGAAAAAAATCTAGAAAAAAAATCTAGAAAAAAAATCTAGAAAAAAAATCTAGAAAAAAATCTAGAAAAAAAATCTAGAAAAAAATCTAGAAAAAAAATCTAGAAAAAAAATCTAGAAAAAAATCTACAAAAAAAATCTAGAAAAAAAATCTAGAAAAAAATCTACAAAAAAAATCTTCAAAAAAATCTAGAAAAAAAATCTAGAAAAAAAATCTAGAAAAAAAATCTAGAAAAAAAATCTAGAAAAAAAATCTAGAAAAAAAATCTAGAAAAAAATCTACAAAAAAAATCTTCAAAAAAATCTAGAAAAAAATCTAGAAAAAAAATCTAGAAAAAAAATCTAGAAAAAAATCTACAAAAAAAATCTACAAAAAAAATCTACAAAAAAAATCTAGAAAAAAAATCTAGAAAAAAAATCTAGAAAAAAAATCTAGAAAAAAAATCTAGAAAAAAAATCTAGAAAAAAATCTACAAAAAAAATCTTCAAAAAAATCTAGAAAAAAAATCTAGAAAAAAAATCTAGAAAAAAATCTACAAAAAAAATCTACAAAAAAAATCTATAAAAAAATCTAGAAAAAAAATCTAGAAAAAAAATCTAGAAAAAAAATCTAGAAAAAAATCTAGAAAAAAAATCTAGAAAAAAAATCTAGAAAAAAATCTAGAAAAAAAATCTAGAAAAAAAATCTAGAAAAAAATCTACAAAAAAAATCTACAAAAAAAATCTAGAAAAAAATCTACAAAAAAAATCTTCAAAAAAATCTAGAAAAAAATCTAGAAAAAAAATCTAGAAAAAAAATCTAGAAAAAAAATCTAGAAAAAAATCTAGAAAAAAAATCTAGAAAAAAATCTAGAAAAAAAATCTAGAAAAAAATCTAGAAAAAAAATCTAGAAAAAAAATCTAGAAAAAAAATCTAGAAAAAAATCTAGAAAAAAAATCTAGAAAAAAATCTACAAAAAAAATCTTCAAAAAAATCTAGAAAAAAATCTAGAAAAAAAATCTAGAAAAAAAATCTAGAAAAAAAATCTAGAAAAAAAATCTAGAAAAAAAATCTAGAAAAAAATCTAGAAAAAAATCTAGAAAAAAAATCTAGAAAAAAAATCTAGAAAAAAAATCTAGAAAAAAATCTAGAAAAAAAATCTAGAAAACAAATCTAGAAAAAAAATCTAGAAAAAAATCTAGAAAAAAAATCTAGAAAAAAATCTAGAAAAAAAATCTAGAAAAAAAATCTAGAAAAAAATCTACAAAAAAAATCTACAAAAAAAATCTAGAAAAAAATCTACAAAAAAAATCTTCAAAAAAATCTAGAAAAAAATCTAGAAAAAAAATCTAGAAAAAAAATCTAGAAAAAAAATCTAGAAAAAAATCTACAAAAAAAATCTTCAAAAAAATCTAGAAAAAAATCTAGAAAAAAAATCTAGAAAAAAATCTAGAAAAAAATCTAGAAAAAAATCTACAAAAAAAATCTAGAAAAAAATCTACAAAAAAAATCTTCAAAAAAATCTAGAAAAAAATCTACAAAAAAAATCTAGAAAAAAAATCTAGAAAAAAAATCTAGAAAAAAAATCTAGAAAAAAATCTAGAAAAAAAATCTAGAAAAAAAATCTAGAAAAAAAATCTAGAAAAAAATCTACAAAAAAAATCTTCAAAAAAATCTAGAAAAAAATCTAGAAAAAAAATCTAGAAAAAACATCTAGAAAAAAAATCTAGAAAAAAAATCTAGAAAAAAAATCTAGAAAAAAAATCTAGAAAAAAATCTAGAAAAAAATCTAGAAAAAAAATCTAGAAAAAAAATCTAGAAAAAAAATCTAGAAAAAAATCTAGAAAAAAATCTAGAAAAAAAATCTAGAAAAAAAATCTAGAAAAAAATCTACAAAAAAAATCTACAAAAAAAATCTAGAAAAAAATCTACAAAAAAAATCTAGAAAAAAATCTAGAAAAAAAATCTAGAAAAAAAATCTAGAAAAAAAATCTAGAAAAAAAATCTAGAAAAAAATCTACAAAAAAAATCTAGAAAAAAAATCTAGAAAAAAATCTACAAAAGAAATCTTCAAAAAAATCTAGAAAAAAATCTAGAAAAAAAATCTAGAAAAAAAATCTAGAAAAAAAATCTAGTAAAAAAATCTAGAAAAAAATCTAGAAAAAAAATCTACAAAAAAATCTACAAAAAAAATCTTCAAAAATATCTAGAAAAAAATCTAGAAAAAAAATCTAGAAAAAAATCTACAAAAGAAATCTTAAAAAATCTAGAAAAAAATCTAGAAAAAAAATCTAGAAAAAAAATCTAGAAAAAAAATCTAGAAAAAAATCTAGAAAAAAATCTAGAAAAAAATCTAGAAAAAAAATCTAGAAAAAAAATCTAGAAAAAAAATCTGGAAAAAAAATCTAGAAAAAAATCTAGAAAAAAATCTACAAAAAAAATCTTCAAAAAAATGTAGAAAAAAATCTAGAAAAAAAATGTAGAAAAAAAATCTAGAAAAAAAATCTAGAAAAAAAATCTAGAAAAAAAATCTAGAAAAAAATCTAGAAAAAAAATCTAGAAAAAAAATCTAGAAAAAAAATCTAGAAAAAAAATCTAGAAAAAAAATCTAGAAAAAAAATCTAGAAAAAAATCTAGAAAAAAATCTAGAAAAAAAATCTAGAAAAAAAATCTAGAAAAAAATCTAGAAAAAAAATCTAGAAAAAAAATCTAGAAAAAAATCTAGAAAAAAAATCTAGAAAAAAAATCTAGAAAAAAAATCTAGAAAAAAAATCTAGAAAAAAATCTAGAAAAAAAATCTAGAAAAAAAATCTAGAAAAAAAATCTAGAAAAAAATCTAGAAAAAAAATCTAGAAAAAAAATCTAGAAAAAAAATCTAGAAAAAAATCTAGAAAAAAAATCTACAAAAAAAATCTAGAAAAAAATCTAGAAAAAAAATCTACAAAAAAAATCTAGAAAAAAAATCTTCAAAAAAATCTAGAAAAAAATCTAGAAAAAAAATCTAGAAAAAAAATCTAGAAAAAAAATCTAGAAAAAAATCTAGAAAAAAATCTAGAAAAAAAATCTAGAAAAAAAATCTAGAAAAAAAATCTAGAAAAAAATCTAGAAAAAAAATCTAGAAAAAAAATCTAGAAAAAAAATCTAGAAAAAAATCTAGAAAAAAAATCTAGAAAAAAATCTAGAAAAAAAATCTAGAAAAAAAATCTAGAAAAAAATCTACAAAAAAAATCTAGAAAAAAAATCTAGAAAAAAATCTACAAAAAAAATCTTCAAAAAAATCTAGAAAAAAAATCTAGAAAAAAAATCTAGAAAAAAAATCTAGAAAAAAATCTACAAAAAAAATCTTCAAAAAAATCTAGAAAAAAATCTAGAAAAAAAATCTAGAAAAAAAATCTAGAAAAAAATCTACAAAAAAAATCTACAAAAAAAATCTACAAAAAAAATCTAGAAAAAAAATCTAGAAAAAAAATCTAGAAAAAAAATCTAGAAACAAAATCTAGAAAAAAAATCTTCAAAAAAATCTAGAAAAAAATCTAGAAAAAAAATCTAGAAAAAAATCTAGAAAAAAAATCTAGAAAAAAAATCTAGAAAAAAATCTAGAAAAAAAATCTAGAAAAAAAATCTAGAAAAAAAATCTAGAAAAAAATCTAGAAATAAAATCTAGAAAAAAAATCTAGAAAAAAATCTACAAAAAAAATCTACAAAAAAAATCTAGAAAAAAATCTACAAAAAAAATCTTCAAAAAAATCTAGAAAAAAAATCTAGAAAAAAAATCTAGAAAAAAAATCTAGAAAAAAAATCTAGAAAAAAATCTAGAAAAAAAATCTAGAAAAAAAATCTAGAAAAAAAATCTAGAAAAAAATCTAGAAAAAAAATCTAGAAAAAAAATCTAGAAAAAAATCTAGAAAAAAATCTAGAAAAAAAATCTAGAAAAAAAATCTAGAAAAAAATCTAGAAAAAAAATCTAGAAAAAAAATCTAGAAAAAAATCTAGAAAAAAAATCTAGAAAAAAATCTAGAAAAAAAATCTAGAAAAAAAATCTAGAAAAAAATCTACAAAAAAAATCTTCAAAAAAATCTAGAAAAAAATCTAGAAAAAAAATCTAGAAAAAAAATCTAGAAAAAAAATCTAGAAAAAAAATCTTCAAAAAAATCTAGAAAAAAATCTAGAAAAAAAATCTAGAAAAAAAATCTAGAAAAAAAATCTAGAAAAAAATCTAGAAAAAAATCTAGAAAAAAAATCTAGAAAAAAATCTAGAAAAAAAATCTAGAAAAAAAATCTAGAAAAAAATCTAGAAAAAAATCTAGAAAAAAAATCTAGAAAAAAAATCTAGAAAAAAATCTAGAAAAAAAATCTAGAAAAAAAATCTAGAAAAAAATCTAGAAAAAAAATCTAGAAAAAAATCTAGAAAAAAAATCTAGAAAAAAAATCTAGAAAAAAATCTACAAAAAAAATCTTCAAAAAAATCTAGAAAAAAATCTAGAAAAAAAATCTAGAAAAAAAATCTAGAAAAAAAATCTAGAAAAAAAAATCTTCAAAAAAATCTAGAAAAAAATCTAGAAAAAAAATCTAGAAAAAAAATCTAGAAAAAAAATCTAGAAAAAAATCTAGAAAAAAATCTAGAAAAAAAATCTAGAAAAAAAATCTAGAAAAAAAATCTAGAAAAAAATCTAGAAAAAAAATCTAGAAAAAAAATCTAGAAAAAAAATCTAGAAAAAAATCTAGAAAAAAAATCTAGAAAAAAATCTAGAAAAAAAATCTAGAAAAAAAATCTAGAAAAAAATCTACAAAAAAAATCTAGAAAAAAAATCTAGAAAAAAATCTACAAAAAAAATCTTCAAAAAAATCTAGAAAAAAAATCTAGAAAAAAAATCTAGAAAAAAAATCTAGAAAAAAAATCTAGAAAAAAAATCTAGAAAAAAAATCTAGAAAAAAATCTACAAAAAAAATCTTCAAAAAAATCTAGAAAAAAATCTAGAAAAAAAATCTAGAAAAAAAATCTAGAAAAAAATCTACAAAAAAAATCTACAAAAAAAATCTACAAAAAAAATCTAGAAAAAAAATCTAGAAAAAAAATCTAGAAAAAAAATCTAGAAAAAAAATCTAGAAAAAAAATCTAGAAAAAAATCTACAAAAAAAATCTTCAAAAAAATCTAGAAAAAAATCTAGAAAAAAAATCTAGAAAAAAAATCTAGAAAAAAATCTACAAAAAAAATCTACAAAAAAAATCTATAAAAAAATCTAGAAAAAAAATCTAGAAAAAAAATCTAGAAAAAAAATCTAGAAAAAAATCTAGAAAAAAAATCTAGAAAAAAAATCTAGAAAAAAATCTAGAAAAAAAATCTAGAAAAAAAATCTAGAAAAAAATCTACAAAAAAAATCTACAAAAAAATCTAGAAAAAAATCTACAAAAAAAATCTTCAAAAAAATCTAGAAAAAAATCTAGAAAAAAAATCTAGAAAAAAATCTAGAAAAAAAATCTAGAAAAAAATCTAGAAAAAAAATCTAGAAAAAAAATCTAGAAAAAAAATCTAGAAAAAAATCTAGAAAAAAATCTAGAAAAAAATCTACAAAAAAAATCTAGAAAAAAAATCTAGAAAAAAATCTACAAAAAAAATCTTCAAAAAAAATCTAGAAAAAAATCTAGAAAAAAAATCTAGAAAAAAAATCTAGAAAAAAAATCTAGAAAAAAAATCTAGAAAAAAGATCTAGAAAAAAAATCTAGAAAAAAATCTAGAAAAAAAATCTAGAAAAAAAATCTAGAAAAAAATCTAGAAAAAAAATCTAGAAAAAAATCTAGAAAAAAAATCTAGAAAAAAAATCTAGAAAAAAATCTAGAAAAAAAATCTAGAAAAAAAATCTAGAAAAAAAATCTAGAAAAAAAATCTAGAAAAAAATCTAGAAAAAAAATCTAGAAAAAAAATCTAGAAAAAAAATCTAGAAAAAAATCTAGAAAAAAAATCTAGAAAAAAAATCTAGAAAAAAAATCTAGAAAAAAATCTAGAAAAAAAATCTACAAAAAAAATCTAGAAAAAAATCTAGAAAAAAAATCTACAAAAAAAATCTAGAAAAAAATCTACAAAAAAATTCTTCAAAAAAATCTAGAAAAAAATCTAGAAAAAAAATCTAGAAAAAAAATCTAGAAAAAAAATCTAGAAAAAAAATCTAGAAAAAAATCTAGAAAAAAAATCTAGAAAAAAAATCTAGAAAAAAATCTACAAAAAAAATCTAGAAAAAAAATCTAGAAAAAAATCTACAAAAAAAATCTTCAAAAAAATCTAGAAAAAAATCTAGAAAAAAAATCTAGAAAAAAAATCTAGAAAAAAAATCTAGAAAAAAAATCTAGAAAAAAAATCTAGAAAAAAAATCTAGAAAAAAATCTAGAAAAAAAATCTAGAAAAAAAATCTAGAAAAAAAATCTAGAAAAAAATCTAGAAAAAAAATCTAGAAAAAAAATCTAGAAAAAAAATCTAGAAAAAAATCTAGAAAAAAAATCTAGAAAAAAAATCTAGAAAAAAAATCTAGAAAAAAAATCTAGAAAAAAATCTAGAAAAAAAATCTAGAAAAAAAATCTAGAAAAAAAATCTAGAAAAAAATCTAGAAAAAAAATCTAGAAAAAAATCTAGAAAAAAAATCTAGAAAAAAAATCTAGAAAAAAATCTACAAAAAAAATCTACAAAAAAAATCTAGAAAAAAATCTACAAAAAAAATCTTCAAAAAAATCTAGAAAAAAATCTAGAAAAAAAATCTAGAAAAAAAATCTAGAAAAAAATCTAGAAAAAAAATCTAGAAAAAAAATCTAGAAAAAAAATCTAGAAAAAAATCTAGAAAAAAAATCTAGAAAAAAAATCTAGAAAAAAAATCTAGAAAAAAATCTAGAAAAAAAATCTAGAAAAAAAATCTAGAAAAAAAATCTAGAAAAAAAATCTAGAAAAAAATCTAGAAAAAAAATCTAGAAAAAAAATCTAGAAAAAAAATCTAGAAAAAAATCTAGAAAAAAAATCTAGAAAAAAAATCTAGAAAAAAAATCTAGAAAAAAATCTAGAAAAAAAATCTAGAAAAAAATCTACAAAAAAAATCTACAAAAAAAATCTAGAAAAAAATCTACAAAAAAAATCTTCAAAAAAATCTAGAAAAAAAATCTAGAAAAAAAATCTAGAAAAAAATCTAGAAAAAAAATCTAGAAAAAAAATCTAGAAAAAAATCTACAAAAAAAATCTACAAAAAAAATCTAGAAAAAAATCTACAAAAAAAATCTTCAAAAAAATCTAGAAAAAAATCTAGAAAAAAAATCTAGAAAAAAAATCTAGAAAAAAAATCTAGAAAAAAAATCTAGAAAAAAATCTAGAAAAAAAAATCTAGAAAAAAATCTAGAAAAAAAATCTAGAAAAAAAATCTAGAAAAAAAATCTAGAAAAAAAATCTAGAAAAAAAATCTAGAAAAAAAATCTAGAAAAAAATCTAGAAAAAAAAATCTAGAAAAAAATCTAGAAAAAAAATCTTCAAAAAAATCTAGAAAAAAATCTAGAAAAAAAATCTAGAAAAAAAATCTAGAAAAAAAATCTAGAAAAAAAATCTAGAAAAAAAATCTAGAAAAAAAATCTAGAAAAAAATCTAGAAAAAAATCTAGAAAAAAAATCTAGAAAAAAAATCTAGAAAAAAAATCTAGAAAAAAATCTAGAAAAAAAATCTAGAAAAAAAATCTAGAAAAAAAATCTAGAAAAAAATCTAGAAAAAAAATCTAGAAAAAAATCTAGAAAAAAAATCTAGAAAAAAAATCTAGAAAAAAATCTACAAAAAAAATCTAGAAAAAAAATCTAGAAAAAAATCTACAAAAAAAATCTTCAAAAAAATCTAGAAAAAAAATCTAGAAAAAAAATCTAGAAAAAAAATCTAGAAAAAAAATCTAGAAAAAAAATCTAGAAAAAAAATCTAGAAAAAAAATCTAGAAAAAAATCTACAAAAAAAATCTTCAAAAAAATCTAGAAAAAAATCTAGAAAAAAAATCTAGAAAAAAAATCTAGAAAAAAATCTACAAAAAAAATCTACAAAAAAAATCTAGAAAAAAAATCTAGAAAAAAAATCTAGAAAAAAAATCTAGAAAAAAAATCTAGAAAAAAAATCTAGAAAAAAAATCTAGAAAAAAATCTACAAAAAAAATCTTCAAAAAAATCTAGAAAAAAATCTAGAAAAAAAATCTAGAAAAAAAATCTAGAAAAAAATCTACAAAAAAAATCTACAAAAAAAATCTATAAAAAAATCTACAAAAAAAATCTAGAAAAAAAATCTAGAAAAAAAATCTAGAAAAAAATCTAGAAAAAAAATCTAGAAAAAAAATCTAGAAAAAAATCTAGAAAAAAAATCTAGAAAAAAAATCTAGAAAAAAATTCTAGAAAAAAATCTACAAAAAAAATCTAGAAAAAAATCTACAAAAAAAATCTTCAAAAAAATCTAGAAAAAAATCTAGAAAAAAAATCTAGAAAAAAAATCTAGAAAAAAAATCTAGAAAAAAAATCTAGAAAAAAAATCTAGAAAAAAATCTAGAAAAAAAATCTAGAAAAAAATCTAGAAAAAAAATCTAGAAAAAAAATCTAGAAAAAAAATCTAGAAAAAAATCTACAAAAAAAATCTAGAAAAAAATCTACAAAAAAAATCTAGAAAAAAAATCTAGAAAAAAAATCTAGAAAAAAAATCTAGAAAAAAATCTAGAAAAAAATCTAGAAAAAAAATCTAGAAAAAAAATCTAGAAAAAAAATCTAGAAAAAAATCTAGAAAAAAAATCTAGAAAAAAAATCTAGAAAAAAAATCTTCAAAAAAATCTAGAAAAAAATCTAGAAAAAAAATCTAGAAAAAAAATCTAGAAAAAAAATCTAGAAAAAAAATCTAGAAAAAAAATCTAGAAAAAAAATCTAGAAAAAATCTAGAAAAAAATCTACAAAAAAAATCTTCAAAAAAATCTAGAAAAAAAATCTAGAAAAAAATCTAGAAAAAAAATCTAGAAAAAAAATCTAGAAAAAAAATCTAGAAAAAAAATCTAGAAAAAAAATCTAGAAAAAATATCTAGAAAAAAATCTAGAAAAAAAATCTAGAAAAAAAATCTAGAAAAAAAATCTACAAAAAAATCTACAAAAAAAATCTAGAAAAAAAATCTAGAAAAAATATCTAGAAAAAAATCTAGAAAAAAAATCTAGAAAAAAATCTACAAAAAAAATCTACAAAAAAAATCTAGAAAAAAATCTAGAAAAAAAATCTTCAAAAAAATCTAGAAAAAAATCTAGAAAAAAAATCTAGAAAAAAAATCTAGAAAAAAAATCTAGAAAAAAATCTACAAAAAAAATCTTCAAAAAAATCTAGAAAAAAATCTAGAAAAAAAATCTAGAAAAAAAATCTAGAAAAAAATCTACAAAAAAAATCTACAAAAAAAATCTACAAAAAAAATCTAGAAAAAAAATCTAGAAAAAAAATCTAGAAAAAAAATCTAGAAAAAAATCTACAAAAAAAATCTTCAAAAAAATCTAGAAAAAAATCTAGAAAAAAAATCTAGAAAAAAAATCTAGAAAAAAATCTAGAAAAAAAATCTAGAAAAAAATCTAGAAAAAAAATCTAGAAAAAAAATCTAGAAAAAAATCTACAAAAAAAATCTTCAAAAAAATCTAGAAAAAAATCTAGAAAAAAAATCTAGAAAAAAAATCTAGAAAAAAAATCTAGAAAAAAATCTAGAAAAAAAATCTAGAAAAAAATCTAGAAAAAAATCTAGAAAAAAATCTACAAAAAAAATCTTCAAAAAAATCTAGAAAAAAATCTAGAAAAAAAATCTAGAAAAAAAATCTAGAAAAAAAATCTAGAAAAAAAATCTAGAAAAAAAATCTAGAAAAAAAATCTAGAAAAAATCTAGAAAAAAATCTACAAAAAAAATCTTCAAAAAAATCTAGAAAAAAAATCTAGAAAAAAATCTAGAAAAAAAATCTAGAAAAAAAATCTAGAAAAAAAATCTAGAAAAAAAATCTAGAAAAAAAATCTAGAAAAAATATCTAGAAAAAAATCTAGAAAAAAAATCTAGAAAAAAAATCTAGAAAAAAAATCTAGAAAAAAATCTACAAAAAAAATCTACAAAAAAAATCTAGAAAAAAATCTACAAAAAAAATCTTCAAAAAAATCTAGAAAAAAAATCTAGAAAAAAAATCTAGAAAAAAATCTAGAAAAAAAATCTAGAAAAAAAATCTAGAAAAAAATCTACAAAAAAAATCTACAAAAAAAATCTAGAAAAAAATCTACAAAAAAAATCTAGAAAAAAAATCTAGAAAAAAATCTAGAAAAAAAATCTAGAAAAAAAATCTAGAAAAAAATCTACAAAAAAAATCTACAAAAAAAATCTAGAAAAAAATCTACAAAAAAAATCTTCAAAAAAATCTAGAAAAAAATCTAGAAAAAAAATCTAGAAAAAAAATCTAGAAAAAAAATCTAGAAAAAAATCTAGAAAAAAAATCTAGAAAAAAATCTAGAAAAAAAATCTAGAAAAAAAATCTAGAAAAGAAATCTAGAAAAAAAATCTAGAAAAAAAATCTAGAAAAAAATCTAGAAAAAAAATCTAGAAAAAAAATCTAGAAAAAAAATCTAGAAAAAAATCTAGAAAAAAAATCTAGAAAAAAAATCTAGAAAAAAAATCTAGAAAAAAATCTAGAAAAAAAATCTAGAAAAAAATCTAGAAAAAAAATCTAGAAAAAAAATCTAGAAAAAAATCTACAAAAAAAATCTACAAAAAAAATCTAGAAAAAAATCTTACAAAAAAAATCTTCAAAAAAATCTAGAAAAAAAATCTAGAAAAAAAATCTAGAAAAAAAATCTAGAAAAAAAATCTAGAAAAAAAATCTAGAAAAAAAATCTAGAAAAAAATCTACAAAAAAAATCTTCAAAAAAATCTAGAAAAAAAATCTAGAAAAAAAATCTAGAAAAAAATCTACAAAAAAAATCTACAAAAAAAATCTAGAAAAAAATCTAGAAAAAAAATCTAGAAAAAAAATCTAGAAAAAAAATCTAGAAAAAAAATCTAGAAAAAAAATCTAGAAAAAAATCTAGAAAAAAAATCTAGAAAAAAAATCTAGAAAAAAATCTAGAAAAAAATCTAGAAAAAAAATCTAGAAAAAAAATCTAGAAAAAAATCTAGAAAAAAAATCTAGAAAAAAAATCTAGAAAAAAATCTAGAAAAAAAATCTAGAAAAAAAATCTAGAAAAAAATCTACAAAAAAAATCTTCAAAAAAATCTAGAAAAAAATCTAGAAAAAAAATCTAGAAAAAAAATCTAGAAAAAAAATCTAGAAAAAAATCTAGAAAAAAAATCTAGAAAAAAATCTAGAAAAAAAATCTAGAAAAAAATCTACAAAAAAAATCTAGAAAAAAAATCTAGAAAAAATCTACAAAAAAAATCTTCAAAAAAATCTAGAAAAAAATCTAGAAAAAAAATCTAGAAAAAAAATCTAGAAAAAAAATCTAGAAAAAAAATCTAGAAAAAAAATCTAGAAAAAAAATCTAGAAAAAAAATCTAGAAAAAAAATCTAGAAAAAATCTACAAAAAAAATCTTCAAAAAAATCTAGAAAAAAAATCTAGAAAAAAATCTAGAAAAAAAATCTAGAAAAAAAATCTAGAAAAAAAATCTAGAAAAAAAATCTAGAAAAAAAATCTAGAAAAAATATCTAGAAAAAAATCTAGAAAAAAAATCTAGAAAAAAATCTACAAAAAAAATCTAGAAAAAAAATCTAGAAAAAAAATCTAGAAAAAAATCTAGAAAAAAATCTAGAAAAAAATCTAGATAAAAAATCTAGAAAAAAAATCTAGAAAAAAAATCTAGAAAAAAAATCTAGAAAAAAATCTAGAAAAAAATCTACAAAAAAAATCTGCAAAAAAATCTAGAAAAAAATCTAGAAAAAAAATCTACAAACAAAATCTAGAAAAAAATCTACAAAAAAAATCTTCAAAAAAATCTAGAAAAAAAATCTAGAAAAAAAATCTAGAAAAAAATCTAGAAAAAAATCTAGAAAAAAAATCTAGAAAAAAATCTAGAAAAAAATCTAGAAAAAAAATCTAGAAAAAAAATCTAGAAAAAAAATCTAGAAAAAAATCTAGAAAAAAATCTAGAAAAAAAATCTACAAAAAAAATCTAGAAAAAAATCTACAAAAAAAATCTTCAAAAAAAATCTAGAAAAAAATCTACAAAAAAAATCTTCAAAAAAATCTAGAAAAAAATCTAGAAAAAAAATCTAGAAAAAAAATCTAGAAAAAAAATCTTCAAAAAAATCTAGAAAAAAATCTAGAAAAAAAATCTAGAAAAAAAATCTAGAAAAAAAATCTAGAAAAAAAATCTAGAAAAAAAATCTAGAAAAAAAATCTAGAAAAAAAATCTAGAAAAAATCTAGAAAAAAATCTACAAAAAAAATCTAGAAAAAAATCTAGAAAAAAAATCTAGAAAAAAAATCTAGAAAAAAATCTACAAAAAAAATCTACAAAAAAAATCTAGAAAAAAATCTACAAAAAAAATCTTCAAAAAAATCTAGAAAAAAAATCTAGAAAAAAAATCTAGAAAAAAATCTAGAAAAAAAATCTAGAAAAAAAATCTAGAAAAAAATCTACAAAAAAAATCTACAAAAAAAATCTAGAAAAAAATCTACAAAAAAAATCTTCAAAAAAATCTAGAAAAAAATCTAGAAAAAAAATCTAGAAAAAAAATCTAGAAAAAAAATCTAGAAAAAAATCTAGAAAAAAAATCTAGAAAAAAATCTACAAAAAAAATCTTCAAAAAAATCTAGAAAAAAATCTAGAAAAAAAATCTAGAAAAAAATCTAGAAAAAAATCTAGAAAAAAAATCTAGAAAAAAAATCTAGAAAAAAAATCTAGAAAAAAATCTAGAAAAAAAATCTAGAAAAAAAATCTAGAAAAAAATCTAGAAAAAAAATCTAGAAAAAAAATCTAGAAAAAAAATCTAGAAAAAAAATCTAGAAAAAAAATCTAGAAAAAAAATCTAGAAAAAAATCTAGAAAAAAAATCTAGAAAAAAAATCTAGAAAAAAAATCTAGAAAAAAATCTACAAAAAAAATCTACAAAAAAAATCTAGAAAAAAATCTACAAAAAAAATCTTCAAAAAAATCTAGAAAAAAAATCTAGAAAAAAAATCTAGAAAAAAATCTAGAAAAAAAATCTCGAAAAAAAATCTAGAAAAAAATCTACAAAAAAAATCTACAAAAAAAATCTAGAAAAAAATCTACAAAAAAAATCTTCAAAAAAATCTAGAAAAAAATCTAGAAAAAAAATCTAGAAAAAAAATCTAGAAAAAAAATCTAGAAAAAAATCTAGAAAAAAAATCTAGAAAAAAATCTACAAAAAAAATCTTCAAAAAAATCTAGAAAAAAATCTAGAAAAAAAATCTAGAAAAAAATCTAGAAAAAAATCTAGAAAAAAAATCTAGAAAAAAAATCTAGAAAAAAAATCTAGAAAAAAAATCTAGAAAAAAAATCTAGAAAAAAAATCTAGAAAAAAAATCTAGAAAAAAATCTAGAAAAAAATCTAGAAAAAAAATCTAGAAAAAAAATCTAGAAAAAAATCTAGAAAAAAAATCTAGAAAAAAAATCTAGAAAAAAAATCTAGAAAAAAATCGAGAAAAAAAATCGAGAAAAAAAATCTAGAAAAAAATCTAGAAAAAAATCTAGAAAAAAAATCTAGAAAAAAAATCTAGAAAAAAATCTAGAAAAAAAATCTAGAAAAAAAATCTAGAAAAAAATCTAGAAAAAAAATCTAGAAAAAAAATCTAGAAAAAAATCTAGAAATAAAATCTAGAAAAAAAATCTACAAAAAAATCTACAAAAAAAATCTACAAAAAAAATCTAGAAAAAAATCTACAAAAAAAATCTTCAAAAAAATCTAGAAAAAAAATCTAGAAAAAAAATCTAGAAAAAAAATCTAGAAAAAAAATCTAGAAAAAAATCTAGAAAAAAAATCTAGAAAACAAATCTAGAAAAAAAATCTAGAAAAAAATCTAGAAAAAAAATCTAGAAAAAAAATCTAGAAAAAAATCTAGAAAAAAAATCTAGAAAAAAAATCTAGAAAAAAAATCTAGAAAAAAATCTAGAAAAAAAATCTAGAAAAAAAATCTAGAAAAAAATCTAGAAAAAAAATCTAGAAAAAAAATCTAGAAAAAAATCTACAAAAAAAATCTTCAAAAAAATCTAGAAAAAAATCTAGAAAAAAAATCTAGAAAAAAAATCTAGAAAAAAAATCTAGAAAAAAATCTAGAAAAAAAATCTAGAAAAAAAATCTAGAAAAAAATCTAGAAAAAAAATCTAGAAAAAAAATCTAGAAAAAAAATCTAGAAAAAAAATCTAGAAAAAAAATCTAGAAAAAAATCTAGAAAAAAATCTAGAAAAAAAATCTAGAAAAAAAATCTAGAAAAAAATCTACAAAAAAAATCTTCAAAAAAATCTAGAAAAAAATCTAGAAAAAAAATCTAGAAAAAAAATCTACAAAAAAAATCTTCAAAAAAATCTAGAAAAAAATCTAGAAAAAAAATCTAGAAAAAAAATCTAGAAAAAAAATCTAGAAAAAAAATCTAGAAAAAAAATCTAGAAAAAAAATCTAGAAAAAAATCTAGAAAAAAAATCTAGAAAAAAAATCTAGAAAAAAAATCTAGAAAAAAATCTAGAAAAAAAATCTAGAAAAAAATCTAGAAAAAAAATCTAGAAAAAAATCTAGAAAAAAAATCTAGAAAAAAAATCTAGAAAAAAATCTACAAAAAAAATCTACAAAAAAAATCTACAAAAAAATCTACAAAAAAAATCTTCAAAAAAATCTAGAAAAAAATCTAGAAAAAAAATCTAGAAAAAAAATCTAGAAAAAAAATCTAGAAAAAAATCTACAAAAAAAATCTACAAAAAAAATCTACAAAAAAAATCTAGAAAGAAAATCTAGAAAAAAAATCTAGAAAAAAAATCTAGAAAAAAAATCTAGAAAAAAAATCTAGAAAAAAATCTACAAAAAAAATCTTCAAAAAAATCTAGAAAAAAATCTAGAAAAAAAATCTAGAAAAAAAATCTAGAAAAAAATCTACAAAAAAAATCTACAAAAAAAATCTAGAAAAAAATCTAGAAAAAAAATCTAGAAAAAAAATCTAGAAAAAAAATCTAGAAAAAAATCTAGAAAAAAAATTTAGAAAAAAAATCTAGAAAAAAATCTAGAAAAAAAATCTAGAAAAAAAATCTAGAAAAAAATCTACAAAAAAAATCTACAAAAAAAATCTAGAAAAAAATCTACAAAAAAAATCTTCAAAAAAATCTAGAAAAAAATCTAGAAAAAAAATCTACAAAAAAATCTACAAAAAAAATCTACAAAAAAAATCTAGAAAAAAATCTACAAAAAAAATCTAGAAAAAAAATCTAGAAAAAAATCTAGAAAAAAAATTTAGAAAAAAAATCTAGAAAAAAATCTAGAAAAAAAATCTAGAAAAAAAATCTAGAAAAAAATCTACAAAAAAAATCTACAAAAAAAATCTAGAAAAAAATCTACAAAAAAAATCTTCAAAAAAATCTAGAAAAAAATCTAGAAAAAAAATCTACAAAAAAATCTACAAAAAAAATCTACAAAAAAAATCTAGAAAAAAATCTACAAAAAAAATCTTCAAAAAAATCTAGAAAAAAATCTAGAAAAAAAATCTAGAAAAAAAATCTAGAAAAAAATCTACAAAAAAAATCTTCAAAAAAATCTAGAAAAAAATCTAGAAAAAAAATCTAGAAAAAAAATCTAGAAAAAAATCTACAAAAAAAATCTTCAAAAAAATCTAGAAAAAAATCTAGAAAAAAAATCTAGAAAAAAAATCTAGAAAAAAATCTACAAAAAAAATCTACAAAAAAAATCTAGAAAAAAATCTAGAAAAAAAATCTAGAAAAAAAATCTAGAAAAAAAATCTAGAAAAAAAATCTAGAAAAAAAATCTTCAAAAAAATCTACAAAAAAAATCTACAAAAAAAATCTAGAAAAAAATCTAGAAAAAAAATCTAGAAAAAAAATCTAGAAAAAAAATCTAGAAAAAAAATCTAGAAAGAAATCTACAAAAAAAATCTTCAAAAAAATCTAGAAAAAAATCTAGAAAAAAAATCTAGAAAAAAATCTAGAAAAAAAATCTAGAAAAAAAATCTAGAAAAAAATCTAGAAAAAAAATCTAGAAAAAAAATCTAGAAAAAAAATCTAGAAAAAAATCTAGAAATAAAATCTAGAAAAAAAATCTAGAAAAAAATCTACAAAAAAAATCTACAAAAAAAATCTAGAAAAAAAATCTAGAAAAAAATCTAGAAAAAAAATCTAGAAAAAAATCTAGAAAAAAAATCTAGAAAAAAAATCTAGAAAAAAATCTACAAAAAAAATCTTCAAAAAAATCTAGAAAAAAATCTAGAAAAAAAATCTAGAAAAAAAATCTAGAAAAAAAATCTAGAAAAAAAAATCTTCAAAAAAATCTAGAAAAAAATCTAGAAAAAAAATCTAGAAAAAAAATCTAGAAAAAAAATCTAGAAAAAAATCTAGAAAAAAATCTAGAAAAAAAATCTAGAAAAAAAATCTAGAAAAAAAATCTAGAAAAAAATCTAGAAAAAAAATCTAGAAAAAAAATCTAGAAAAAAAATCTAGAAAAAAATCTAGAAAAAAAATCTAGAAAAAAATCTAGAAAAAAAATCTAGAAAAAAAATCTAGAAAAAAATCTACAAAAAAAATCTAGAAAAAAAATCTAGAAAAAAATCTACAAAAAAAATCTTCAAAAAAATCTAGAAAAAAAATCTAGAAAAAAAATCTAGAAAAAAAATCTAGAAAAAAAATCTAGAAAAAAAATCTAGAAAAAAAATCTAGAAAAAAATCTACAAAAAAAATCTTCAAAAAAATCTAGAAAAAAATCTAGAAAAAAAATCTAGAAAAAAAATCTAGAAAAAAATCTACAAAAAAAATCTACAAAAAAAATCTACAAAAAAAATCTAGAAAAAAAATCTAGAAAAAAAATCTAGAAAAAAAATCTAGAAAAAAAATCTAGAAAAAAAATCTAGAAAAAAATCTACAAAAAAAATCTTCAAAAAAATCTAGAAAAAAATCTAGAAAAAAAATCTAGAAAAAAAATCTAGAAAAAAATCTACAAAAAAAATCTACAAAAAAAATCTATAAAAAAATCTAGAAAAAAAATCTAGAAAAAAAATCTAGAAAAAAAATCTAGAAAAAAATCTAGAAAAAAAATCTAGAAAAAAAATCTAGAAAAAAATCTAGAAAAAAAATCTAGAAAAAAAATCTAGAAAAAAATCTACAAAAAAAATCTACAAAAAAAATCTAGAAAAAAATCTACAAAAAAAATCTTCAAAAAAATCTAGAAAAAAATCTAGAAAAAAAATCTAGAAAAAAAATCTAGAAAAAAATCTAGAAAAAAAATCTAGAAAAAAATCTAGAAAAAAAATCTAGAAAAAAATCTAGAAAAAAAATCTAGAAAAAAAATCTAGAAAAAAAATCTAGAAAAAAATCTAGAAAAAAAATCTAGAAAAAAATCTACAAAAAAAATCTTCAAAAAAATCTAGAAAAAAATCTACAAAAAAAATCTTCAAAAAAATCTAGAAAAAAAATCTAGAAAAAAAATCTAGAAAAAAAATCTAGAAAAAAATCT
The DNA here is from genome assembly GCF_057628025.1 of Oncorhynchus mykiss. Classification (NCBI taxonomy): domain Eukaryota; kingdom Metazoa; phylum Chordata; class Actinopteri; order Salmoniformes; family Salmonidae; genus Oncorhynchus; species Oncorhynchus mykiss. The sequence goes on along the minus strand of NC_143043.1, from coordinate 1,376,179 downwards.
AGAAAAAAATCTAGAAAAAAAATCTAGAAAAAAAATCTAGAAAAAAAATCTAGAAAAAAATCTAGAAAAAAAATCTAGAAAACAAATCTAGAAAAAAAATCTAGAAAAAAATCTAGAAAAAAATCTAGAAAAAAAATCTAGAAAACAAATCTAGAAAAAAAATCTAGAAAAAAATCTAGAAAAAAAATCTAGAAAAAAATCTAGAAAAAAAATCTAGAAAAAAAATCTAGAAAAAAATCTACAAAAAAAATCTACAAAAAAAATCTAGAAAAAAATCTACAAAAAAAATCTTCAAAAAAATCTAGAAAAAAATCTAGAAAAAAAATCTAGAAAAAAAATCTAGAAAAAAAATCTAGAAAAAAATCTACAAAAAAAATCTTCAAAAAAATCTAGAAAAAAATCTAGAAAAAAAATCTAGAAAAAAAATCTAGAAAAAAATCTACAAAAAAAATCTACAAAAAAAATCTAGAAAAAAAATCTACAAAAAAAATCTAGAAAAAAATCTAGAAAAAAAATCTACAAAAAAAATCTAGAAAAAAATCTACAAAAAAAATCTTCAAAAAAATCTAGAAAAAAATCTAGAAAAAAAATCTAGAAAAAAAATCTAGAAAAAAAATCTAGAAAAAAAATCTAGAAAAAAATCTAGAAAAAAAATCTAGAAAAAAAATCTAGAAAAAAATCTACAAAAAAAATCTAGAAAAAAAATCTAGAAAAAAATCTACAAAAAAAATCTTCAAAAAAAATCTAGAAAAAAATCTAGAAAAAAAATCTAGAAAAAAAATCTAGAAAAAAAATCTAGAAAAAAAATCTAGAAAAAAGATCTAGAAAAAAAATCTAGAAAAAAATCTAGAAAAAAAATCTAGAAAAAAAATCTAGAAAAAAATCTAGAAAAAAAATCTAGAAAAAAATCTAGAAAAAAAATCTAGAAAAAAAATCTAGAAAAAAATCTAGAAAAAAAATCTAGAAAAAAAATCTAGAAAAAAAATCTAGAAAAAAAATCTAGAAAAAAATCTAGAAAAAAAATCTAGAAAAAAAATCTAGAAAAAAAATCTAGAAAAAAATCTAGAAAAAAAATCTAGAAAAAAAATCTAGAAAAAAAATCTAGAAAAAAATCTAGAAAAAAAATCTACAAAAAAAATCTAGAAAAAAATCTAGAAAAAAAATCTACAAAAAAAATCTAGAAAAAAATCTACAAAAAAATTCTTCAAAAAAATCTAGAAAAAAATCTAGAAAAAAAATCAAGAAAAAAAATCTAGAAAAAAAATCTAGAAAAAAAATCTAGAAAAAAATCTAGAAAAAAAATCTAGAAAAAAAATCTAGAAAAAAATCTACAAAAAAAATCTAGAAAAAAAATCTAGAAAAAAATCTACAAAAAAAATCTTCAAAAAAATCTAGAAAAAAATCTAGAAAAAAAATCTAGAAAAAAAATCTAGAAAAAAAATCTAGAAAAAAAATCTAGAAAAAAAATCTAGAAAAAAAATCTAGAAAAAAATCTAGAAAAAAAATCTAGAAAAAAAATCTAGAAAAAAAATCTAGAAAAAAATCTAGAAAAAAAATCTAGAAAAAAAATCTAGAAAAAAAATCTAGAAAAAAATCTAGAAAAAAAATCTAGAAAAAAAATCTAGAAAAAAAATCTAGAAAAAAATTCTAGAAAAAAATCTAGAAAAAAAATCTAGAAAAAAAATCTAGAAAAAAAATCTAGAAAAAAATCTAGAAAAAAAATCTAGAAAAAAATCTAGAAAAAAAATCTAGAAAAAAAATCTAGAAAAAAATCTACAAAAAAAATCTACAAAAAAAATCTAGAAAAAAATCTACAAAAAAAATCTTCAAAAAAATCTAGAAAAAAATCTAGAAAAAAAATCTAGAAAAAAAATCTAGAAAAAAATCTAGAAAAAAAATCTAGAAAAAAAATCTAGAAAAAAAATCTAGAAAAAAATCTAGAAAAAAAATCTAGAAAAAAAATCTAGAAAAAAAATCTAGAAAAAAATCTAGAAAAAAAATCTAGAAAAAAAATCTAGAAAAAAAATCTAGAAAAAAAATCTAGAAAAAAATCTAGAAAAAAAATCTAGAAAAAAAATCTAGAAAAAAAATCTAGAAAAAAATCTAGAAAAAAAATCTAGAAAAAAAATCTAGAAAAAAAATCTAGAAAAAAATCTAGAAAAAAAATCTAGAAAAAAATCTACAAAAAAAATCTACAAAAAAAATCTAGAAAAAAATCTACAAAAAAAATCTTCAAAAAAATCTAGAAAAAAAATCTAGAAAAAAAATCTAGAAAAAAATCTAGAAAAAAAATCTAGAAAAAAAATCTAGAAAAAAATCTACAAAAAAAATCTACAAAAAAAATCTAGAAAAAAATCTACAAAAAAAATCTTCAAAAAAATCTAGAAAAAAATCTAGAAAAAAAATCTAGAAAAAAAATCTAGAAAAAAAATCTAGAAAAAAAATCTAGAAAAAAATCTAGAAAAAAAAATCTAGAAAAAAATCTAGAAAAAAAATCTAGAAAAAAAATCTAGAAAAAAAATCTAGAAAAAAAATCTAGAAAAAAAATCTAGAAAAAAAATCTAGAAAAAAAATCTAGAAAAAAATCTAGAAAAAAAAATCTAGAAAAAAATCTAGAAAAAAAATCTTCAAAAAAATCTAGAAAAAAATCTAGAAAAAAAATCTAGAAAAAAAATCTAGAAAAAAAATCTAGAAAAAAAATCTAGAAAAAAAATCTAGAAAAAAAATCTAGAAAAAAATCTAGAAAAAAATCTAGAAAAAAAATCTAGAAAAAAAATCTAGAAAAAAAATCTAGAAAAAAATCTAGAAAAAAAATCTAGAAAAAAAATCTAGAAAAAAAATCTAGAAAAAAATCTAGAAAAAAAATCTAGAAAAAAATCTAGAAAAAAAATCTAGAAAAAAAATCTAGAAAAAAATCTACAAAAAAAATCTAGAAAAAAAATCTAGAAAAAAATCTACAAAAAAAATCTTCAAAAAAATCTAGAAAAAAAATCTAGAAAAAAAATCTAGAAAAAAAATCTAGAAAAAAAATCTAGAAAAAAAATCTAGAAAAAAAATCTAGAAAAAAAATCTAGAAAAAAATCTACAAAAAAAATCTTCAAAAAAATCTAGAAAAAAATCTAGAAAAAAAATCTAGAAAAAAAATCTAGAAAAAAATCTACAAAAAAAATCTACAAAAAAAATCTAGAAAAAAAATCTAGAAAAAAAATCTAGAAAAAAAATCTAGAAAAAAAATCTAGAAAAAAAATCTAGAAAAAAAATCTAGAAAAAAATCTACAAAAAAAATCTTCAAAAAAATCTAGAAAAAAATCTAGAAAAAAAATCTAGAAAAAAAATCTAGAAAAAAATCTACAAAAAAAATCTACAAAAAAAATCTATAAAAAAATCTAGAAAAAAAATCTAGAAAAAAAATCTAGAAAAAAAATCTAGAAAAAAATCTAGAAAAAAAATCTAGAAAAAAAATCTAGAAAAAAATCTAGAAAAAAAATCTAGAAAAAAAATCTAGAAAAAAATTCTAGAAAAAAATCTACAAAAAAAATCTAGAAAAAAATCTACAAAAAAAATCTTCAAAAAAATCTAGAAAAAAATCTAGAAAAAAAATCTAGAAAAAAAATCTAGAAAAAAAATCTAGAAAAAAAATCTAGAAAAAAAATCTAGAAAAAAATCTAGAAAAAAAATCTAGAAAAAAATCTAGAAAAAAAATCTAGAAAAAAAATCTAGAAAAAAAATCTAGAAAAAAATCTACAAAAAAAATCTAGAAAAAAATCTACAAAAAAAATCTAGAAAAAAAATCTAGAAAAAAAATCTAGAAAAAAAATCTAGAAAAAAATCTAGAAAAAAATCTAGAAAAAAAATCTAGAAAAAAAATCTAGAAAAAAAATCTAGAAAAAAATCTAGAAAAAAAATCTAGAAAAAAAATCTAGAAAAAAAATCTTCAAAAAAATCTAGAAAAAAATCTAGAAAAAAAATCTAGAAAAAAAATCTAGAAAAAAAATCTAGAAAAAAAATCTAGAAAAAAAATCTAGAAAAAAAATCTAGAAAAAATCTAGAAAAAAATCTACAAAAAAAATCTTCAAAAAAATCTAGAAAAAAAATCTAGAAAAAAATCTAGAAAAAAAATCTAGAAAAAAAATCTAGAAAAAAAATCTAGAAAAAAAATCTAGAAAAAAAATCTAGAAAAAATATCTAGAAAAAAATCTAGAAAAAAAATCTAGAAAAAAAATCTAGAAAAAAAATCTACAAAAAAATCTACAAAAAAAATCTAGAAAAAAAATCTAGAAAAAATATCTAGAAAAAAATCTAGAAAAAAAATCTAGAAAAAAATCTACAAAAAAAATCTACAAAAAAAATCTAGAAAAAAATCTAGAAAAAAAATCTTCAAAAAAATCTAGAAAAAAATCTAGAAAAAAAATCTAGAAAAAAAATCTAGAAAAAAAATCTAGAAAAAAATCTACAAAAAAAATCTTCAAAAAAATCTAGAAAAAAATCTAGAAAAAAAATCTAGAAAAAAAATCTAGAAAAAAATCTACAAAAAAAATCTACAAAAAAAATCTACAAAAAAAATCTAGAAAAAAAATCTAGAAAAAAAATCTAGAAAAAAAATCTAGAAAAAAAATCTAGAAAAAAAATCTAGAAAAAAATCTACAAAAAAAATCTTCAAAAAAATCTAGAAAAAAATCTAGAAAAAAAATCTAGAAAAAAAATCTAGAAAAAAATCTAGAAAAAAAATCTAGAAAAAAATCTAGAAAAAAAATCTAGAAAAAAAATCTAGAAAAAAATCTACAAAAAAAATCTTCAAAAAAATCTAGAAAAAAATCTAGAAAAAAAATCTAGAAAAAAAATCTAGAAAAAAAATCTAGAAAAAAATCTAGAAAAAAAATCTAGAAAAAAATCTAGAAAAAAATCTAGAAAAAAATCTACAAAAAAAATCTTCAAAAAAATCTAGAAAAAAATCTAGAAAAAAAATCTAGAAAAAAAATCTAGAAAAAAAATCTAGAAAAAAAATCTAGAAAAAAAATCTAGAAAAAAAATCTAGAAAAAATCTAGAAAAAAATCTACAAAAAAAATCTTCAAAAAAATCTAGAAAAAAAATCTAGAAAAAAATCTAGAAAAAAAATCTAGAAAAAAAATCTAGAAAAAAAATCTAGAAAAAAAATCTAGAAAAAAAATCTAGAAAAAATATCTAGAAAAAAATCTAGAAAAAAAATCTAGAAAAAAAATCTAGAAAAAAAATCTAGAAAAAAATCTACAAAAAAAATCTACAAAAAAAATCTAGAAAAAAATCTACAAAAAAAATCTTCAAAAAAATCTAGAAAAAAAATCTAGAAAAAAAATCTAGAAAAAAATCTAGAAAAAAAATCTAGAAAAAAAATCTAGAAAAAAATCTACAAAAAAAATCTACAAAAAAAATCTAGAAAAAAATCTACAAAAAAAATCTAGAAAAAAAATCTAGAAAAAAATCTAGAAAAAAAATCTAGAAAAAAAATCTAGAAAAAAATCTACAAAAAAAATCTACAAAAAAAATCTAGAAAAAAATCTACAAAAAAAATCTTCAAAAAAATCTAGAAAAAAATCTAGAAAAAAAATCTAGAAAAAAAATCTAGAAAAAAAATCTAGAAAAAAATCTAGAAAAAAAATCTAGAAAAAAATCTAGAAAAAAAATCTAGAAAAAAAATCTAGAAAAAAATCTACAAAAAAAATCTAGAAAAAAAATCTAGAAAAAAATCTACAAAAAAAATCTTCAAAAAAATCTAGAAAAAAAATCTAGAAAAAAAATCTAGAAAAAAAATCTAGAAAAAAAATCTAGAAAAAAAATCTAGAAAAAAAATCTAGAAAAAAAATCTAGAAAAAAATCTACAAAAAAAATCTTCAAAAAAATCTAGAAAAAAATCTAGAAAAAAAATCTAGAAAAAAAATCTAGAAAAAAATCTACAAAAAAAATCTACAAAAAAAATCTAGAAAAAAAATCTAGAAAAAAAATCTAGAAAAAAAATCTAGAAAAAAAATCTAGAAAAAAAATCTAGAAAAAAATCTACAAAAAAAATCTTCAAAAAAATCTAGAAAAAAATCTAGAAAAAAAATCTAGAAAAAAAATCTAGAAAAAAATCTACAAAAAAAATCTACAAAAAAAATCTATAAAAAAATCTAGAAAAAAAATCTAGAAAAAAAATCTAGAAAAAAAATCTAGAAAAAAATCTAGAAAAAAAATCTAGAAAAAAAATCTAGAAAAAAATCTAGAAAAAAAATCTAGAAAAAAAATCTAGAAAAAAATTCTAGAAAAAAATCTACAAAAAAAATCTAGAAAAAAATCTACAAAAAAAATCTTCAAAAAAATCTAGAAAAAAATCTAGAAAAAAAATCTAGAAAAAAAATCTAGAAAAAAAATCTAGAAAAAAAATCTAGAAAAAAAATCTAGAAAAAAATCTAGAAAAAAAATCTAGAAAAAAATCTAGAAAAAAAATCTAGAAAAAAAATCTAGAAAAAAATCTACAAAAAAAATCTAGAAAAAAATCTACAAAAAAAATCTAGAAAAAAAATCTAGAAAAAAAATCTAGAAAAAAAATCTAGAAAAAAATCTAGAAAAAAATCTAGAAAAAAAATCTAGAAAAAAAATCTAGAAAAAAAATCTAGAAAAAAATCTAGAAAAAAAATCTAGAAAAAAAATCTAGAAAAAAAATCTTCAAAAAAATCTAGAAAAAAATCTAGAAAAAAAATCTAGAAAAAAAATCTAGAAAAAAAATCTAGAAAAAAAATCTAGAAAAAAAATCTAGAAAAAAAATCTAGAAAAAATCTAGAAAAAAATCTACAAAAAAAATCTTCAAAAAAATCTAGAAAAAAAATCTAGAAAAAAATCTAGAAAAAAAATCTAGAAAAAAAATCTAGAAAAAAAATCTAGAAAAAAAATCTAGAAAAAAAATCTAGAAAAAATATCTAGAAAAAAATCTAGAAAAAAAATCTAGAAAAAAAATCTAGAAAAAAAATCTACAAAAAAATCTACAAAAAAAATCTAGAAAAAAAATCTAGAAAAAATATCTAGAAAAAAATCTAGAAAAAAAATCTAGAAAAAAATCTACAAAAAAAATCTACAAAAAAAATCTAGAAAAAAATCTAGAAAAAAAATCTTCAAAAAAATCTAGAAAAAAATCTAGAAAAAAAATCTAGAAAAAAAATCTAGAAAAAAAATCTAGAAAAAAATCTACAAAAAAAATCTTCAAAAAAATCTAGAAAAAAATCTAGAAAAAAAATCTAGAAAAAAAATCTAGAAAAAAATCTACAAAAAAAATCTACAAAAAAAATCTACAAAAAAAATCTAGAAAAAAAATCTAGAAAAAAAATCTAGAAAAAAAATCTAGAAAAAAAATCTAGAAAAAAAATCTAGAAAAAAATCTACAAAAAAAATCTTCAAAAAAATCTAGAAAAAAATCTAGAAAAAAAATCTAGAAAAAAAATCTAGAAAAAAATCTAGAAAAAAAATCTAGAAAAAAATCTAGAAAAAAAATCTAGAAAAAAAATCTAGAAAAAAATCTACAAAAAAAATCTTCAAAAAAATCTAGAAAAAAATCTAGAAAAAAAATCTAGAAAAAAAATCTAGAAAAAAAATCTAGAAAAAAATCTAGAAAAAAAATCTAGAAAAAAATCTAGAAAAAAATCTAGAAAAAAATCTACAAAAAAAATCTTCAAAAAAATCTAGAAAAAAATCTAGAAAAAAAATCTAGAAAAAAAATCTAGAAAAAAAATCTAGAAAAAAAATCTAGAAAAAAAATCTAGAAAAAAAATCTAGAAAAAATCTAGAAAAAAATCTACAAAAAAAATCTTCAAAAAAATCTAGAAAAAAAATCTAGAAAAAAATCTAGAAAAAAAATCTAGAAAAAAAATCTAGAAAAAAAATCTAGAAAAAAAATCTAGAAAAAAAATCTAGAAAAAATATCTAGAAAAAAATCTAGAAAAAAAATCTAGAAAAAAAATCTAGAAAAAAAATCTAGAAAAAAATCTACAAAAAAAATCTACAAAAAAAATCTAGAAAAAAATCTACAAAAAAAATCTTCAAAAAAATCTAGAAAAAAAATCTAGAAAAAAAATCTAGAAAAAAATCTAGAAAAAAAATCTAGAAAAAAAATCTAGAAAAAAATCTACAAAAAAAATCTACAAAAAAAATCTAGAAAAAAATCTACAAAAAAAATCTAGAAAAAAAATCTAGAAAAAAATCTAGAAAAAAAATCTAGAAAAAAAATCTAGAAAAAAATCTACAAAAAAAATCTACAAAAAAAATCTAGAAAAAAATCTACAAAAAAAATCTTCAAAAAAATCTAGAAAAAAATCTAGAAAAAAAATCTAGAAAAAAAATCTAGAAAAAAAATCTAGAAAAAAATCTAGAAAAAAAATCTAGAAAAAAATCTAGAAAAAAAATCTAGAAAAAAAATCTAGAAAAGAAATCTAGAAAAAAAATCTAGAAAAAAAATCTAGAAAAAAATCTAGAAAAAAAATCTAGAAAAAAAATCTAGAAAAAAAATCTAGAAAAAAATCTAGAAAAAAAATCTAGAAAAAAAATCTAGAAAAAAAATCTAGAAAAAAATCTAGAAAAAAAATCTAGAAAAAAATCTAGAAAAAAAATCTAGAAAAAAAATCTAGAAAAAAATCTACAAAAAAAATCTACAAAAAAAATCTAGAAAAAAATCTTACAAAAAAAATCTTCAAAAAAATCTAGAAAAAAAATCTAGAAAAAAAATCTAGAAAAAAAATCTAGAAAAAAAATCTAGAAAAAAAATCTAGAAAAAAAATCTAGAAAAAAATCTACAAAAAAAATCTTCAAAAAAATCTAGAAAAAAAATCTAGAAAAAAAATCTAGAAAAAAATCTACAAAAAAAATCTACAAAAAAAATCTAGAAAAAAATCTAGAAAAAAAATCTAGAAAAAAAATCTAGAAAAAAAATCTAGAAAAAAAATCTAGAAAAAAAATCTAGAAAAAAATCTAGAAAAAAAATCTAGAAAAAAAATCTAGAAAAAAATCTAGAAAAAAATCTAGAAAAAAAATCTAGAAAAAAAATCTAGAAAAAAATCTAGAAAAAAAATCTAGAAAAAAAATCTAGAAAAAAATCTAGAAAAAAAATCTAGAAAAAAAATCTAGAAAAAAATCTACAAAAAAAATCTTCAAAAAAATCTAGAAAAAAATCTAGAAAAAAAATCTAGAAAAAAAATCTAGAAAAAAAATCTAGAAAAAAATCTAGAAAAAAAATCTAGAAAAAAATCTAGAAAAAAAATCTAGAAAAAAATCTACAAAAAAAATCTAGAAAAAAAATCTAGAAAAAATCTACAAAAAAAATCTTCAAAAAAATCTAGAAAAAAATCTAGAAAAAAAATCTAGAAAAAAAATCTAGAAAAAAAATCTAGAAAAAAAATCTAGAAAAAAAATCTAGAAAAAAAATCTAGAAAAAAAATCTAGAAAAAATCTACAAAAAAAATCTTCAAAAAAATCTAGAAAAAAAATCTAGAAAAAAATCTAGAAAAAAAATCTAGAAAAAAAATCTAGAAAAAAAATCTAGAAAAAAAATCTAGAAAAAAAATCTAGAAAAAATATCTAGAAAAAAATCTAGAAAAAAAATCTAGAAAAAAATCTACAAAAAAAATCTAGAAAAAAAATCTAGAAAAAAATCTAGATAAAAAATCTAGAAAAAAAATCTAGAAAAAAAATCTAGAAAAAAAATCTAGAAAAAAATCTAGAAAAAAATCTACAAAAAAAATCTGCAAAAAAATCTAGAAAAAAATCTAGAAAAAAAATCTACAAACAAAATCTAGAAAAAAATCTACAAAAAAAATCTTCAAAAAAATCTAGAAAAAAAATCTAGAAAAAAAATCTAGAAAAAAATCTAGAAAAAAATCTAGAAAAAAAATCTAGAAAAAAATCTAGAAAAAAAATCTAGAAAAAAAATCTAGAAAAAAAATCTAGAAAAAAAATCTAGAAAAAAATCTAGAAAAAAATCTAGAAAAAAAATCTACAAAAAAAATCTAGAAAAAAATCTACAAAAAAAATCTTCAAAAAAAATCTAGAAAAAAATCTACAAAAAAAATCTTCAAAAAAATCTAGAAAAAAATCTAGAAAAAAAATCTAGAAAAAAAATCTAGAAAAAAAATCTTCAAAAAAATCTAGAAAAAAATCTAGAAAAAAAATCTAGAAAAAAAATCTAGAAAAAAAATCTAGAAAAAAAATCTAGAAAAAAAATCTAGAAAAAAAATCTAGAAAAAAAATCTAGAAAAAATCTAGAAAAAAATCTACAAAAAAAATCTTCAAAAAAATCTAGAAAAAAAATCTAGAAAAAAATCTAGAAAAAAAATCTAGAAAAAAAATCTAGAAAAAAAATCTAGAAAAAAAATCTAGAAAAAAAATCTAGAAAAAAAATCTAGAAAAAAATCTAGAAAAAAAATCTAGAAAAAAAATCTAGAAAAAAATCTACAAAAAAAATCTACAAAAAAAATCTAGAAAAAAATCTACAAAAAAAATCTTCAAAAAAATCTAGAAAAAAAATCTAGAAAAAAAATCTAGAAAAAAATCTAGAAAAAAAATCTAGAAAAAAAATCTAGAAAAAAATCTACAAAAAAAATCTACAAAAAAAATCTAGAAAAAAATCTACAAAAAAAATCTTCAAAAAAATCTAGAAAAAAATCTAGAAAAAAAATCTAGAAAAAAAATCTAGAAAAAAAATCTAGAAAAAAATCTAGAAAAAAAATCTAGAAAAAAATCTACAAAAAAAATCTTCAAAAAAATCTAGAAAAAAATCTAGAAAAAAAATCTAGAAAAAAATCTAGAAAAAAATCTAGAAAAAAAATCTAGAAAAAAAATCTAGAAAAAAAATCTAGAAAAAAATCTAGAAAAAAAATCTAGAAAAAAAATCTAGAAAAAAATCTAGAAAAAAAATCTAGAAAAAAAATCTAGAAAAAAAATCTAGAAAAAAAATCTAGAAAAAAAATCTAGAAAAAAAATCTAGAAAAAAATCTAGAAAAAAAATCTAGAAAAAAAATCTAGAAAAAAAATCTAGAAAAAAATCTACAAAAAAAATCTACAAAAAAAATCTAGAAAAAAATCTACAAAAAAAATCTTCAAAAAAATCTAGAAAAAAAATCTAGAAAAAAAATCTAGAAAAAAATCTAGAAAAAAAATCTCGAAAAAAAATCTAGAAAAAAATCTACAAAAAAAATCTACAAAAAAAATCTAGAAAAAAATCTACAAAAAAAATCTTCAAAAAAATCTAGAAAAAAATCTAGAAAAAAAATCTAGAAAAAAAATCTAGAAAAAAAATCTAGAAAAAAATCTAGAAAAAAAATCTAGAAAAAAATCTACAAAAAAAATCTTCAAAAAAATCTAGAAAAAAATCTAGAAAAAAAATCTAGAAAAAAATCTAGAAAAAAATCTAGAAAAAAAATCTAGAAAAAAAATCTAGAAAAAAAATCTAGAAAAAAAATCTAGAAAAAAATCTAGAAAAAAAATCTAGAAAAAAATCTAGAAAAAAAATCTAGAAAAAAAATCTAGAAAAAAATCTACAAAAAAAATCTACAAAAAAAATCTAGAAAAAAATCTACAAAAAAAATCTTCAAAAAAATCTAGAAAAAAAATCTAGAAAAAAAATCTAGAAAAAAATCTAGAAAAAAAATCTAGAAAAAAATCTAGAAAAAAAATCTAGAAAAAAAATCTAGAAAAAAAATCTAGAAAAAAAATCTAGAAAAAAAATCTAGAAAAAAATCTAGAAAAAAAATCTAGAAAAAAAATCTAGAAAAAAATCTAGAAAAAAAATCTAGAAAACAAATCTAGAAAAAAAATCTAGAAAAAAATCTAGAAAAAAAATCTAGAAAAAAAATCTAGAAAAAAATCTAGAAAAAAAATCTAGAAAAAAAATCTAGAAAAAAAATCTAGAAAAAAATCTAGAAAAAAAATCTAGAAAAAAAATCTAGAAAAAAATCTAGAAAAAAAATCTAGAAAAAAAATCTAGAAAAAAATCTACAAAAAAAATCTTCAAAAAAATCTAGAAAAAAATCTAGAAAAAAAATCTAGAAAAAAAATCTAGAAAAAAAATCTAGAAAAAAATCTAGAAAAAAAATCTAGAAAAAAAATCTAGAAAAAAATCTAGAAAAAAAATCTAGAAAAAAAATCTAGAAAAAAAATCTAGAAAAAAAATCTAGAAAAAAAATCTAGAAAAAAATCTAGAAAAAAATCTAGAAAAAAAATCTAGAAAAAAAATCTAGAAAAAAATCTACAAAAAAAATCTTCAAAAAAATCTAGAAAAAAATCTAGAAAAAAAATCTAGAAAAAAAATCTACAAAAAAAATCTTCAAAAAAATCTAGAAAAAAATCTAGAAAAAAAATCTAGAAAAAAAATCTAGAAAAAAAATCTAGAAAAAAAATCTAGAAAAAAAATCTAGAAAAAAAATCTAGAAAAAATCTAGAAAAAAATCTACAAAAAAAATCTTCAAAAAAATCTAGAAAAAAAATCTAGAAAAAAATCTAGAAAAAAAATCTAGAAAAAAAATCTAGAAAAAAAATCTAGAAAAAAAATCTAGAAAAAAAATCTAGAAAAAAATCTAGAAAAAAAATCTAGAAAAAAAATCTAGAAAAAAAATCTAGAAAAAAATCTACAAAAAAAATCTACAAAAAAAATCTAGAAAAAAATCTACAAAAAAAATCTTCAAAAAAATCTAGAAAAAAAATCTAGAAAAAAAATCTAGAAAAAAATCTAGAAAAAAAATCTAGAAAAAAAATCTAGAAAAAAATCTACAAAAACAATCTACAAAAAAAATCTAGAAAAAAATCTACAAAAAAAATCTTCAAAAAAATCTAGAAAAAAATCTAGAAAAAAAATCTAGAAAAAAAATCTAGAAAAAAAATCTAGAAAAAAATCTAGAAAAAAAATCTAGAAAAAAATCTACAAAAAAAATCTTCAAAAAAATCTAGAAAAAAATCTAGAAAAAAAATCTAGAAAAAAATCTAGAAAAAAATCTAGAAAAAAAATCTAGAAAAAAAATCTAGAAAAAAAATCTAGAAAAAAAATCTAGAAAAAAATCTAGAAAAAAAATCTAGAAAAAAAATCTAGAAAAAAAATCTAGAAAAAAAATCTAGAAAAAAAATCTAGAAAAAAAATCTAGAAAAAAATCTAGAAAAAAAATCTAGAAAAAAATCTACAAAAAAAATCTTCAAAAAAATCTAGAAAAAAATCTAGAAAAAAAATCTAGAAAAAAATCTAGAAAAAAATCTAGAAAAAAAATCTAGAAAAAAAATCTAGAAAAAAAATCTAGAAAAAAAATCTAGAAAAAAATCTAGAAAAAAAATCTAGAAAAAAAATCTAGAAAAAAAATCTAGAAAAAAAATCTAGAAAAAAAATCTAGAAAAAAATCTACAAAAAAAATCTACAAAAAAAATCTAGAAAAAAATCTACAAAAAAAATCTTCAAAAAAATCTAGAAAAAAAATCTAGAAAAAAAATCTAGAAAAAAAATCTAGAAAAAAATCTACAAAAAAAATCTACAAAAAAAATCTAGAAAAAAATCTACAAAAAAAATCTTCAAAAAAATCTAGAAAAAAAATCTAGAAAAAAAATCTAGAAAAAAATCTAGAAAAAAAATCTCGAAAAAAAATCTAGAAAAAAATCTACAAAAAAAATCTACAAAAAAAATCTAGAAAAAAATCTACAAAAAAAATCTTCAAAAAAATCTAGAAAAAAATCTAGAAAAAAATCTAGAAAAAAAATCTAGAAAAAAAATCTAGAAAAAAAATCTAGAAAAAAATCTACAAAAAAAATCTACAAAAAAAATCTAGAAAAAAATCTACAAAAAAAATCTTCAAAAAAATCTAGAAAAAAAATCTAGAAAAAAAATCTAGAAAAAAATCTAGAAAAAAAATCTCGAAAAAAAATCTAGAAAAAAATCTACAAAAAAAATCTACAAAAAAAATCTAGAAAAAAATCTACAAAAAAAATCTTCAAAAAAATCTAGAAAAAAATCTAGAAAAAAAATCTAGAAAAAAAATCTAGAAAAAAAATCTAGAAAAAAATCTAGAAAAAAAATCTAGAAAAAAATCTACAAAAAAAATCTTCAAAAAAATCTAGAAAAAAATCTAGAAAAAAAATCTAGAAAAAAATCTAGAAAAAAATCTAGAAAAAAAATCTAGAAAAAAAATCTAGAAAAAAAATCTAGAAAAAAAATCTAGAAAAAAATCTAGAAAAAAAATCTAGAAAAAAATCTAGAAAAAAAATCTAGAAAAAAAATCTAGAAAAAAATCTACAAAAAAAATCTACAAAAAAAATCTAGAAAAAAATCTACAAAAAAAATCTTCAAAAAAATCTAGAAAAAAAATCTAGAAAAAAAATCTAGAAAAAAATCTAGAAAAAAAATCTAGAAAAAAATCTAGAAAAAAAATCTAGAAAAAAAATCTAGAAAAAAAATCTAGAAAAAAAATCTAGAAAAAAAATCTAGAAAAAAATCTAGAAAAAAAATCTAGAAAAAAAATCTAGAAAAAAATCTAGAAAAAAAATCTAGAAAACAAATCTAGAAAAAAAATCTAGAAAAAAATCTAGAAAAAAAATCTAGAAAAAAAATCTAGAAAAAAATCTAGAAAAAAAATCTAGAAAAAAAATCTAGAAAAAAAATCTAGAAAAAAATCTAGAAAAAAAATCTAGAAAAAAAATCTAGAAAAAAATCTAGAAAAAAAATCTAGAAAAAAAATCTAGAAAAAAATCTACAAAAAAAATCTTCAAAAAAATCTAGAAAAAAATCTAGAAAAAAAATCTAGAAAAAAAATCTAGAAAAAAAATCTAGAAAAAAATCTAGAAAAAAAATCTAGAAAAAAAATCTAGAAAAAAATCTAGAAAAAAAATCTAGAAAAAAAATCTAGAAAAAAAATCTAGAAAAAAAATCTAGAAAAAAAATCTAGAAAAAAATCTAGAAAAAAATCTAGAAAAAAAATCTAGAAAAAAAATCTAGAAAAAAATCTACAAAAAAAATCTTCAAAAAAATCTAGAAAAAAATCTAGAAAAAAAATCTAGAAAAAAAATCTACAAAAAAAATCTTCAAAAAAATCTAGAAAAAAATCTAGAAAAAAAATCTAGAAAAAAAATCTAGAAAAAAAATCTAGAAAAAAAATCTAGAAAAAAAATCTAGAAAAAAAATCTAGAAAAAATCTAGAAAAAAATCTACAAAAAAAATCTTCAAAAAAATCTAGAAAAAAAATCTAGAAAAAAATCTAGAAAAAAAATCTAGAAAAAAAATCTAGAAAAAAAATCTAGAAAAAAAATCTAGAAAAAAAATCTAGAAAAAAATCTAGAAAAAAAATCTAGAAAAAAAATCTAGAAAAAAAATCTAGAAAAAAATCTACAAAAAAAATCTACAAAAAAAATCTAGAAAAAAATCTACAAAAAAAATCTTCAAAAAAATCTAGAAAAAAAATCTAGAAAAAAAATCTAGAAAAAAATCTAGAAAAAAAATCTAGAAAAAAAATCTAGAAAAAAATCTACAAAAACAATCTACAAAAAAAATCTAGAAAAAAATCTACAAAAAAAATCTTCAAAAAAATCTAGAAAAAAATCTAGAAAAAAAATCTAGAAAAAAAATCTAGAAAAAAAATCTAGAAAAAAATCTAGAAAAAAAATCTAGAAAAAAATCTACAAAAAAAATCTTCAAAAAAATCTAGAAAAAAATCTAGAAAAAAAATCTAGAAAAAAATCTAGAAAAAAATCTAGAAAAAAAATCTAGAAAAAAAATCTAGAAAAAAAATCTAGAAAAAAAATCTAGAAAAAAATCTAGAAAAAAAATCTAGAAAAAAAATCTAGAAAAAAAATCTAGAAAAAAAATCTAGAAAAAAAATCTAGAAAAAAAATCTAGAAAAAAATCTAGAAAAAAAATCTAGAAAAAAATCTACAAAAAAAATCTTCAAAAAAATCTAGAAAAAAATCTAGAAAAAAAATCTAGAAAAAAATCTAGAAAAAAATCTAGAAAAAAAATCTAGAAAAAAAATCTAGAAAAAAAATCTAGAAAAAAAATCTAGAAAAAAATCTAGAAAAAAAATCTAGAAAAAAAATCTAGAAAAAAAATCTAGAAAAAAAATCTAGAAAAAAAATCTAGAAAAAAATCTACAAAAAAAATCTACAAAAAAAATCTAGAAAAAAATCTACAAAAAAAATCTTCAAAAAAATCTAGAAAAAAAATCTAGAAAAAAAATCTAGAAAAAAATCTAGAAAAAAAATCTAGAAAAAAATCTAGAAAAAAAATCTAGAAAAAAAATCTAGAAAAAAAATCTAGAAAAAAAATCTAGAAAAAAAATCTAGAAAAAAATCTAGAAAAAAAATCTAGAAAAAAAATCTAGAAAAAAATCTAGAAAAAAAATCTAGAAAACAAATCTAGAAAAAAAATCTAGAAAAAAATCTAGAAAAAAAATCTAGAAAAAAAATCTAGAAAAAAATCTAGAAAAAAAATCTAGAAAAAAAATCTAGAAAAAAAATCTAGAAAAAAATCTAGAAAAAAAATCTAGAAAAAAAATCTAGAAAAAAATCTAGAAAAAAAATCTAGAAAAAAAATCTAGAAAAAAATCTACAAAAAAAATCTTCAAAAAAATCTAGAAAAAAATCTAGAAAAAAAATCTAGAAAAAAAATCTAGAAAAAAAATCTAGAAAAAAATCTAGAAAAAAAATCTAGAAAAAAAATCTAGAAAAAAATCTAGAAAAAAAATCTAGAAAAAAAATCTAGAAAAAAAATCTAGAAAAAAAATCTAGAAAAAAAATCTAGAAAAAAATCTAGAAAAAAATCTAGAAAAAAAATCTAGAAAAAAAATCTAGAAAAAAATCTACAAAAAAAATCTTCAAAAAAATCTAGAAAAAAATCTAGAAAAAAAATCTAGAAAAAAAATCTACAAAAAAAATCTTCAAAAAAATCTAGAAAAAAATCTAGAAAAAAAATCTAGAAAAAAAATCTAGAAAAAAAATCTAGAAAAAAAATCTAGAAAAAAAATCTAGAAAAAAAATCTAGAAAAAATCTAGAAAAAAATCTACAAAAAAAATCTTCAAAAAAATCTAGAAAAAAAATCTAGAAAAAAATCTAGAAAAAAAATCTAGAAAAAAAATCTAGAAAAAAAATCTAGAAAAAAAATCTAGAAAAAAAATCTAGAAAAAAAATCTAGAAAAAAATCTAGAAAAAAAATCTAGAAAAAAAATCTAGAAAAAAAATCTAGAAAAAAATCTACAAAAAAAATCTACAAAAAAAATCTAGAAAAAAATCTACAAAAAAAATCTTCAAAAAAATCTAGAAAAAAAATCTAGAAAAAAAATCTAGAAAAAAATCTAGAAAAAAAATCTAGAAAAAAAATCTAGAAAAAAATCTACAAAAACAATCTACAAAAAAAATCTAGAAAAAAATCTACAAAAAAAATCTTCAAAAAAATCTAGAAAAAAATCTAGAAAAAAAATCTAGAAAAAAAATCTAGAAAAAAAATCTAGAAAAAAATCTAGAAAAAAAATCTAGAAAAAAATCTACAAAAAAAATCTTCAAAAAAATCTAGAAAAAAATCTAGAAAAAAAATCTAGAAAAAAATCTAGAAAAAAATCTAGAAAAAAAATCTAGAAAAAAAATCTAGAAAAAAAATCTAGAAAAAAAATCTAGAAAAAAATCTAGAAAAAAAATCTAGAAAAAAAATCTAGAAAAAAAATCTAGAAAAAAAATCTAGAAAAAAAATCTAGAAAAAAAATCTAGAAAAAAATCTAGAAAAAAAATCTAGAAAAAAAATCTAGAAAAAAAATCTAGAAAAAAATCTACAAAAAAAATCTACAAAAAAAATCTAGAAAAAAATCTACAAAAAAAATCTTCAAAAAAATCTAGAAAAAAAATCTAGAAAAAAAATCTAGAAAAAAATCTAGAAAAAAAATCTAGAAAAAAAATCTAGAAAAAAATCTACAAAAAAAATCTACAAAAAAAATCTAGAAAAAAATCTACAAAAAAAATCTTCAAAAAAATCTAGAAAAAAATCTAGAAAAAAAATCTAGAAAAAAAATCTAGAAAAAAAATCTAGAAAAAAATCTAGAAAAAAAATCTAGAAAAAAATCTACAAAAAAAATCTTCAAAAAAATCTAGAAAAAAATCTAGAAAAAAAATCTAGAAAAAAATCTAGAAAAAAATCTAGAAAAAAAATCTAGAAAAAAAATCTAGAAAAAAAATCTAGAAAAAAAATCTAGAAAAAAAATCTAGAAAAAAAATCTAGAAAAAAAATCTAGAAAAAAATCTAGAAAAAAATCTAGAAAAAAAATCTAGAAAAAAAATCTAGAAAAAAAATCTAGAAAAAAATCTAGAAAAAAAATCTAGAAAAAAAATCTAGAAAAAAAATCTAGAAAAAAATCTAGAAAAAAATCTAGAAAAAAAATCTAGAAAAAAAATCTAGAAAAAAAATCTAGAAAAAAATCTAGAAAAAAAATCTAGAAAAAAATCTAGAAAAAAAATCTAGAAAAAAATCTAGAAAAAAAATCTAGAAAAAAAATCTAGAAAAAAAATCTAGAAAAAAAATCTAGAAAAAAAATCTAGAAAAAAATCTAGAAAAAAAATCTAGAAAAAAAATCTAGAAAAAAATCTAGAAAAAAAATCTAGAAAAAAAATCTAGAAAAAAATCTAGAAAAAAAATCTAGAAAAAAAATCTAGAAAAAAATCTAGAAATAAAATCTAGAAAAAAAATCTACAAAAAAATCTACAAAAAAAATCTACAAAAAAAATCTAGAAAAAAATCTACAAAAAAAATCTTCAAAAAAATCTAGAAAAAAAATCTAGAAAAAAAATCTAGAAAAAAAATCTAGAAAAAAAATCTAGAAAAAAATCTAGAAAAAAAATCTAGAAAACAAATCTAGAAAAAAAATCTAGAAAAAAATCTAGAAAAAAAATCTAGAAAAAAAATCTAGAAAAAAATCTAGAAAAAAAATCTAGAAAAAAAATCTAGAAAAAAAATCTAGAAAAAAATCTAGAAAAAAAATCTAGAAAAAAAATCTAGAAAAAAATCTAGAAAAAAAATCTAGAAAAAAAATCTAGAAAAAAATCTACAAAAAAAATCTTCAAAAAAATCTAGAAAAAAATCTAGAAAAAAAATCTAGAAAAAAAATCTAGAAAAAAAATCTAGAAAAAAATCTAGAAAAAAAATCTAGAAAAAAAATCTAGAAAAAAATCTAGAAAAAAAATCTAGAAAAAAAATCTAGAAAAAAAATCTAGAAAAGAAATCTAGAAAAAAAATCTAGAAAAAAATCTAGAAAAAAATCTAGAAAAAAAATCTAGAAAAAAAATCTAGAAAAAAATCTACAAAAAAAATCTAGAAAAAAAATCTAGAAAAAAATCTAGAAAAAAAATCTAGAAAAAAAATCTAGAAAAAAATCTAGAAAAAAAATCTAGAAAAAAAATCTAGAAAAAAAATCTAGAAAAAAATCTAGAAAAAAAATCTAGAAAAAAAATCTAGAAAAAAATCTAGAAAAAAAATCTAGAAAAAAAATCTAGAAAAAAATCTACAAAAAAAATCTTCAAAAAAATCTAGAAAAAAATCTAGAAAAAAAATCTAGAAAAAAAATCTAGAAAAAAAATCTAGAAAAAAAATCTAGAAAAAAATCTAGAAAAAAATCTAGAAAAAAAATCTAGAAAAAAATCTAGAAAAAAAATCTAGAAAAAAAATCTAGAAAAAAAATCTAGAAAAAAAATCTAGAAAAAAATCAAGAAAAAAAATCTAGAAAAAAAATCTAGAAAAAAATCTAGAAAAAAATCTAGAAAAAAAATCTAGAAAAAAAATCTAGAAAAAAAATCTAGAAAAAAAATCTAGAAAAAAAATCTAGAAAAAAAATCTAGAAAAAAATCTAGAAAAAAATCTAGAAAAAAAATCTAGAAAAAAATCTACAAAAAAAATCTAGAAAAAAAATCTAGAAAAAAAATCTAGAAAAAAATCTAGAAAAAAATCTAGAAAAAAATCTAGATAAAAAATCTAGAAAAAAAATCTAGAAAAAAAATCTAGAAAAAAAATCTAGAAAAAAATCTAGAAAAAAATCTACAAAAAAAATCTGCAAAAAAATCTAGAAAAAAATCTAGAAAAAAAATCTACAAACAAAATCTAGAAAAAAATCTACAAAAAAAATCTTCAAAAAAATCTAGAAAAAAAATCTAGAAAAAAAATCTAGAAAAAAATCTAGAAAAAAATCTAGAAAAAAAATCTAGAAAAAAATCTAGAAAAAAAATCTAGAAAAAAAATCTAGAAAAAAAATCTAGAAAAAAAATCTAGAAAAAAATCTAGAAAAAAATCTAGAAAAAAAATCTACAAAAAAAATCTAGAAAAAAATCTACAAAAAAAATCTTCAAAAAAAATCTAGAAAAAAATCTACAAAAAAAATCTTCAAAAAAATCTAGAAAAAAATCTAGAAAAAAAATCTAGAAAAAAAATCTAGAAAAAAAATCTAGAAAAAAAATCTAGAAAAAAATCTAGAAAAAAAATCTAGAAAAAAATCTACAAAAAAAATCTTCAAAAAAATCTAGAAAAAAATCTAGAAAAAAAATCTAGAAAAAAAATCTAGAAAAAAAATCTAGAAAAAAAATCTAGAAAAAAAATCTAGAAAAAAAATCTAGAAAAAAAATCTAGAAAAAATCTAGAAAAAAATCTACAAAAAAAATCTTCAAAAAAATCTAGAAAAAAAATCTAGAAAAAAATCTAGAAAAAAAATCTAGAAAAAAAATCTAGAAAAAAAATCTAGAAAAAAAATCTAGAAAAAAAATCTAGAAAAAAAATCTAGAAAAAAATCTAGAAAAAAAATCTAGAAAAAAAATCTAGAAAAAAAATCTAGAAAAAAATCTACAAAAAAATCTAGAAAAAAAATCTAGAAAAAAATCTACAAAAAAAATCTTCAAAAAAATCTAGAAAAAAAATCTAGAAAAAAATCTAGAAAAAAAATCTAGAAAAAAAATCTAGAAAAAAATCTACAAAAAAAATCTACAAAAAAAATCTAGAAAAAAATCTACAAAAAAAATCTTCAAAAAAATCTAGAAAAAAATCTAGAAAAAAAATCTAGAAAAAAATCTACAAAAAAAATCTTCAAAAAAATCTAGAAAAAAATCTAGAAAAAAATCTAGAAAAAAAATCTAGAAAAAAAATCTAGAAAAAAAATCTAGAAAAAAATCTAGAAAAAAATCTAGAAAAAAAATCTACAAAAAAAATCTAGAAAAAAATCTACAAAAAAAATCTTCAAAAAAAATCTAGAAAAAAATCTACAAAAAAAATCTTCAAAAAAATCTAGAAAAAAATCTAGAAAAAAAATCTAGAAAAAAAATCTAGAAAAAAAATCTAGAAAAAAAATCTAGAAAAAAATCTAGAAAAAAAATCTAGAAAAAAATCTACAAAAAAAATCTTCAAAAAAATCTAGAAAAAAATCTAGAAAAAAAATCTAGAAAAAAAATCTAGAAAAAAAATCTAGAAAAAAAATCTAGAAAAAAAATCTAGAAAAAAATCTACAAAAAAAATCTACAAAAAAAATCTAGAAAAAAATCTAGAAAAAAATCTACAAAAAAAATCTTCAAAAAAATCTAGAAAAAAATCTAGAAAAAAAATCTAGAAAAAAAATCTAGAAAAAAAATCTAGAAAAAAATCTAGAAAAAAATCTAGAAAAAAAATCTAGAAAAAAAATCTAGAAAAAAAATCTAGAAAAAAATCTAGAAAAAAAATCTATAAAAAAAATCTAGAAAAAAAATCTAGAAAAAAATCTAGAAAAAAAATCTAGAAAAAAATCTAGAAAAAAAATCTAGAAAAAAAATCTAGAAAAAAATCTACAAAAAAAATCTACAAAAAAAATCTAGAAAAAAATCTACAAAAAAAATCTTCAAAAAAATCTAGAAAAAAATCTAGAAAAAAAATCTAGAAAAAAAATCTAGAAAAAAATCTACAAAAAAAATCTACAAAAAAAATCTAGAAAAAAATCTACAAAAAAAATCTTCAAAAAAATCTAGAAAAAAATCTAGAAAAAAAATCTAGAAAAAAAATCTAGAAAAAAAATCTAGAAAAAAATCTAGAAAAAAAATCTAGAAAAAAATCTACAAAAAAAATCTTCAAAAAAATCTAGAAAAAAATCTAGAAAAAAAATCTAGAAAAAAAATCTAGAAAAAAATCTAGAAAAAAATCTAGAAAAAAAATCTAGAAAAAAATCTAGAAAAAAAATCTAGAAAAAAAATCTAGAAAAAAAATCTAGAAAAAAAATCTAGAAAAAAATCTAGAAAAAAATCTAGAAAAAAAATCTACAAAAAAAATCTAGAAAAAAATCTACAAAAAAAATCTTCAAAAAAAATCTAGAAAAAAATCTACAAAAAAAATCTTCAAAAAAATCTAGAAAAAAATCTAGAAAAAAAATCTAGAAAAAAAATCTAGAAAAAAAATCTAGAAAAAAAATCTAGAAAAAAATCTAGAAAAAAAATCTAGAAAAAAATCTACAAAAAAAATCTTCAAAAAAATCTAGAAAAAAATCTAGAAAAAAAATCTAGAAAAAAAATCTAGAAAAAAAATCTAGAAAAAAAATCTAGAAAAAAAATCTAGAAAAAATCTAGAAAAAAATCTACAAAAAAAATCTTCAAAAAAATCTAGAAAAAAAATCTAGAAAAAAATCTAGAAAAAAAATCTAGAAAAAAAATCTAGAAAAAAAATCTAGAAAAAAAATCTAGAAAAAAAATCTAGAAAAAAAATCTAGAAAAAAATCTAGAAAAAAAATCTAGAAAAAAAATCTAGAAAAAAAATCTAGAAAAAAATCTACAAAAAAATCTAGAAAAAAAATCTAGAAAAAAATCTACAAAAAAAATCTTCAAAAAAATCTAGAAAAAAAATCTAGAAAAAAAATCTAGAAAAAAATCTAGAAAAAAAATCTAGAAAAAAAATCTAGAAAAAAATCTACAAAAAAAATCTACAAAAAAAATCTACAAAAAAATCTACAAAAAAAATCTTCAAAAAAATCTAGAAAAAAATCTAGAAAAAAAATCTAGAAAAAAAATCTAGAAAAAAAATCTAGAAAAAAATCTAGAAAAAAAATCTAGAAAAAAATCTACAAAAAAAATCTTCAAAAAAATCTAGAAAAAAATCTAGAAAAAAATCTAGAAAAAAAATCTAGAAAAAAAATCTAGAAAAAAAATCTAGAAAAAAAATCTAGAAAAAAAATCTAGAAAAAAATCTAGAAAAAAATCTAGAAAAAAAATCTAGAAAAAAAATCTAGAAAAAAAATCTAGAAAAAAATCTAGTAAAAAATCTAGAAAAAAAATCTACAAAAAAAATCTAGAAAAAAATCTACAAAAAAAATCTTCAAAAAAAATCTAGAAAAAAATCTACAAAAAAAATCTTCAAAAAAATCTAGAAAAAAATCTAGAAAAAAAATCTAGAAAAAAAATCTAGAAAAAAAATCTAGAAAAAAAATCTAGAAAAAAATCTAGAAAAAAAATCTAGAAAAAAATCTACAAAAAAAATCTTCAAAAAAATCTAGAAAAAAATCTAGAAAAAAAATCTAGAAAAAAAATCTAGAAAAAAAATCTAGAAAAAAAATCTAGAAAAAAAATCTAGAAAAAAAATCTAGAAAAAAAATCTAGAAAAAATCTAGAAAAAAATCTACAAAAAAAATCTTCAAAAAAATCTAGAAAAAAAATCTAGAAAAAAATCTAGAAAAAAAATCTAGAAAAAAAATCTAGAAAAAAAATCTAGAAAAAAAATCTAGAAAAAAAATCTAGAAAAAAAATCTAGAAAAAAATCTAGAAAAAAAATCTAGAAAAAAAATCTAGAAAAAAAATCTAGAAAAAAATCTACAAAAAAATCTACAAAAAAAATCTAGAAAAAAATCTACAAAAAAAATCTTCAAAAAAATCTAGAAAAAAAATCTAGAAAAAAAATCTAGAAAAAAATCTAGAAAAAAAATCTAGAAAAAAAATCTAGAAAAAAATCTACAAAAAAAATCTACAAAAAAAATCTAGAAAAAAATCTACAAAAAAAATCTTCAAAAAAATCTAGAAAAAAATCTAGAAAAAAAATCTAGAAAAAAATCTAGAAAAAAAATCTAGAAAAAAATCTACAAAAAAAATCTTCAAAAAAATCTAGAAAAAAATCTAGAAAAAAAATCTAGAAAAAAAATCTAGAAAAAAAATCTAGAAAAAAAATCTAGAAAAAAAATCTAGAAAAAAAATCTAGAAAAAAATCTAGAAAAAAATCTAGAAAAAAAATCTAGAAAAAAAATCTAGAAAAAAAATCTAGAAAAAAATCTAGAAAAAAAATCTAGAAAAAAAATCTAGAAAAAAAATCTAGAAAAAAATCTAGAAAAAAAATCTAGAAAAAAATCTAGAAAAAAAATCTAGAAAAAAAATCTAGAAAAAAATCTACAAAAAAAATCTACAAAAAAAATCTAGAAAAAAATCTACAAAAAAAATCTTCAAAAAAATCTAGAAAAAAATCTAGAAAAAAAATCTAGAAAAAAAATCTAGAAAAAAATCTACAAAAAAAATCTACAAAAAAAATCTAGAAAAAAATCTAGAAAAAAATCTACAAAAAAAATCTTCAAAAAAATCTAGAAAAAAATCTAGAAAAAAAATCTAGAAAAAAAATCTAGAAAAAAAATCTAGAAAAAAATCTAGAAAAAAATCTAGAAAAAAAATCTAGAAAAAAAATCTAGAAAAAAAATCTAGAAAAAAATCTAGAAAAAAAATCTATAAAAAAAATCTAGAAAAAAAATCTAGAAAAAAATCTAGAAAAAAAATCTAGAAAAAAATCTAGAAAAAAAATCTAGAAAAAAAATCTAGAAAAAAATCTACAAAAAAAATCTACAAAAAAAATCTAGAAAAAAATCTACAAAAAAAATCTTCAAAAAAATCTAGAAAAAAATCTAGAAAAAAAATCTAGAAAAAAAATCTAGAAAAAAATCTACAAAAAAAATCTACAAAAAAAATCTAGAAAAAAATCTAGAAAAAAATCTACAAAAAAAATCTTCAAAAAAATATAGAAAAAAATCTAGAAAAAAAATCTAGAAAAAAAATCTAGAAAAAAAATCTAGAAAAAAAATCTAGAAAAAAAATCTAGAAAAAAAATCTAGAAAAAAAATCTAGAAAAAAAATCTAGAAAAAAATCTAGAAAAAAAATCTAGAAAAAAAATCTAGAAAAAAAATCTAGAAAAAAATCTACAAAAAAATCTAGAAAAAAAATCTAGAAAAAAATCTACAAAAAAAATCTTCAAAAAAATCTAGAAAAAAAATCTAGAAAAAAAATCTAGAAAAAAATCTAGAAAAAAAATCTAGAAAAAAAATCTAGAAAAAAATCTACAAAAAAAATCTACAAAAAAAATCTAGAAAAAAATCTACAAAAAAAATCTTCAAAAAAATCTAGAAAAAAATCTAGAAAAAAAATCTAGAAAAAAAATCTAGAAAAAAAATCTAGAAAAAAATCTAGAAAAAAAATCTAGAAAAAAATCTACAAAAAAAATCTTCAAAAAAATCTAGAAAAAAATCTAGAAAAAAAATCTAGAAAAAAAATCTAGAAAAAAAATCTAGAAAAAAAATCTAGAAAAAAAATCTAGAAAAAAAATCTAGAAAAAAAATCTAGAAAAAAATCTAGAAAAAAAATCTAGAAAAAAAATCTAGAAAAAAAATCTAGAAAAAAATCTAGAAAAAAAATCTAGAAAAAAAATCTAGAAAAAAAATCTAGAAAAAAATCTAGAAAAAAAATCTAGAAAAAAATCTAGAAAAAAAATCTAGAAAAAAAATCTAGAAAAAAATCTACAAAAAAAATCTACAAAAAAAATCTAGAAAAAAATCTACAAAAAAAATCTTCAAAAAAATCTAGAAAAAAATCTAGAAAAAAAATCTAGAAAAAAAATCTAGAAAAAAATCTACAAAAAAAATCTACAAAAAAAATCTAGAAAAAAATCTAGAAAAAAATCTACAAAAAAAATCTTCAAAAAAATCTAGAAAAAAATCTAGAAAAAAAATCTAGAAAAAAAATCTAGAAAAAAAATCTAGAAAAAAATCTAGAAAAAAAATCTAGAAAAAAAATCTAGAAAAAAAATCTAGAAAAAAATCTACAAAAAAAATCTACAAAAAAAATCTAGAAAAAAATCTACAAAAAAAATCTTCAAAAAAATCTAGAAAAAAAATCTAGAAAAAAAATCTAGAAAACAATCTAGAAAAAAAATCTAGAAAAAAAATCTAGAAAAAAAATCTAGAAAAAAAATCTAGAAAAAAAATCTAGAAAAAAAATCTAGAAAAAAATCTAGAAAAAAAATCTAGAAAAAAAATCTAGAAAAAAAATCTAGAAAAAAATCTACAAAAAAATCTAGAAAAAAAATCTAGAAAAAAATCTACAAAAAAAATCTTCAAAAAAATCTAGAAAAAAAATCTAGAAAAAAAATCTAGAAAAAAATCTAGAAAAAAAATCTAGAAAAAAAATCTAGAAAAAAATCTACAAAAAAAATCTACAAAAAAAATCTAGAAAAAAATCTACAAAAAAAATCTTCAAAAAAATCTAGAAAAAAATCTAGAAAAAAAATCTAGAAAAAAAATCTAGAAAAAAAATCTAGAAAAAAATCTAGAAAAAAAATCTAGAAAAAAATCTACAAAAAAAATCTTCAAAAAAATCTAGAAAAAAATCTAGAAAAAAAATCTAGAAAAAAAATCTAGAAAAAAAATCTAGAAAAAAAATCTAGAAAAAAAATCTAGAAAAAAAATCTAGAAAAAAAATCTAGAAAAAAATCTAGAAAAAAAATCTAGAAAAAAAATCTAGAAAAAAAATCTAGAAAAAAATCTAGAAAAAAAATCTAGAAAAAAAATCTAGAAAAAAAATCTAGAAAAAAATCTAGAAAAAAAATCTAGAAAAAAATCTAGAAAAAAAATCTAGAAAAAAAATCTAGAAAAAAATCTACAAAAAAAATCTACAAAAAAAATCTAGAAAAAAATCTACAAAAAAAATCTTCAAAAAAATCTAGAAAAAAATCTAGAAAAAAAATCTAGAAAAAAAATCTAGAAAAAAATCTACAAAAAAAATCTACAAAAAAAATCTAGAAAAAAATCTAGAAAAAAATCTACAAAAAAAATCTTCAAAAAAATCTAGAAAAAAATCTAGAAAAAAAATCTAGAAAAAAAATCTAGAAAAAAAATCTAGAAAAAAATCTAGAAAAAAAATCTAGAAAAAAAATCTAGAAAAAAAATCTAGAAAAAAATCTACAAAAAAAATCTACAAAAAAAATCTAGAAAAAAATCTACAAAAAAAATCTTCAAAAAAATCTAGAAAAAAAATCTAGAAAAAAAATCTAGAAAACAATCTAGAAAAAAAATCTAGAAAAAAAATCTAGAAAAAAATCTACAAAAAAAAACTACAAAAAAAATCTAGAAAAAAATCTACAAAAAAAATCTTCAAAAAAATCTAGAAAAAAATCTAGAAAAAAAATCTAGAAAAAAAATCTAGAAAAAAAATCTAGAAAAAAATCTAGAAAAAAAATCTAGAAAAAAAATCTAGAAAAAAAATCTAGAAAAAAAATCTAGAAAAAAAATCTAGAAAAAAAATCTAGAAAAAATCTAGAAAAAAATCTACAAAAAAAATCTTCAAAAAAATCTAGAAAAAAAATCTAGAAAAAAATCTAGAAAAAAAATCTAGAAAAAAAATCTAGAAAAAAAATCTAGAAAAAAAATCTAGAAAAAAAATCTAGAAAAAAAATCTAGAAAAAAATCTAGAAAAAAAATCTAGAAAAAAAATCTAGAAAAAAAATCTAGAAAAAAATCTACAAAAAAATCTAGAAAAAAAATCTAGAAAAAAATCTACAAAAAAAATCTTCAAAAAAATCTAGAAAAAAAATCTAGAAAAAAAATCTAGAAAAAAATCTAGAAAAAAAATCTAGAAAAAAATCTACAAAAAAAATCTACAAAAAAAATCTAGAAAAAAATCTACAAAAAAAATCTTCAAAAAAATCTAGAAAAAAATCTAGAAAAAAAATCTAGAAAAAAATCTAGAAAAAAAATCTAGAAAAAAATCTAGAAAAAAAATCTAGAAAAAAATATACAAAAAAAATCTTCAAAAAAATCTAGAAAAAAATCTAGAAAAAAAATCTAGAAAAAAAATCTAGAAAAAAAATCTAGAAAAAAAATCTAGAAAAAAAATCTAGAAAAAAAATCTAGAAAAAAAATCTAGAAAAAAATCTAGAAAAAAATCTAGAAAAAAAATCTAGAAAAAAAATCTAGAAAAAAAATCTAGAAAAAAATCTAGAAAAAAAATCTAGAAAAAAAATCTAGAAAAAAAATCTAGAAAAAAATCTAGAAAAAAAATCTAGAAAAAAATCTAGAAAAAAAATCTAGAAAAAAAATCTAGAAAAAAATCTACAAAAAAAATCTACAAAAAAAATCTAGAAAAAAATCTACAAAAAAAATCTTCAAAAAAATCTAGAAAAAAATCTAGAAAAAAAATCTAGAAAAAAAATCTAGAAAAAAATCTACAAAAAAAATCTACAAAAAAAATCTAGAAAAAAATCTAGAAAAAAATCTACAAAAAAAATCTTCAAAAAAATCTAGAAAAAAATCTAGAAAAAAAATCTAGAAAAAAAATCTAGAAAAAAAATCTAGAAAAAAAATCTAGAAAAAAAATCTAGAAAAAAAATCTAGAAAAAAAATCTAGAAAAAAATCTAGAAAAAAAATCTAGAAAAAAAATCTAGAAAAAAAATCTAGAAAAAAATCTACAAAAAAATCTAGAAAAAAAATCTAGAAAAAAATCTACAAAAAAAATCTTCAAAAAAATCTAGAAAAAAAATCTAGAAAAAAAATCTAGAAAAAAATCTAGAAAAAAAATCTAGAAAAAAAATCTAGAAAAAAATCTACAAAAAAAATCTACAAAAAAAATCTAGAAAAAAATCTACAAAAAAAATCTTCAAAAAAATCTAGAAAAAAATCTAGAAAAAAAATCTAGAAAAAAAATCTAGAAAAAAAATCTAGAAAAAAATCTAGAAAAAAAATCTAGAAAAAAATCTACAAAAAAAATCTTCAAAAAAATCTAGAAAAAAATCTAGAAAAAAAATCTAGAAAAAAAATCTAGAAAAAAAATCTAGAAAAAAAATCTAGAAAAAAAATCTAGAAAAAAAATCTAGAAAAAAAATCTAGAAAAAAAATCTAGAAAAAAAATCTAGAAAAAAAATCTAGAAAAAATCTAGAAAAAAATCTACAAAAAAAATCTTCAAAAAAATCTAGAAAAAAAATCTAGAAAAAAAATCTAGAAAAAAAATCTAGAAAAAAAATCTAGAAAAAAATCTAGAAAAAAAATCTAGAAAAAAATCTAGAAAAAAAATCTAGAAAAAAAATCTAGAAAAAAATCTACAAAAAAAATCTACAAAAAAAATCTAGAAAAAAATCTACAAAAAAAATCTTCAAAAAAATCTAGAAAAAAATCTAGAAAAAAAATCTAGAAAAAAAATCTAGAAAAAAATCTACAAAAAAAATCTACAAAAAAAATCTAGAAAAAAATCTAGAAAAAAATCTACAAAAAAAATCTTCAAAAAAATCTAGAAAAAAATCTAGAAAAAAAATCTAGAAAAAAAATCTAGAAAAAAAATCTAGAAAAAAAATCTAGAAAAAAAATCTAGAAAAAAAATCTAGAAAAAAATCTAGAAAAAAAATCTAGAAAAAAAATCTAGAAAAAAAATCTAGAAAAAAATCTACAAAAAAATCTAGAAAAAAAATCTAGAAAAAAATCTACAAAAAAAATCTTCAAAAAAATCTAGAAAAAAAATCTAGAAAAAAAATCTAGAAAAAAATCTAGAAAAAAAATCTAGAAAAAAAATCTAGAAAAAAATCTACAAAAAAAATCTACAAAAAAAATCTAGAAAAAAATCTACAAAAAAAATCTTCAAAAAAATCTAGAAAAAAATCTAGAAAAAAAATCTAGAAAAAAAATCTAGAAAAAAAATCTAGAAAAAAATCTAGAAAAAAAATCTAGAAAAAAATCTACAAAAAAAATCTTCAAAAAAATCTAGAAAAAAATCTAGAAAAAAAATCTAGAAAAAAAATCTAGAAAAAAAATCTAGAAAAAAAATCTAGAAAAAAAATCTAGAAAAAAAATCTAGAAAAAAATCTAGAAAAAAATCTAGAAAAAAAATCTAGAAAAAAAATCTAGAAAAAAAATCTAGAAAAAAATCTAGAAAAAAAATCTAGAAAAAAAATCTAGAAAAAAAATCTAGAAAAAAAATCTAGAAAAAAAATCTAGAAAAAAATCTAGAAAAAAAATCTAGAAAAAAAATCTAGAAAAAAATCTACAAAAAAAATCTACAAAAAAAATCTAGAAAAAAATCTACAAAAAAAATCTTCAAAAAAATCTAGAAAAAAATCTAGAAAAAAAATCTAGAAAAAAAATCTAGAAAAAAATCTACAAAAAAAATCTACAAAAAAAATCTAGAAAAAAATCTAGAAAAAAATCTACAAAAAAAATCTTCAAAAAAATCTAGAAAAAAATCTAGAAAAAAAATCTAGAAAAAAAATCTAGAAAAAAAATCTAGAAAAAAATCTAGAAAAAAATCTAGAAAAAAAATCTAGAAAAAAAATCTAGAAAAAAAATCTAGAAAAAAATCTAGAAAAAAAATCTATAAAAAAAATCTAGAAAAAAAATCTAGAAAAAAATCTAGAAAAAAAATCTAGAAAAAAATCTAGAAAAAAAATCTAGAAAAAAAATCTAGAAAAAAATCTACAAAAAAAATCTACAAAAAAAATCTAGAAAAAAATCTACAAAAAAAATCTTCAAAAAAATCTAGAAAAAAATCTAGAAAAAAAATCTAGAAAAAAAATCTAGAAAAAAATCTACAAAAAAAATC
The DNA here is from genome assembly GCF_057628025.1 of Oncorhynchus mykiss. Taxonomy (NCBI): domain Eukaryota; kingdom Metazoa; phylum Chordata; class Actinopteri; order Salmoniformes; family Salmonidae; genus Oncorhynchus; species Oncorhynchus mykiss. Next base: position 1,345,364 of record NC_143043.1, on the reverse strand, counting down.
TACAAAAAAAATCTAGAAAAAAATCTAGAAAAAAATCTACAAAAAAAATCTTCAAAAAAATATAGAAAAAAATCTAGAAAAAAAATCTAGAAAAAAAATCTAGAAAAAAAATCTAGAAAAAAAATCTAGAAAAAAAATCTAGAAAAAAAATCTAGAAAAAAAATCTAGAAAAAAAATCTAGAAAAAAATCTAGAAAAAAAATCTAGAAAAAAAATCTAGAAAAAAATCTAGAAAAAAATCTAGAAAAAAATCTAGAAAAAAAATCTAGAAAAAAATCTACAAAAAAAATCTTCAAAAAAATCTAGAAAAAAAATCTAGAAAAAAAATCTAGAAAAAAATCTAGAAAAAAAATCTAGAAAAAAAATCTAGAAAAAAATCTACAAAAAAAATCTACAAAAAAAATCTAGAAAAAAATCTACAAAAAAAATCTTCAAAAAAATCTAGAAAAAAATCTAGAAAAAAAATCTAGAAAAAAAATCTAGAAAAAAAATCTAGAAAAAAATCTAGAAAAAAAATCTAGAAAAAAATCTACAAAAAAAATCTTCAAAAAAATCTAGAAAAAAATCTAGAAAAAAATCTAGAAAAAAATCTAGAAAAAAAATCTAGAAAAAAAATCTAGAAAAAAAATCTAGAAAAAAATCTAGAAAAAAAATCTATAAAAAAAATCTAGAAAAAAAATCTAGAAAAAAATCTAGAAAAAAAATCTAGAAAAAAATCTAGAAAAAAAATCTAGAAAAAAAATCTAGAAAAAAATCTACAAAAAAAATCTACAAAAAAAATCTAGAAAAAAATCTACAAAAAAAATCTTCAAAAAAATCTAGAAAAAAATCTAGAAAAAAAATCTAGAAAAAAAATCTAGAAAAAAATCTACAAAAAAAATCTACAAAAAAAATCTAGAAAAAAATCTAGAAAAAAATCTACAAAAAAAATCTTCAAAAAAATATAGAAAAAAATCTAGAAAAAAAATCTAGAAAAAAAATCTAGAAAAAAAATCTAGAAAAAAAATCTAGAAAAAAAATCTAGAAAAAAAATCTAGAAAAAAAATCTAGAAAAAAAATCTAGAAAAAAATCTAGAAAAAAAATCTAGAAAAAAAATCTAGAAAAAAAATCTAGAAAAAAATCTACAAAAAAATCTAGAAAAAAAATCTAGAAAAAAATCTACAAAAAAAATCTTCAAAAAAATCTAGAAAAAAAATCTAGAAAAAAAATCTAGAAAAAAATCTAGAAAAAAAATCTAGAAAAAAAATCTAGAAAAAAATCTACAAAAAAAATCTACAAAAAAAATCTAGAAAAAAATCTACAAAAAAAATCTTCAAAAAAATCTAGAAAAAAATCTAGAAAAAAAATCTAGAAAAAAAATCTAGAAAAAAAATCTAGAAAAAAATCTAGAAAAAAAATCTAGAAAAAAATCTACAAAAAAATCTTCAAAAAAATCTAGAAAAAAATCTAGAAAAAAAATCTAGAAAAAAAATCTAGAAAAAAAATCTAGAAAAAAAATCTAGAAAAAAAATCTAGAAAAAAAATCTAGAAAAAAAATCTAGAAAAAAATCTAGAAAAAAATCTAGAAAAAAAATCTAGAAAAAAAATCTAGAAAAAAAATCTAGAAAAAAATCTAGAAAAAAAATCTAGAAAAAAAATCTAGAAAAAAAATCTAGAAAAAAATCTAGAAAAAAAATCTAGAAAAAAATCTAGAAAAAAAATCTAGAAAAAAAATCTAGAAAAAAAATCTAGAAAAAAAATCTAGAAAAAAAATCTAGAAAAAAAATCTAGAAAAAAAATCTAGAAAAAAAATCTAGAAAAAAATCTAGAAAAAAAATCTAGAAAAAAAATCTAGAAAAAAAATCTAGAAAAAAATCTACAAAAAAATCTAGAAAAAAAATCTAGAAAAAAATCTACAAAAAAAATCTTCAAAAAAATCTAGAAAAAAAATCTAGAAAAAAAATCTAGAAAAAAATCTAGAAAAAAAATCTAGAAAAAAATCTACAAAAAAAATCTACAAAAAAAATCTAGAAAAAAATCTACAAAAAAAATCTTCAAAAAAATCTAGAAAAAAATCTAGAAAAAAAATCTAGAAAAAAAATCTAGAAAAAAAATCTAGAAAAAAATCTAGAAAAAAAATCTAGAAAAAAATCTACAAAAAAAATCTTCAAAAAAATCTAGAAAAAAATCTAGAAAAAAAATCTAGAAAAAAAATCTAGAAAAAAAATCTAGAAAAAAAATCTAGAAAAAAAATCTAGAAAAAAAATCTAGAAAAAAAATCTAGAAAAAAATCTAGAAAAAAATCTAGAAAAAAAATCTAGAAAAAAAATCTAGAAAAAAAATCTAGAAAAAAATCTAGAAAAAAAATCTAGAAAAAAAATCTAGAAAAAAAATCTAGAAAAAAATCTAGAAAAAAAATCTAGAAAAAAATCTAGAAAAAAAATCTAGAAAAAAAATCTAGAAAAAAATCTACAAAAAAAATCTACAAAAAAAATCTAGAAAAAAATCTACAAAAAAAATCTTCAAAAAAATCTAGAAAAAAATCTAGAAAAAAAATCTAGAAAAAAAATCTAGAAAAAAATCTACAAAAAAAATCTACAAAAAAAATCTAGAAAAAAATCTAGAAAAAAATCTACAAAAAAAATCTTCAAAAAAATCTAGAAAAAAATCTAGAAAAAAAATCTAGAAAAAAAATCTAGAAAAAAAATCTAGAAAAAAAATCTAGAAAAAAAATCTAGAAAAAAATCTAGAAAAAAAATCTAGAAAAAAAATCTAGAAAAAAAATCTAGAAAAAAATCTAGAAAAAAAATCTAGAAAAAAATCTACAAAAAAAATCTTCAAAAAAATCTAGAAAAAAATCTAGAAAAAAAATCTAGAAAAAAAATCTAGAAAAAAAATCTAGAAAAAAAATCTAGAAAAAAAATCTAGAAAAAAAATCTAGAAAAAAATCTACAAAAAAAATCTTCAAAAAAATCTAGAAAAAAAATCTAGAAAAAAATCTAGAAAAAAAATCTAGAAAAAAAATCTAGAAAAAAAATCTAGAAAAAAAATCTAGAAAAAAAATCTAGAAAAAAAATCTAGAAAAAAATCTAGAAAAAAAATCTAGAAAAAAAATCTAGAAAAAAAATCTAGAAAAAAATCTACAAAAAAAATCTACAAAAAAAATCTAGAAAAAAATCTACAAAAAAAATCTTCAAAAAAATCTAGAAAAAAAATCTAGAAAAAAAATCTAGAAAAAAATCTAGAAAAAAAATCTAGAAAAAAAATCTAGAAAAAAATCTACAAAAAAAATCTACAAAAAAAATCTAGAAAAAAATCTACAAAAAAAATCTTCAAAAAAATCTAGAAAAAAATCTAGAAAAAAAATCTAGAAAAAAAATCTAGAAAAAAAATCTAGAAAAAAATCTAGAAAAAAAATCTAGAAAAAAATCTACAAAAAAAATCTTCAAAAAAATCTAGAAAAAAATCTAGAAAAAAAATCTAGAAAAAAAATCTAGAAAAAAAATCTAGAAAAAAAATCTAGAAAAAAAATCTAGAAAAAAATCTAGAAAAAAATCTAGAAAAAAATCTAGAAAAAAAATCTAGAAAAAAAATCTAGAAAAAAAATCTAGAAAAAAATCTAGAAAAAAAATCTAGAAAAAAAATCTAGAAAAAAAATCTAGAAAAAAATCTAGAAAAAAAATCTAGAAAAAAATCTAGAAAAAAAATCTAGAAAAAAAATCTAGAAAAAAATCTACAAAAAATATCTACAAAAAAAATCTAGAAAAAAATCTACAAAAAAAATCTTCAAAAAAATCTAGAAAAAAAATCTAGAAAAAAATCTAGAAAAAAAATCTAGAAAAAAAATCTAGAAAAAAAATCTAGAAAAAAAATCTAGAAAAAAATCTACAAAAAAAATCTTCAAAAAAATCTAGAAAAAAATCTAGAAAAAAAATCTAGAAAAAAAATCTAGAAAAAAATCTACAAAAAAAATCTAGAAAAAAAATCTAGAAAAAAAATCTAGAAAAAAAATCTAGAAAAAAATCTAGAAAAAAAATCTAGAAAAAAATCTAGAAAAAAAATCTAGAAAAAAAATCTAGAAAAAAATCTAGAAAAAAAATCTACAAAAAAAATCTAGAAAAAAATCTAGAAAAAAATCTACAAAAAAAATCTTCAAAAAAATCTAGAAAAAAATCTAGAAAAAAAATCTAGAAAAAAATCTACAAAAAAAATCTTCAAAAAAATCTAGAAAAAAATCTAGAAAAAAAATCTAGAAAAAAAATCTAGAAAAAAAATCTAGAAAAAAAATCTAGAAAAAAAATCTAGAAAAAAATCTAGAAAAAAATCTAGAAAAAAATCTAGAAAAAAAATCTAGAAAAAAAATCTAGAAAAAAAATCTAGAAAAAAATCTAGAAAAAAAATCTAGAAAAAAAATCTAGAAAAAAAATCTAGAAAAAAATCTAGAAAAAAAATCTAGAAAAAAATCTAGAAAAAAAATCTAGAAAAAAAATCTAGAAAAAAATCTACAAAAAATATCTACAAAAAAAATCTAGAAAAAAATCTACAAAAAAAATCTTCAAAAAAATCTAGAAAAAAAATCTAGAAAAAAATCTAGAAAAAAAATCTAGAAAAAAAATCTAGAAAAAAAATCTAGAAAAAAAATCTAGAAAAAAATCTACAAAAAAAATCTTCAAAAAAATCTAGAAAAAAATCTAGAAAAAAAATCTAGAAAAAAAATCTAGAAAAAAATCTACAAAAAAAATCTAGAAAAAAAATCTAGAAAAAAAATCTAGAAAAAAAATCTAGAAAAAAATCTAGAAAAAAAATCTAGAAAAAAATCTAGAAAAAAAATCTAGAAAAAAAATCTAGAAAAAAATCTAGAAAAAAAATCTACAAAAAAAATCTAGAAAAAAATCTAGAAAAAAATCTACAAAAAAAATCTTCAAAAAAATCTAGAAAAAAATCTAGAAAAAAAATCTAGAAAAAAAATCTAGAAAAAAAATCTAGAAAAAAAATCTAGAAAAAAAATCTAGAAAAAAAATCTAGAAAAAAAATCTAGAAAAAAAATCTAGAAAAAAATCTAGAAAAAAAATCTAGAAAAAAAATCTAGAAAAAAAATCTAGAAAAAAATCTACAAAAAAATCTAGAAAAAAAATCTAGAAAAAAATCTACAAAAAAAATCTTCAAAAAAATCTAGAAAAAAAATCTAGAAAAAAAATCTAGAAAAAAATCTAGAAAAAAAATCTAGAAAAAAAATCTAGAAAAAAATCTACAAAAAAAATCTACAAAAAAAATCTAGAAAAAAATCTACAAAAAAAATCTTCAAAAAAATCTAGAAAAAAATCTAGAAAAAAAATCTAGAAAAAAAATCTAGAAAAAAAATCTAGAAAAAAATCTAGAAAAAAAATCTAGAAAAAAATCTACAAAAAAAATCTTCAAAAAAATCTAGAAAAAAATCTAGAAAAAAAATCTAGAAAAAAAATCTAGAAAAAAAATCTAGAAAAAAAATCTAGAAAAAAAATCTAGAAAAAAAATCTAGAAAAAAAATCTAGAAAAAAATCTACAAAAAAAATCTAGAAAAAAATCTAGAAAAAAAATCTAGAAAAAAAATCTAGAAAAAAATCTACAAAAAAAATCTACAAAAAAAATCTAGAAAAAAATCTACAAAAAAAATCTTCAAAAAAATCTAGAAAAAAATCTAGAAAAAAAATCTAGAAAAAAAATCTAGAAAAAAATCTACAAAAAAAATCTACAAAAAAAATCTAGAAAAAAATCTAGAAAAAAATCTACAAAAAAAATCTTCAAAAAAATCTAGAAAAAAATCTAGAAAAAAAATCTAGAAAAAAAATCTAGAAAAAAAATCTAGAAAAAAATCTAGAAAAAAAATCTAGAAAAAAAATCTAGAAAAAAAATCTAGAAAAAAATCTACAAAAAAAATCTACAAAAAAAATCTAGAAAAAAATCTACAAAAAAAATCTTCAAAAAAATCTAGAAAAAAAATCTAGAAAAAAATCTAGAAAAAAAATCTAGAAAAAAAATCTAGAAAAAAATCTAGAAAAAAATCTAGAAAAAAAATCTAGAAAAAAATCTACAAAAAAAATCTTCAAAAAAATCTAGAAAAAAATCTAGAAAAAAAATCTAGAAAAAAAATCTAGAAAAAAAATCTAGAAAAAAAATCTAGAAAAAAAATCTAGAAAAAAAATCTAGAAAAAAAATCTAGAAAAAAATCTAGAAAAAAATCTAGAAAAAAAATCTAGAAAAAAAATCTAGAAAAAAAATCTAGAAAAAAATCTAGAAAAAAAATCTAGAAAAAAAATCTAGAAAAAAAATCTAGAAAAAAATCTACAAAAAAAATCTAGAAAAAAATCTAGAAAAAAAATCTAGAAAAAAAATCTAGAAAAAAATCTACAAAAAAAATCTACAAAAAAAATCTAGAAAAAAATCTACAAAAAAAATCTTCAAAAAAATCTAGAAAAAAATCTAGAAAAAAAATCTAGAAAAAAAATCTAGAAAAAAATCTACAAAAAAAATCTACAAAAAAAATCTAGAAAAAAATCTAGAAAAAAATCTACAAAAAAAATCTTCAAAAAAATCTAGAAAAAAATCTAGAAAAAAAATCTAGAAAAAAAATCTAGAAAAAAAATCTAGAAAAAAATCTAGAAAAAAAATCTAGAAAAAAAATCTAGAAAAAAAATCTAGAAAAAAATCTACAAAAAAAATCTACAAAAAAAATCTAGAAAAAAATCTACAAAAAAAATCTTCAAAAAAATCTAGAAAAAAAATCTAGAAAAAAATCTAGAAAAAAAATCTAGAAAAAAAATCTAGAAAAAAATCTACAAAAAAAATCTACAAAAAAAATCTAGAAAAAAATCTACAAAAAAAATCTTCAAAAAAATCTAGAAAAAAATCTAGAAAAAAAATCTAGAAAAAAAATCTAGAAAAAAAATCTAGAAAAAAATCTAGAAAAAAAATCTAGAAAAAAAATCTAGAAAAAAAATCTAGAAAAAAATCTAGAAAAAAAATCTAGAAAAAAATCTACAAAAAAAATCTACAAAAAAAATCTAGAAAAAAATCTACAAAAAAAATCTTCAAAAAAATCTAGAAAAAAATCTAGAAAAAAAATCTAGAAAAAAAATCTAGAAAAAAAATCTAGAAAAAAATCTAGAAAAAAAATCTAGAAAAAAATCTACAAAAAAAATCTTCAAAAAAATCTAGAAAAAAATCTAGAAAAAAAATCTAGAAAAAAAATCTAGAAAAAAAATCTAGAAAAAAAATCTAGAAAAAAAATCTAGAAAAAAAATCTAGAAAAAAAATCTAGAAAAAAATCTAGAAAAAAATCTAGAAAAAAAATCTAGAAAAAAAATCTAGAAAAAAAATCTAGAAAAAAATCTAGAAAAAAAATCTAGAAAAAAAATCTAGAAAAAAAATCTAGAAAAAAATCTAGAAAAAAAATCTAGAAAAAAATCTAGAAAAAAAATCTAGAAAAAAAATCTAGAAAAAAATCTACAAAAAAAATCTACAAAAAAAATCTAGAAAAAAATCTACAAAAAAAATCTTCAAAAAAATCTAGAAAAAAATCTAGAAAAAAAATCTAGAAAAAAAATCTAGAAAAAAATCTACAAAAAAAATCTACAAAAAAAATCTAGAAAAAAATCTAGAAAAAAATCTACAAAAAAAATCTTCAAAAAAATCTAGAAAAAAATCTAGAAAAAAAATCTAGAAAAAAAATCTAGAAAAAAAATCTAGAAAAAAAATCTAGAAAAAAAATCTAGAAAAAAATCTAGAAAAAAAATCTAGAAAAAAAATCTAGAAAAAAAATCTAGAAAAAAATCTAGAAAAAAAATCTAGAAAAAAATCTACAAAAAAAATCTTCAAAAAAATCTAGAAAAAAATCTAGAAAAAAAATCTAGAAAAAAAATCTAGAAAAAAAATCTAGAAAAAAAATCTAGAAAAAAAATCTAGAAAAAAAATCTAGAAAAAAATCTACAAAAAAAATCTTCAAAAAAATCTAGAAAAAAAATCTAGAAAAAAATCTAGAAAAAAAATCTAGAAAAAAAATCTAGAAAAAAAATCTAGAAAAAAATCTAGAAAAAAAATCTAGAAAAAAATCTACAAAAAAAATCTTCAAAAAAATCTAGAAAAAAATCTAGAAAAAAAATCTAGAAAAAAAATCTAGAAAAAAAATCTAGAAAAAAAATCTAGAAAAAAAATCTAGAAAAAAAATCTACAAAAAAAATCTTCAAAAAAATCTAGAAAAAAAATCTAGAAAAAAATCTAGAAAAAAAATCTAGAAAAAAAATCTAGAAAAAAAATCTAGAAAAAAAATCTAGAAAAAAAATCTAGAAAAAAAATCTAGAAAAAAATCTAGAAAAAAAATCTAGAAAAAAAATCTAGAAAAAAAATCTAGAAAAAAATCTACAAAAAAAATCTACAAAAAAAATCTAGAAAAAAATCTACAAAAAAAATCTTCAAAAAAATCTAGAAAAAAAATCTAGAAAAAAAATCTAGAAAAAAATCTAGAAAAAAAATCTAGAAAAAAAATCTAGAAAAAAATCTACAAAAAAAATCTACAAAAAAAATCTAGAAAAAAATCTACAAAAAAAATCTTCAAAAAAATCTAGAAAAAAATCTAGAAAAAAAATCTAGAAAAAAAATCTAGAAAAAAAATCTAGAAAAAAATCTAGAAAAAAAATCTAGAAAAAAATCTACAAAAAAAATCTTCAAAAAAATCTAGAAAAAAATCTAGAAAAAAAATCTAGAAAAAAAATCTAGAAAAAAAATCTAGAAAAAAAATCTAGAAAAAAATCTAGAAAAAAATCTAGAAAAAAAATCTAGAAAAAAAATCTAGAAAAAAAATCTAGAAAAAAATCTAGAAAAAAAATCTAGAAAAAAAATCTACAAAAAAAATCTTCAAAAAAATCTAGAAAAAAATCTAGAAAAAAAATCTAGAAAAAAAATCTAGAAAAAAAATCTAGAAAAAAAATCTAGAAAAAAAATCTAGAAAAAAAATCTAGAAAAAAATCTACAAAAAAAATCTTCAAAAAAATCTAGAAAAAAAATCTAGAAAAAAATCTAGAAAAAAAATCTAGAAAAAAAATCTAGAAAAAAAATCTAGAAAAAAAATCTAGAAAAAAAATCTAGAAAAAAAATCTAGAAAAAAATCTAGAAAAAAAATCTAGAAAAAAAATCTAGAAAAAAAATCTAGAAAAAAATCTACAAAAAAAATCTACAAAAAAAATCTAGAAAAAAATCTACAAAAAAAATCTTCAAAAAAATCTAGAAAAAAAATCTAGAAAAAAAATCTAGAAAAAAATCTAGAAAAAAAATCTAGAAAAAAAATCTAGAAAAAAATCTACAAAAAAAATCTACAAAAAAAATCTAGAAAAAAATCTACAAAAAAAATCTTCAAAAAAATCTAGAAAAAAATCTAGAAAAAAAATCTAGAAAAAAAATCTAGAAAAAAAATCTAGAAAAAAATCTAGAAAAAAAATCTAGAAAAAAATCTAGAAAAAAAATCTTCAAAAAAATCTAGAAAAAAATCTAGAAAAAAAATCTAGAAAAAAAATCTAGAAAAAAAATCTAGAAAAAAAATCTAGAAAAAAAATCTAGAAAAAAATCTAGAAAAAAATCTAGAAAAAAAATCTAGAAAAAAAATCTAGAAAAAAATCTACAAAAAAAATCTTCAAAAAAATCTAGAAAAAAATCTAGAAAAAAAATCTAGAAAAAAAATCTAGAAAAAAATCTACAAAAAAAATCTAGAAAAAAAATCTAGAAAAAAAATCTAGAAAAAAAATCTAGAAAAAAATCTAGAAAAAAAATCTAGAAAAAAATCTACAAAAAAAATCTTCAAAAAAATCTAGAAAAAAATCTAGAAAAAAAATCTAGAAAAAAAATCTAGAAAAAAAATCTAGAAAAAAAATCTAGAAAAAAAATCTAGAAAAAAAATCTAGAAAAAATCTAGAAAAAATCTAGAAAAAAATCTACAAAAAAAATCTTCAAAAAAATCTAGAAAAAAAATCTAGAAAAAAATCTAGAAAAAAAATCTAGAAAAAAAATCTAGAAAAAAAATCTAGAAAAAAAATCTAGAAAAAAAATCTAGAAAAAAAATCTAGAAAAAAATCTAGAAAAAAAATCTAGAAAAAAAATCTAGAAAAAAAATCTAGAAAAAAATCTACAAAAAAAATCTACAAAAAAAATCTAGAAAAAAATCTACAAAAAAAATCTAGAAAAAAATCTAGAAAAAAAATCTAGAAAAAAAATCTAGAAAAAAAATCTAGAAAAAAAATCTAGAAAAAAATCTAGAAAAAAATCTACAAAAAAAATCTACAAAAAAAATCTAGAAAAAAATCTACAAAAAAAATCTTCAAAAAAAATCTAGAAAAAAATCTACAAAAAAAATCTTCAAAAAAATCTAGAAAAAAATCTAGAAAAAAAATCTAGAAAAAAAATCTACAAAAAAATCTACAAAAAAAATCTAGAAAAAAAATCTAGAAAAAAAATCTAGAAAAAAAATCTAGAAAAAAATCTAGAAAAAAAATCTAGAAAAAAATCTACAAAAAAAATCTTCAAAAAAATCTAGAAAAAAATCTAGAAAAAAAATCTAGAAAAAAAATCTAGAAAAAAAATCTAGAAAAAAAATCTAGAAAAAAAATCTAGAAAAAAAATCTAGAAAAAATCTAGAAAAAAATCTACAAAAAAAATCTTCAAAAAAATCTAGAAAAAAAATCTAGAAAAAAATCTAGAAAAAAAATCTAGAAAAAAAATCTAGAAAAAAAATCTAGAAAAAAAATCTAGAAAAAAAATCTAGAAAAAAAATCTAGAAAAAAATCTAGAAAAAAAATCTAGAAAAAAAATCTAGAAAAAAAATCTAGAAAAAAATCTACAAAAAAAATCTACAAAAAAAATCTAGAAAAAAATCTACAAAAAAAATCTAGAAAAAAATCTAGAAAAAAAATCTAGAAAAAAAATCTAGAAAAAAAATCTAGAAAAAAAATCTAGAAAAAAATCTAGAAAAAAATCTACAAAAAAAATCTAGAAAAAAAATCTAGAAAAAAATCTACAAAAAAAATCTTCAAAAAAAATCTAGAAAAAAATCTACAAAAAAAATCTTCAAAAAAATCTAGAAAAAAATCTAGAAAAAAAATCTAGAAAAAAAATCTAGAAAAATATCTAGAAAAAAAATCTAGAAAAAAAATCTAGAAAAAAAATCTAGAAAAAAAATCTAGAAAAAAATCTAGAAAAAAAATCTAGAAAAAAATCTACAAAAAAAATCTTCAAAAAAATCTAGAAAAAAATCTAGAAAAAAAATCTAGAAAAAAAATCTAGAAAAAAAATCTAGAAAAAAAATCTAGAAAAAAAATCTAGAAAAAAAATCTAGAAAAAAAATCTAGAAAAAATCTAGAAAAAAATCTACAAAAAAAATCTTCAAAAAAATCTAGAAAAAAAATCTAGAAAAAAATCTAGAAAAAAAATCTAGAAAAAAAATCTAGAAAAAAAATCTAGAAAAAAAATCTAGAAAAAAAATCTAGAAAAAAAATCTAGAAAAAAATCTAGAAAAAAAATCTAGAAAAAAAATCTAGAAAAAAAATCTAGAAAAAAATCTACAAAAAAAATCTACAAAAAAAATCTAGAAAAAAATCTACAAAAAAAATCTTCAAAGAAATCTAGAAAAAAAATCTAGAAAAAAAATCTAGAAAAAAATCTAGAAAAAAAATCTAGAAAAAAAATCTAGAAAAAAATCTACAAAAAAAATCTACAAAAAAAATCTAGAAAAAAATCTACAAAAAAAATCTTCAAAAAAATCTAGAAAAAAATCTAGAAAAAAAATCTAGAAAAAAAATCTAGAAAAAAAATCTAGAAAAAAATCTAGAAAAAAAATCTAGAAAAAAATCTACAAAAAAAATCTTCAAAAAAATCTAGAAAAAAATCTAGAAAAAAAATCTAGAAAAAAAATCTAGAAAAAAAATCTAGAAAAAAAATCTAGAAAAAAAATCTAGAAAAAAAATCTAGAAAAAAAATCTAGAAAAAAATCTAGAAAAAAATCTAGAAAAAAAATCTAGAAAAAAAATCTAGAAAAAAAATCTAGAAAAAAATCTAGAAAAAAAATCTAGAAAAAAAATCTAGAAAAAAAATCTAGAAAAAAATCTAGAAAAAAAATCTAGAAAAAAAATCTAGAAAAAAAATCTAGAAAAAAATCTACAAAAAAAATCTACAAAAAAAATCTAGAAAAAAATCTACAAAAAAAATCTTCAAAAAAATCTAGAAAAAAATCTAGAAAAAAAATCTAGAAAAAAAATCTAGAAAAAAATCTACAAAAAAAATCTACAAAAAAAATCTAGAAAAAAATCTAGAAAAAAATCTACAAAAAAAATCTTCAAAAAAATCTAGAAAAAAATCTAGAAAAAAAATCTAGAAAAAAAATCTAGAAAAAAAATCTAGAAAAAAAATCTAGAAAAAAAATCTAGAAAAAAAATCTAGAAAAAAAATCTAGAAAAAAAATCTAGAAAAAAAATCTAGAAAAAAATCTAGAAAAAAAATCTAGAAAAAAATCTACAAAAAAAATCTTCAAAAAAATCTAGAAAAAAATCTAGAAAAAAAATCTAGAAAAAAAATCTAGAAAAAAAATCTAGAAAAAAAATCTAGAAAAAAAATCTAGAAAAAAAATCTAGAAAAAAAATCTAGAAAAAATCTAGAAAAAAATCTACAAAAAAAATCTTCAAAAAAATCTAGAAAAAAAATCTAGAAAAAAATCTAGAAAAAAAATCTAGAAAAAAAATCTAGAAAAAAAATCTAGAAAAAAAATCTAGAAAAAAAATCTAGAAAAAAAATCTAGAAAAAAATCTAGAAAAAAAATCTAGAAAAAAAATCTAGAAAAAAAATCTAGAAAAAAATCTACAAAAAAAATCTACAAAAAAAATCTAGAAAAAAATCTACAAAAAAAATCTTCAAAAAAATCTAGAAAAAAAATCTAGAAAAAAAATCTAGAAAAAAATCTAGAAAAAAAATCTAGAAAAAAAATCTAGAAAAAAATCTACAAAAAAAATCTACAAAAAAAATCTAGAAAAAAATCTACAAAAAAAATCTTCAAAAAAATCTAGAAAAAAATCTAGAAAAAAAATCTAGAAAAAAAATCTAGAAAAAAAATCTAGAAAAAAATCTAGAAAAAAAATCTAGAAAAAAATCTACAAAAAAAATCTTCAAAAAAATCTAGAAAAAAATCTAGAAAAAAAATCTAGAAAAAAAATCTAGAAAAAAAATCTAGAAAAAAAATCTAGAAAAAAAATCTAGAAAAAAATCTAGAAAAAAATCTAGAAAAAAAATCTAGAAAAAAAATCTAGAAAAAAAATCTAGAAAAAAATCTCGAAAAAAAATCTAGAAAAAAAATCTAGAAAAAAAATCTAGAAAAAAATCTAGAAAAAAAATCTAGAAAAAAATCTAGAAAAAAAATCTAGAAAAAAAATCTAGAAAAAAATCTACAAAAAAAATCTACAAAAAAAATCTAGAAAAAAATCTACAAAAAAAATCTTCAAAAAAATCTAGAAAAAAAATCTAGAAAAAAAATCTAGAAAAAAAATCTAGAAAAAAAATCTAGAAAAAAATCTAGAAAAAAAATCTAGAAAAAAAATCTAGAAAAAAAATCTAGAAAAAAATCTACAAAAAAAATCTACAAAAAAAATCTAGAAAAAAATCTACAAAAAAAATCTTCAAAAAAATCTAGAAAAAAAATCTAGAAAAAAAATCTAGAAAAAAATCTAGAAAAAAAATCTAGAAAAAAAATCTAGAAAAAAATCTACAAAAAAAATCTACAAAAAAAATCTAGAAAAAAATCTACAAAAAAAATCTTCAAAAAAATCTAGAAAAAAATCTAGAAAAAAAATCTAGAAAAAAAATCTAGAAAAAAAATCTAGAAAAAAATCTAGAAAAAAAATCTAGAAAAAAATCTAGAAAAAAAATCTAGAAAAAAATCTACAAAAAAAATCTTCAAAAAAATCTAGAAAAAAATCTAGAAAAAAAATCTAGAAAAAAAATCTAGAAAAAAAATCTAGAAAAAAAATCTAGAAAAAAAATCTAGAAAAAAAATCTAGAAAAAAAATCTAGAAAAAAATCTAGAAAAAAATCTAGAAAAAAAATCTAGAAAAAAAATCTAGAAAAAAAATCTAGAAAAAAATCTAGAAAAAAAATCTAGAAAAAAAATCTAGAAAAAAAATCTAGAAAAAAATCTAGAAAAAAAATCTAGAAAAAAAATCTAGAAAAAAAATCTAGAAAAAAATCTACAAAAAAAATCTACAAAAAAAATCTAGAAAAAAATCTACAAAAAAAATCTTCAAAAAAATCTAGAAAAAAATCTAGAAAAAAAATCTAGAAAAAAAATCTAGAAAAAAATCTACAAAAAAAATCTACAAAAAAAATCTAGAAAAAAATCTAGAAAAAAATCTACAAAAAAAATCTTCAAAAAAATCTAGAAAAAAATCTAGAAAAAAAATCTAGAAAAAAAATCTAGAAAAAAAATCTAGAAAAAAAATCTAGAAAAAAAATCTAGAAAAAAAATCTAGAAAAAAAATCTAGAAAAAAAATCTAGAAAAAAAATCTAGAAAAAAATCTAGAAAAAAAATCTAGAAAAAAATCTACAAAAAAAATCTTCAAAAAAATCTAGAAAAAAATCTAGAAAAAAAATCTAGAAAAAAAATCTAGAAAAAAAATCTAGAAAAAAAATCTAGAAAAAAAATCTAGAAAAAAAATCTAGAAAAAAAATCTAGAAAAAATCTAGAAAAAAATCTACAAAAAAAATCTTCAAAAAAATCTAGAAAAAAAATCTAGAAAAAAATCTAGAAAAAAAATCTAGAAAAAAAATCTAGAAAAAAAATCTAGAAAAAAAATCTAGAAAAAAAATCTAGAAAAAAAATCTAGAAAAAAATCTAGAAAAAAAATCTAGAAAAAAAATCTAGAAAAAAAATCTAGAAAAAAATCTACAAAAAAAATCTACAAAAAAAATCTAGAAAAAAATCTACAAAAAAAATCTTCAAAAAAATCTAGAAAAAAAATCTAGAAAAAAAATCTAGAAAAAAATCTAGAAAAAAAATCTAGAAAAAAAATCTAGAAAAAAATCTACAAAAAAAATCTACAAAAAAAATCTAGAAAAAAATCTACAAAAAAAATCTTCAAAAAAATCTAGAAAAAAATCTAGAAAAAAAATCTAGAAAAAAAATCTAGAAAAAAAATCTAGAAAAAAATCTAGAAAAAAAATCTAGAAAAAAATCTACAAAAAAAATCTTCAAAAAAATCTAGAAAAAAATCTAGAAAAAAAATCTAGAAAAAAAATCTAGAAAAAAAATCTAGAAAAAAAATCTAGAAAAAAAATCTAGAAAAAAATCTAGAAAAAAATCTAGAAAAAAAATCTAGAAAAAAAATCTAGAAAAAAAATCTAGAAAAAAATCTCGAAAAAAAATCTAGAAAAAAAATCTAGAAAAAAAATCTAGAAAAAAATCTAGAAAAAAAATCTAGAAAAAAATCTAGAAAAAAAATCTAGAAAAAAAATCTAGAAAAAAATCTACAAAAAAAATCTACAAAAAAAATCTAGAAAAAAATCTACAAAAAAAATCTTCAAAAAAATCTAGAAAAAAAATCTAGAAAAAAAATCTAGAAAAAAAATCTAGAAAAAAAATCTAGAAAAAAATCTAGAAAAAAAATCTAGAAAAAAAATCTAGAAAAAAAATCTAGAAAAAAATCTACAAAAAAAATCTACAAAAAAAATCTAGAAAAAAATCTACAAAAAAAATCTTCAAAAAAATCTAGAAAAAAAATCTAGAAAAAAAATCTAGAAAAAAATCTAGAAAAAAAATCTAGAAAAAAAATCTAGAAAAAAATCTACAAAAAAAATCTACAAAAAAAATCTAGAAAAAAATCTACAAAAAAAATCTTCAAAAAAATCTAGAAAAAAATCTAGAAAAAAAATCTAGAAAAAAAATCTAGAAAAAAAATCTAGAAAAAAATCTAGAAAAAAAATCTAGAAAAAAATCTACAAAAAAAATCTTCAAAAAAATCTAGAAAAAAATCTAGAAAAAAAATCTAGAAAAAAAATCTAGAAAAAAAATCTAGAAAAAAAATCTAGAAAAAAAATCTAGAAAAAAATCTAGAAAAAAATCTAGAAAAAAAATCTAGAAAAAAAATCTAGAAAAAAAATCTAGAAAAAAATCTCGAAAAAAAATCTAGAAAAAAAATCTAGAAAAAAAATCTAGAAAAAAATCTAGAAAAAAAATCTAGAAAAAAATCTAGAAAAAAAATCTAGAAAAAAAATCTAGAAAAAAATCTACAAAAAAAATCTACAAAAAAAATCTAGAAAAAAATCTACAAAAAAAATCTTCAAAAAAATCTAGAAAAAAAATCTAGAAAAAAAATCTAGAAAAAAAATCTAGAAAAAAAATCTAGAAAAAAATCTACAAAAAAAATCTTCAAAAAAATCTAGAAAAAAAATCTAGAAAAAAAATCTAGAAAAAAATCTAGAAAAAAAATCTAGAAAAAAAATCTAGAAAAAAATCTACAAAAAAAATCTACAAAAAAAATCTAGAAAAAAATCTACAAAAAAAATCTTCAAAAAAATCTAGAAAAAAATCTAGAAAAAAAATCTAGAAAAAAAATCTAGAAAAAAAATCTAGAAAAAAATCTAGAAAAAAAATCTAGAAAAAAATCTACAAAAAAAATCTTCAAAAAAATCTAGAAAAAAATCTAGAAAAAAAATCTAGAAAAAAAATCTAGAAAAAAAATCTAGAAAAAAAATCTAGAAAAAAAATCTAGAAAAAAATCTAGAAAAAAATCTAGAAAAAAAATCTAGAAAAAAAATCTAGAAAAAAAATCTAGAAAAAAATCTCGAAAAAAAATCTAGAAAAAAAATCTAGAAAAAAAATCTAGAAAAAAATCTAGAAAAAAAATCTAGAAAAAAATCTAGAAAAAAAATCTAGAAAAAAAATCTAGAAAAAAATCTACAAAAAAAATCTACAAAAAAAATCTAGAAAAAAATCTACAAAAAAAATCTTCAAAAAAATCTAGAAAAAAAATCTAGAAAAAAAATCTAGAAAAAAAATCTAGAAAAAAAATCTAGAAAAAAATCTACAAAAAAAATCTTCAAAAAAATCTAGAAAAAAATCTAGAAAAAAAATCTAGAAAAAAAATCTAGAAAAAAATCTACAAAAAAAATCTAGAAAAAAAATCTAGAAAAAAAATCTAGAAAAAAAATCTAGAAAAAAATCTAGAAAAAAAATCTAGAAAAAAATCTACAAAAAAAATCTTCAAAAAAATCTAGAAAAAAATCTAGAAAAAAAATCTAGAAAAAAAATCTAGAAAAAAAATCTAGAAAAAAAATCTAGAAAAAAAATCTAGAAAAAAAATCTAGAAAAAATCTAGAAAAAATCTAGAAAAAAATCTACAAAAAAAATCTTCAAAAAAATCTAGAAAAAAAATCTAGAAAAAAATCTAGAAAAAAAATCTAGAAAAAAAATCTAGAAAAAAAATCTAGAAAAAAAATCTAGAAAAAAAATCTAGAAAAAAAATCTAGAAAAAAATCTAGAAAAAAAATCTAGAAAAAAAATCTAGAAAAAAAATCTAGAAAAAAATCTACAAAAAAAATCTACAAAAAAAATCTAGAAAAAAATCTACAAAAAAAATCTAGAAAAAAAATCTAGAAAAAAAATCTAGAAAAAAAATCTAGAAAAAAAATCTAGAAAAAAAATCTAGAAAAAAATCTAGAAAAAAATCTACAAAAAAAATCTACAAAAAAAATCTAGAAAAAAATCTACAAAAAAAATCTTCAAAAAAAATCTAGAAAAAAATCTACAAAAAAAATCTTCAAAAAAATCTAGAAAAAAATCTAGAAAAAAAATCTAGAAAAAAAATCTAGAAAAAAATCTACAAAAAAAATCTACAAAAAAAATCTAGAAAAAAAATCTAGAAAAAAAATCTAGAAAAAAATCTAGAAAAAAAATCTAGAAAAAAATCTACAAAAAAAATCTTCAAAAAAATCTAGAAAAAAATCTAGAAAAAAAATCTAGAAAAAAAATCTAGAAAAAAAATCTAGAAAAAAAATCTAGAAAAAAAATCTAGAAAAAAAATCTAGAAAAAATCTAGAAAAAAATCTACAAAAAAAATCTTCAAAAAAATCTAGAAAAAAAATCTAGAAAAAAATCTAGAAAAAAAATCTAGAAAAAAAATCTAGAAAAAAAATCTAGAAAAAAAATCTAGAAAAAAAATCTAGAAAAAAAATCTAGAAAAAAATCTAGAAAAAAAATCTAGAAAAAAAATCTAGAAAAAAAATCTAGAAAAAAATCTACAAAAAAAATCTACAAAAAAAATCTAGAAAAAAATCTACAAAAAAAATCTAGAAAAAAATCTAGAAAAAAAATCTAGAAAAAAAATCTAGAAAAAAAATCTAGAAAAAAAATCTAGAAAAAAATCTAGAAAAAAATCTACAAAAAAAATCTACAAAAAAAATCTAGAAAAAAATCTACAAAAAAAATCTTCAAAAAAAATCTAGAAAAAAATCTACAAAAAAAATCTTCAAAAAAATCTAGAAAAAAATCTTCAAAAAAATCTAGAAAAAAAATCTAGAAAAAAATCTAGAAAAAAAATCTAGAAAAAAAATCTAGAAAAAAAATCTAGAAAAAAAATCTAGAAAAAAATCTAGAAAAAAAATCTAGAAAAAAATCTACAAAAAAAATCTACAAAAAAAATCTAGAAAAAAATCTACAAAAAAAATCTTCAAAAAAATCTAGAAAAAAAATCTAGAAAAAAAATCTAGAAAAAAATCTAGAAAAAAAATCTAGAAAAAAAATCTAGAAAAAAATCTACAAAAAAAATCTACAAAAAAAATCTAGAAAAAAATCTACAAAAAAAATCTTCAAAAAAATCTAGAAAAAAATCTAGAAAAAAAATCTAGAAAAAAAATCTAGAAAAAAAATCTACAAAAAAATCTAGAAAAAAAATCTAGAAAAAAATCTACAAAAAAAATCTTCAAAAAAATCTAGAAATAAATCTAGAAAAAAAATCTAGAAAAAAAATCTAGAAAAAAAATCTAGAAAAAAAATCTAGAAAAAAAATCTAGAAAAAAAATCTAGAAAAAAAATCTAGAAAAAAATCTAGAAAAAAATCTAGAAAAAAAATCTAGAAAAAAAATCTAGAAAAAAAATCTAGAAAAAAATCTACAAAAAAAATCTACAAAAAAAATCTAGAAAAAAATCTACAAAAAAAATCTTCAAAAAAATCTAGAAAAAAATCTAGAAAAAAAATCTAGAAAAAAAATCTAGAAAAAAATCTACAAAAAAAATCTACAAAAAAAATCTAGAAAAAAATCTAGAAAAAAATCTACAAAAAAAATCTTCAAAAAAATCTAGAAAAAAATCTAGAAAAAAAATCTAGAAAAAAAATCTAGAAAAAAAATCTAGAAAAAAAATCTAGAAAAAAAATCTAGAAAAAAATCTAGAAAAAAAATCTAGAAAAAAAATCTAGAAAAAAAATCTAGAAAAAAAATCTAGAAAAAAATCTAGAAAAAAAATCTAGAAAAAAATCTACAAAAAAAATCTTCAAAAAAATCTAGAAAAAAATCTAGAAAAAAAATCTAGAAAAAAAATCTAGAAAAAAAATCTAGAAAAAAAATCTAGAAAAAAAATCTAGAAAAAAAATCTAGAAAAAATCTAGAAAAAAATCTACAAAAAAAATCTTCAAAAAAATCTAGAAAAAAAATCTAGAAAAAAATCTAGAAAAAAAATCTAGAAAAAAAATCTAGAAAAAAAATCTAGAAAAAAAATCTAGAAAAAAAATCTAGAAAAAAAATCTAGAAAAAAATCTAGAAAAAAAATCTAGAAAAAAAATCTAGAAAAAAAATCTAGAAAAAAATCTACAAAAAAAATCTACAAAAAAAATCTAGAAAAAAATCTACAAAAAAAATCTAGAAAAAAATCTAGAAAAAAAATCTAGAAAAAAAATCTAGAAAAAAAATCTAGAAAAAAAATCTAGAAAAAAATCTAGAAAAAAATCTACAAAAAAAATCTACAAAAAAAATCTAGAAAAAAATCTACAAAAAAAATCTTCAAAAAAAATCTAGAAAAAAATCTACAAAAAAAATCTTCAAAAAAATCTAGAAAAAAATCTTCAAAAAAATCTAGAAAAAAAATCTAGAAAAAAATCTAGAAAAAAAATCTAGAAAAAAAATCTAGAAAAAAAATCTAGAAAAAAAATCTAGAAAAAAATCTAGAAAAAAAATCTAGAAAAAAATCTACAAAAAAAATCTACAAAAAAAATCTAGAAAAAAATCTACAAAAAAAATCTTCAAAAAAATCTAGAAAAAAAATCTAGAAAAAAAATCTAGAAAAAAATCTAGAAAAAAAATCTAGAAAAAAAATCTAGAAAAAAATCTACAAAAAAAATCTACAAAAAAAATCTAGAAAAAAATCTACAAAAAAAATCTTCAAAAAAATCTAGAAAAAAATCTAGAAAAAAAATCTAGAAAAAAAATCTAGAAAAAAAATCTACAAAAAAATCTAGAAAAAAAATCTAGAAAAAAATCTACAAAAAAAATCTTCAAAAAAATCTAGAAAAAAATCTAGAAAAAAAATCTAGAAAAAAAATCTAGAAAAAAAATCTAGAAAAAAAATCTAGAAAAAAAATCTAGAAAAAAAATCTAGAAAAAAAATCTAGAAAAAAATCTAGAAAAAAATCTAGAAAAAAAATCTAGAAAAAAAATCTAGAAAAAAAATCTAGAAAAAAATCTACAAAAAAAATCTACAAAAAAAATCTAGAAAAAAATCTACAAAAAAAATCTTCAAAAAAATCTAGAAAAAAATCTAGAAAAAAAATCTAGAAAAAAAATCTAGAAAAAAATCTACAAAAAAAATCTACAAAAAAAATCTAGAAAAAAATCTAGAAAAAAATCTACAAAAAAAATCTTCAAAAAAATCTAGAAAAAAATCTAGAAAAAAAATCTAGAAAAAAAATCTAGAAAAAAAATCTAGAAAAAAAATCTAGAAAAAAAATCTAGAAAAAAATCTAGAAAAAAAATCTAGAAAAAAAATCTAGAAAAAAAATCTAGAAAAAAAATCTAGAAAAAAATCTAGAAAAAAAATCTAGAAAAAAATCTACAAAAAAAATCTTCAAAAAAATCTAGAAAAAAATCTAGAAAAAAAATCTAGAAAAAAAATCTAGAAAAAAAATCTAGAAAAAAAATCTAGAAAAAAAATCTAGAAAAAAAATCTAGAAAAAAAATCTAGAAAAAATCTAGAAAAAAATCTACAAAAAAAATCTTCAAAAAAATCTAGAAAAAAAATCTAGAAAAAAATCTAGAAAAAAAATCTAGAAAAAAAATCTAGAAAAAAAATCTAGAAAAAAATTCTAGAAAAAAAATCTAGAAAAAAAATCTAGAAAAAAATCTAGAAAAAAAATCTAGAAAAAAAATCTAGAAAAAAAATCTAGAAAAAAATCTACAAAAAAAATCTACAAAAAAAATCTAGAAAAAAATCTACAAAAAAAATCTTCAAAAAAATCTAGAAAAAAAATCTAGAAAAAAAATCTAGAAAAAAATCTAGAAAAAAAATCTAGAAAAAAAATCTAGAAAAAAATCTACAAAAAAAATCTACAAAAAAAATCTAGAAAAAAATCTACAAAAAAAATCTTCAAAAAAATCTAGAAAAAAATCTAGAAAAAAAATCTAGAAAAAAAATCTAGAAAAAAAATCTAGAAAAAAAATCTAGAAAAAAAATCTAGAAAAAATCTAGAAAAAATCTAGAAAAAAATCTACAAAAAAAATCTTCAAAAAAATCTAGAAAAAAAATCTAGAAAAAAATCTAGAAAAAAATCTACAAAAAAAATCTACAAAAAAAATCTAGAAAAAAATCTACAAAAAAAATCTTCAAAAAAAATCTAGAAAAAAATCTACAAAAAAAATCTTCAAAAAAATCTAGAAAAAAATCTTCAAAAAAATCTAGAAAAAAAATCTAGAAAAAAATCTAGAAAAAAAATCTAGAAAAAAAATCTAGAAAAAAAATCTAGAAAAAAAATCTAGAAAAAAATCTACAAAAAAAATCTAGAAAAAAATCTACAAAAAAAATCTTCAAAAAAATCTAGAAAAAAATCTAGAAAAAAAATCTAGAAAAAAAATCTAGAAAAAAAATCTAGAAAAAAAATCTAGAAAAAAAATCTAGAAAAAAAATCTAGAAAAAAAATCTAGAAAAAAATCTAGAAAAAAATCTAGAAAAAAAATCTAGAAAAAAAATCTAGAAAAAAAATCTAGAAAAAAATCTACAAAAAAAATCTACAAAAAAAATCTAGAAAAAAATCTACAAAAAAAATCTTCAAAAAAATCTAGAAAAAAATCTAGAAAAAAAATCTAGAAAAAAAATCTAGAAAAAAATCTACAAAAAAAATCTACAAAAAAAATCTAGAAAAAAATCTAGAAAAAAATCTACAAAAAAAATCTTCAAAAAAATCTAGAAAAAAATCTAGAAAAAAAATCTAGAAAAAAAATCTAGAAAAAAAATCTAGAAAAAAAATCTAGAAAAAAAATCTAGAAAAAAATCTAGAAAAAAAATCTAGAAAAAAAATCTAGAAAAAAAATCTAGAAAAAAAATCTAGAAAAAAATCTAGAAAAAAAATCTAGAAAAAAATCTACAAAAAAAATCTTCAAAAAAATCTAGAAAAAAATCTAGAAAAAAAATCTAGAAAAAAAATCTAGAAAAAAAATCTAGAAAAAAAATCTAGAAAAAAAATCTAGAAAAAATCTAGAAAAAAATCTACAAAAAAAATCTTCAAAAAAATCTAGAAAAAAAATCTAGAAAAAAATCTAGAAAAAAAATCTAGAAAAAAAATCTAGAAAAAAAATCTAGAAAAAAAATCTAGAAAAAAAATCTAGAAAAAAAATCTAGAAAAAAATCTAGAAAAAAAATCTAGAAAAAAAATCTAGAAAAAAAATCTAGAAAAAAATCTACAAAAAAAATCTACAAAAAAAATCTAGAAAAAAATCTACAAAAAAAATCTAGAAAAAAATCTAGAAAAAAAATCTAGAAAAAAAATCTAGAAAAAAAATCTAGAAAAAAAATCTAGAAAAAAATCTAGAAAAAAATCTACAAAAAAAATCTACAAAAAAAATCTAGAAAAAAATCTACAAAAAAAATCTTCAAAAAAAATCTAGAAAAAAATCTACAAAAAAAATCTTCAAAAAAATCTAGAAAAAAATCTTCAAAAAAATCTAGAAAAAAAATCTAGAAAAAAATCTAGAAAAAAAATCTAGAAAAAAAATCTAGAAAAAAAATCTAGAAAAAAAATCTAGAAAAAAATCTAGAAAAAAAATCTAGAAAAAAATCTACAAAAAAAATCTACAAAAAAAATCTAGAAAAAAATCTACAAAAAAAATCTTCAAAAAAATCTAGAAAAAAAATCTAGAAAAAAAATCTAGAAAAAAATCTAGAAAAAAAATCTAGAAAAAAAATCTAGAAAAAAATCTACAAAAAAAATCTACAAAAAAAATCTAGAAAAAAATCTACAAAAAAAATCTTCAAAAAAATCTAGAAAAAAATCTAGAAAAAAAATCTAGAAAAAAAATCTAGAAAAAAAATCTACAAAAAAATCTAGAAAAAAAATCTAGAAAAAAATCTACAAAAAAAATCTTCAAAAAAATCTAGAAAAAAATCTAGAAAAAAAATCTAGAAAAAAAATCTAGAAAAAAAATCTAGAAAAAAAATCTAGAAAAAAAATCTAGAAAAAAAATCTAGAAAAAAAATCTAGAAAAAAATCTAGAAAAAAATCTAGAAAAAAAATCTAGAAAAAAAATCTAGAAAAAAAATCTAGAAAAAAATCTACAAAAAAAATCTACAAAAAAAATCTAGAAAAAAATCTACAAAAAAAATCTTCAAAAAAATCTAGAAAAAAATCTAGAAAAAAAATCTAGAAAAAAAATCTAGAAAAAAATCTACAAAAAAAATCTACAAAAAAAATCTAGAAAAAAATCTAGAAAAAAATCTACAAAAAAAATCTTCAAAAAAATCTAGAAAAAAATCTAGAAAAAAAATCTAGAAAAAAAATCTAGAAAAAAAATCTAGAAAAAAAATCTAGAAAAAAAATCTAGAAAAAAATCTAGAAAAAAAATCTAGAAAAAAAATCTAGAAAAAAAATCTAGAAAAAAAATCTAGAAAAAAATCTAGAAAAAAAATCTAGAAAAAAATCTACAAAAAAAATCTTCAAAAAAATCTAGAAAAAAATCTAGAAAAAAAATCTAGAAAAAAAATCTAGAAAAAAAATCTAGAAAAAAAATCTAGAAAAAAAATCTAGAAAAAAAATCTAGAAAAAAAATCTAGAAAAAATCTAGAAAAAAATCTACAAAAAAAATCTTCAAAAAAATCTAGAAAAAAAATCTAGAAAAAAATCTAGAAAAAAAATCTAGAAAAAAAATCTAGAAAAAAAATCTAGAAAAAAATTCTAGAAAAAAAATCTAGAAAAAAAATCTAGAAAAAAATCTAGAAAAAAAATCTAGAAAAAAAATCTAGAAAAAAAATCTAGAAAAAAATCTACAAAAAAAATCTACAAAAAAAATCTAGAAAAAAATCTACAAAAAAAATCTTCAAAAAAATCTAGAAAAAAAATCTAGAAAAAAAATCTAGAAAAAAATCTAGAAAAAAAATCTAGAAAAAAAATCTAGAAAAAAATCTACAAAAAAAATCTACAAAAAAAATCTAGAAAAAAATCTACAAAAAAAATCTTCAAAAAAATCTAGAAAAAAATCTAGAAAAAAAATCTAGAAAAAAAATCTAGAAAAAAAATCTAGAAAACAAATCTAGAAAAAAAATCTAGAAAAAAAATCTAGAAAAAATCTAGAAAAAATCTAGAAAAAAATCTACAAAAAAAATCTTCAAAAAAATCTAGAAAAAAAATCTAGAAAAAAATCTAGAAAAAAAATCTAGAAAAAAAATCTAGAAAAAAAATCTAGAAAAAAAATCTAGAAAAAAAATCTAGAAAAAAAATCTAGAAAAAAATCTAGAAAAAAAATCTAGAAAAAAAATCTAGAAAAAAAATCTAGAAAAAAATCTAGAAAAAAAATCTAGAAAAAAAATCTAGAAAAAAAATCTAGAAAAAAAATCTAGAAAAAAAATCTAGAAAAAAAATCTAGAAAAAATCTAGAAAAAATCTAGAAAAAAATCTACAAAAAAAATCTTCAAAAAAATCTAGAAAAAAAATCTAGAAAAAAATCTAGAAAAAAAATCTAGAAAAAAAATCTAGAAAAAAAATCTAGAAAAAAAATCTAGAAAAAAAATCTAGAAAAAAAATCTAGAAAAAAATCTAGAAAAAAAATCTAGAAAAAAAATCTAGAAAAAAATCTAGAAAAAAAATCTAGAAAAAAAATCTAGAAAAAAAATCTAGAAAAAAATCTACAAAAAAAATCTACAAAAAAAATCTAGAAAAAAATCTACAAAAAAAATCTAGAAAAAAATCTAGAAAAAAAATCTAGAAAAAAAATCTAGAAAAAAAATCTAGAAAAAAATCTAGAAAAAAATCTACAAAAAAAATCTACAAAAAAAATCTAGAAAAAAATCTACAAAAAAAATCTTCAAAAAAAATCTAGAAAAAAATCTACAAAAAAAATCTTCAAAAAAATCTAGAAAAAAATCTAGAAAAAAAATCTAGAAAAAAAATCTAGAAAAAAATCTACAAAAAAAATCTAGAAAAAAAATCTAGAAAAAAAATCTAGAAAAAAAATCTAGAAAAAAATCTAGAAAAAAAATCTAGAAAAAAATCTACAAAAAAAATCTTCAAAAAAATCTAGAAAAAAATCTAGAAAAAAAATCTAGAAAAAAAATCTAGAAAAAAAATCTAGAAAAAAAATCTAGAAAAAAAATCTAGAAAAAAAATCTAGAAAAAATCTAGAAAAAAATCTACAAAAAAAATCTTCAAAAAAATCTAGAAAAAAAATCTAGAAAAAAATCTAGAAAAAAAATCTAGAAAAAATCTAGAAAAAATCTAGAAAAAAATCTACAAAAAAAATCTTCAAAAAAATCTAGAAAAAAAATCTAGAAAAAAATCTAGAAAAAAAATCTAGAAAAAAAATCTAGAAAAAAAATCTAGAAAAAAAATCTAGAAAAAAAATCTAGAAAAAAAATCTAGAAAAAAATCTAGAAAAAAAATCTAGAAAAAAAATCTAGAAAAAAATCTAGAAAAAAAATCTAGAAAAAAAATCTAGAAAAAAAATCTAGAAAAAAATCTACAAAAAAAATCTACAAAAAAAATCTAGAAAAAAATCTACAAAAAAAATCTAGAAAAAAATCTAGAAAAAAAATCTAGAAAAAAAATCTAGAAAAAAAATCTAGAAAAAAATCTAGAAAAAAATCTACAAAAAAAATCTACAAAAAAAATCTAGAAAAAAATCTACAAAAAAAATCTTCAAAAAAAATCTAGAAAAAAATCTACAAAAAAAATCTTCAAAAAAATCTAGAAAAAAATCTAGAAAAAAAATCTAGAAAAAAAATCTAGAAAAAAATCTACAAAAAAAATCTAGAAAAAAAATCTAGAAAAAAAATCTAGAAAAAAAATCTAGAAAAAAATCTAGAAAAAAAATCTAGAAAAAAATCTACAAAAAAAATCTTCAAAAAAATCTAGAAAAAAATCTAGAAAAAAAATCTAGAAAAAAAATCTAGAAAAAAAATCTAGAAAAAAAATCTAGAAAAAAAATCTAGAAAAAAAATCTAGAAAAAATCTAGAAAAAAATCTACAAAAAAAATCTTCAAAAAAATCTAGAAAAAAAATCTAGAAAAAAATCTAGAAAAAAAATCTAGAAAAAAAATCTAGAAAAAAAATCTAGGAAAAAAATCTAGAAAAAAAATCTAGAAAAAAAATCTAGAAAAAAATCTAGAAAAAAAATCTTCAAAAAAAATCTAGAAAAAAATCTACAAAAAAAATCTTCAAAAAAAATCTAGAAAAAAATCTACAAAAAAAATCTTCAAAAAAATCTAGAAAAAAATCTAGAAAAAAAATCTAGAAAAAAAATCTAGAAAAAAAATCTAGAAAAAAAATCTAGAAAAAAAATCTAGAAAAAAAATCTAGAAAAAATCTAGAAAAAAATCTACAAAAAAAATCTTCAAAAAAATCTAGAAAAAAAATCTAGAAAAAAATCTAGAAAAAAAATCTAGAAAAAAAATCTAGAAAAAAAATCTAGAAAAAAAATCTAGAAAAAAAATCTAGAAAAAAAATCTAGAAAAAAATCTAGAAAAAAAATCTAGAAAAAAAATCTAGAAAAAAAATCTAGAAAAAAATCTACAAAAAAAATCTACAAAAAAAATCTAGAAAAAAATCTACAAAAAAAATCTTCAAAAAAATCTAGAAAAAAAATCTAGAAAAAAAATCTAGAAAAAAATCTAGAAAAAAAATCTAGAAAAAAAATCTAGAAAAAAATCTACAAAAAAAATCTACAAAAAAAATCTAGAAAAAAATCTACAAAAAAAATCTTCAAAAAAATCTAGAAAAAAATCTAGAAAAAAAATCTAGAAAAAAAATCTAGAAAAAAAATCTAGAAAAAAATCTAGAAAAAAAATCTAGAAAAAAATCTACAAAAAAAATCTTCAAAAAAATCTAGAAAAAAATCTAGAAAAAAAATCTAGAAAAAAAATCTAGAAAAAAAATCTAGAAAAAAAATCTAGAAAAAAAATCTAGAAAAATAATCTAGAAAAAAAATCTAGAAAAAAATCTAGAAAAAAATCTAGAAAAAAAATCTAGAAAAAAAATCTAGAAAAAAAATCTAGAAAAAAATCTAGAAAAAAAATCTAGAAAAAAAATCTAGAAAAAAAATCTAGAAAAAAATCTAGAAAAAAAATCTAGAAAAAAATCTAGAAAAAAAATCTAGAAAAAAAATCTAGAAAAAAATCTACAAAAAAAATCTACAAAAAAAATCTAGAAAAAAATCTACAAAAAAAATCTTCAAAAAAATCTAGAAAAAAATCTAGAAAAAAAATCTAGAAAAAAAATCTAGAAAAAAATCTACAAAAAAAATCTACAAAAAAAATCTAGAAAAAAATCTAGAAAAAAATCTACAAAAAAAATCTTCAAAAAAATCTAGAAAAAAATCTAGAAAAAAAATCTAGAAAAAAAATCTAGAAAAAAAATCTAGAAAAAAAATCTAGAAAAAAAATCTAGAAAAAAATCTAGAAAAAAAATCTAGAAAAAAAATCTAGAAAAAAAATCTAGAAAAAAAATCTAGAAAAAAATCTAGAAAAAAAATCTAGAAAAAAATCTACAAAAAAAATCTTCAAAAAAATCTAGAAAAAAATCTAGAAAAAAAATCTAGAAAAAAAATCTAGAAAAAAAATCTAGAAAAAAAATCTAGAAAAAAAATCTAGAAAAAAAATCTAGAAAAAATCTAGAAAAAAATCTACAAAAAAAATCTTCAAAAAAATCTAGAAAAAAAATCTAGAAAAAAATCTAGAAAAAAAATCTAGAAAAAAAATCTAGTAAAAAAATCTAGAAAAAAAATCTAGAAAAAAAATCTAGAAAAAAAATCTAGAAAAAAATCTAGAAAAAAAATCTAGAAAAAAAATCTAGAAAAAAAATCTAGAAAAAAATCTACAAAAAAAATCTACAAAAAAAATCTAGAAAAAAATCTACAAAAAAAATCTTCAAAAAAATCTAGAAAAAAAATCTAGAAAAAAAATCTAGAAAAAAATCTAGAAAAAAAATCTAGAAAAAAAATCTAGAAAAAAATCTACAAAAAAAATCTACAAAAAAAATCTAGAAAAAAATCTACAAAAAAAATCTTCAAAAAAATCTAGAAAAAAATCTAGAAAAAAAATCTAGAAAAAAAATCTAGAAAAAAAATCTAGAAAAAAATCTAGAAAAAAAATCTAGAAAAAAATCTACAAAAAAAATCTTCAAAAAAATCTAGAAAAAAATCTAGAAAAAAAATCTAGAAAAAAAATCTAGAAAAAAAATCTAGAAAAAAAATCTAGAAAAAAAATCTAGAAAAAAATCTAGAAAAAAATCTAGAAAAAAAATCTAGAAAAAAAATCTAGAAAAAAAATCTAGAAAAAAATCTAGAAAAAAAATCTAGAAAAAAAATCTAGAAAAAAAATCTAGAAAAAAATCTAGAAAAAAAATCTAGAAAAAAATCTAGAAAAAAAATCTACAAAAAAAATCTACAAAAAAAATCTAGAAAAAAATCTACAAAAAAAATCTTCAAAAAAATCTAGAAAAAAAATCTAGAAAAAAAATCTAGAAAAAAAATCTAGAAAAAAAATCTAGAAAAAAATCTACAAAAAAAATCTTCAAAAAAATCTAGAAAAAAATCTAGAAAAAAAATCTAGAAAAAAAATCTAGAAAAAAATCTACAAAAAAAATCTAGAAAAAAAATCTAGAAAAAAAATCTAGAAAAAAAATCTAGAAAAAAATCTAGAAAAAAAATCTAGAAAAAAATCTACAAAAAAAATCTTCAAAAAAATCTAGAAAAAAATCTAGAAAAAAAATCTAGAAAAAAAATCTAGAAAAAAAATCTAGAAAAAAAATCTAGAAAAAAAATCTAGAAAAAAAATCTAGAAAAAATCTAGAAAAAAATCTACAAAAAAAATCTTCAAAAAAATCTAGAAAAAAAATCTAGAAAAAAATCTAGAAAAAAAATCTAGAAAAAAAATCTAGAAAAAAAATCTAGAAAAAAAATCTACAAAAAAAATCTAGAAAAAAAATCTAGAAAAAAATCTAGAAAAAAAATCTAGAAAAAAAATCTAGAAAAAAAATCTAGAAAAAAATCTACAAAAAAAATCTACAAAAAAAATCTAGAAAAAAATCTACAAAAAAATCTTCAAAAAAATCTAGAAAAAAAATCTAGAAAAAAAATCTAGAAAAAAAATCTAGAAAAAAATCTACAAAAAAAATCTTCAAAAAAATCTAGAAAAAAATCTAGAAAAAAAATCTAGAAAAAAAATCTAGAAAAAAATCTACAAAAAAAATCTACAAAAAAAATCTAGAAAAAAATCTAGAAAAAAAATCTAGAAAAAAAATCTAGAAAAAAAATCTAGAAAAAAATCTACAAAAAAAATCTTCAAAAAAATCTAGAAAAAAATCTAGAAAAAAAATCTAGAAAAAAAATCTAGAAAAAAATCTACAAAAAAAATCTACAAAAAAAATCTAGAAAAAAATCTAGAAAAAAAATCTAGAAAAAAAATCTAGAAAAAAAATCTAGAAAAAAATCTACAAAAAAAATCTACAAAAAAAATCTAGAAAAAAATCTACAAAAAAAATCTTCAAAAAAAATCTAGAAAAAAATCTACAAAAAAAATCTTCAAAAAAATCTAGAAAAAAATCTAGAAAAAAAATCTAGAAAAAAAATCTAGAAAAAAAATCTAGAAAAAAATCTAGAAAAAAAATCTAGAAAAAAATCTACAAAAAAAATCTAGAAAAAAATCTAGAAAAAAAATCTAGAAAAAAAATCTAGAAAAAATCTAGAAAAAAATCTACAAAAAAAATCTTCAAAAAAATCTAGAAAAAAAATCTAGAAAAAAATCTAGAAAAAAAATCTAGAAAAAAAATCTAGTAAAAAAATCTAGAAAAAAAATCTAGAAAAAAAATCTAGAAAAAAAATCTAGAAAAAAATCTAGAAAAAAAATCTAGAAAAAAAATCTAGAAAAAAAATCTAGAAAAAAATCTACAAAAAAAATCTACAAAAAAATCTACAAAAAAAATCTTCAAAAAAATCTAGAAAAAAAATCTAGAAAAAAATCTAGAAAAAAAATCTAGAAAAAAAATCTAGAAAAAAAATCTAGAAAAAAAATCTAGAAAAAAAATCTAGAAAAAAAATCTAGAAAAAATCTAGAAAAAAATCTACAAAAAAAATCTTCAAAAAAATCTAGAAAAAAAATCTAGAAAAAAATCTAGAAAAAAAATCTAGAAAAAAAATCTAGAAAAAAAATCTAGAAAAAAAATCTAGAAAAAAAATCTAGAAAAAAAATCTAGAAAAAAATCTAGAAAAAAAATCTAGAAAAAAAATCTAGAAAAAAAATCTAGAAAAAAATCTACAAAAAAAATCTACAAAAAAAATCTAGAAAAAAATCTACAAAAAAATCTTCAAAAAAATCTAGAAAAAAAATCTAGAAAAAAAATCTAGAAAAAAAATCTAGAAAAAAATCTACAAAAAAAATCTTCAAAAAAATCTAGAAAAAAATCTAGAAAAAAAATCTAGAAAAAAAATCTAGAAAAAAATCTACAAAAAAAATCTACAAAAAAAATCTAGAAAAAAATCTAGAAAAAAAATCTAGAAAAAAAATCTAGAAAAAAAATCTAGAAAAAAATCTACAAAAAAAATCTTCAAAAAAATCTAGAAAAAAATCTAGAAAAAAAATCTAGAAAAAAAATCTAGAAAAAAATCTACAAAAAAAATCTACAAAAAAAATCTAGAAAAAAATCTAGAAAAAAAATCTAGAAAAAAAATCTAGAAAAAAAATCTAGAAAAAAATCTACAAAAAAAATCTACAAAAAAAATCTAGAAAAAAATCTACAAAAAAAATCTTCAAAAAAAATCTAGAAAAAAATCTACAAAAAAAATCTTCAAAAAAATCTAGAAAAAAATCTAGAAAAAAAATCTAGAAAAAAAATCTAGAAAAAAAATCTAGAAAAAAATCTAGAAAAAAAATCTAGAAAAAAATCTACAAAAAAAATCTAGAAAAAAATCTAGAAAAAAATCTAGAAAAAAAATCTAGAAAAAATCTAGAAAAAAATCTACAAAAAAAATCTTCAAAAAAATCTAGAAAAAAAATCTAGAAAAAAATCTAGAAAAAAAATCTAGAAAAAAAATCTAGTAAAAAAATCTAGAAAAAAAATCTAGAAAAAAAATCTAGAAAAAAAATCTAGAAAAAAATCTACAAAAAAAATCTACAAAAAAAATCTAGAAAAAAAATCTAGAAAAAAATCTACAAAAAAAATCTACAAAAAAAATCTAGAAAAAAATCTACAAAAAAAATCTTCAAAAAAATCTAGAAAAAAAATCTAGAAAAAAATCTAGAAAAAAAATCTAGAAAAAAAATCTAGAAAAAAATCTACAAAAAAAATCTACAAAAAAAATCTAGAAAAAAATCTACAAAAAAAATCTTCAAAAAAATCTAGAAAAAAATCTAGAAAAAAAATCTAGAAAAAAAATCTAGAAAAAAAATCTAGAAAAAAATCTAGAAAAAAAATCTAGAAAAAAATCTACAAAAAAAATCTTCAAAAAAATCTAGAAAAAAATCTAGAAAAAAAATCTAGAAAAAAAATCTAGAAAAAAAATCTAGAAAAAAAATCTAGAAAAAAAATCTAGAAAAAAATCTAGAAAAAAATCTAGAAAAAAAATCTAGAAAAAAAATCTAGAAAAAAAATCTAGAAAAAAATCTAGAAAAAAAATCTAGAAAAAAAATCTAGAAAAAAAATCTAGAAAAAAATCTAGAAAAAAAATCTAGAAAAAAATCTAGAAAAAAAATCTACAAAAAAAATCTACAAAAAAAATCTAGAAAAAAATCTACAAAAAAAATCTTCAAAAAAATCTAGAAAAAAAATCTAGAAAAAAAATCTAGAAAAAAAATCTAGAAAAAAAATCTAGAAAAAAATCTACAAAAAAAATCTTCAAAAAAATCTAGAAAAAAATCTAGAAAAAAAATCTAGAAAAAAAATCTAGAAAAAAATCTACAAAAAAAATCTAGAAAAAAAATCTAGAAAAAAAATCTAGAAAAAAAATCTAGAAAAAAATCTAGAAAAAAAATCTAGAAAAAAATCTACAAAAAAAATCTTCAAAAAAATCTAGAAAAAAATCTAGAAAAAAAATCTAGAAAAAAAATCTAGAAAAAATCTAGAAAAAAAATCTAGAAAAAAAATCTAGAAAAAAAATCTAGAAAAAATCTAGAAAAAAATCTACAAAAAAAATCTTCAAAAAAATCTAGAAAAAAAATCTAGAAAAAAATCTAGAAAAAAAATCTAGAAAAAAAATCTAGAAAAAAAATCTAGAAAAAAAATCTAGAAAAAAAATCTAGAAAAAAATCTAGAAAAAAAATCTAGAAAAAAAATCTAGAAAAAAAATCTAGAAAAAAATCTACAAAAAAAATCTACAAAAAAAATCTAGAAAAAAATCTACAAAAAAATCTTCAAAAAAATCTAGAAAAAAAATCTAGAAAAAAAATCTAGAAAAAAAATCTAGAAAAAAATCTACAAAAAAAATCTTCAAAAAAATCTAGAAAAAAATCTAGAAAAAAAATCTAGAAAAAAAATCTAGAAAAAAATCTACAAAAAAAATCTACAAAAAAAATCTAGAAAAAAATCTAGAAAAAAAATCTAGAAAAAAAATCTAGAAAAAAAATCTAGAAAAAAATCTACAAAAAAAATCTTCAAAAAAATCTAGAAAAAAATCTAGAAAAAAAATCTAGAAAAAAAATCTAGAAAAAAATCTACAAAAAAAATCTACAAAAAAAATCTAGAAAAAAATCTAGAAAAAAAATCTAGAAAAAAAATCTAGAAAAAAAATCTAGAAAAAAATCTACAAAAAAAATCTACAAAAAAAATCTAGAAAAAAATCTACAAAAAAAATCTTCAAAAAAAATCTAGAAAAAAATCTACAAAAAAAATCTTCAAAAAAATCTAGAAAAAAATCTAGAAAAAAAATCTAGAAAAAAAATCTAGAAAAAAAATCTAGAAAAAAATCTAGAAAAAAAATCTAGAAAAAAATCTACAAAAAAAATCTAGAAAAAAATCTAGAAAAAAATCTAGAAAAAAAATCTAGAAAAAAAATCTAGAAAAAAAATCTAGAAAAAAAATCTAGAAAAAAAATCTAGAAAAAAAATCTAGAAAAAAAATCTAGAAAAAAATCTAGAAAAAAATCTAGAAAAAAAATCTAGAAAAAAAATCTAGAAAAAAAATCTAGAAAAAAATCTAGAAAAAAAATCTAGAAAAAAAATCTAGAAAAAAAATCTAGAAAAAAATCTAGAAAAAAAATCTAGAAAAAAATCTAGAAAAAAAATCTAGAAAAAAAATCTAGAAAAAAATCTACAAAAAAAATCTACAAAAAAAATCTAGAAAAAAATCTACAAAAAAAATCTTCAAAAAAATCTAGAAAAAAAATCTAGAAAAAAATCTACAAACAAAATCTAGAAAAAAATCTACAAAAAAAATCTTCAAAAAAATCTAGAAAAAAAATCTAGAAAAAAAATCTAGAAAAAAATCTAGAAAAAAATCTAGAAAAAAAATCTAGAAAAAAATCTAGAAAAAAAATCTAGAAAAAAAATCTAGAAAAAAAATCTAGAAAAAAAATCTAGAAAAAAATCTAGAAAAAAATCTAGAAAAAAAATCTACAAAAAAAATCTAGAAAAAAATCTACAAAAAAAATCTTCAAAAAAAATCTAGAAAAAAATCTACAAAAAAAATCTTCAAAAAAAATCTAGAAAAAAATCTACAAAAAAAATCTTCAACAAAATCTAGAAAAAAATCTAGAAAAAAAATCTAGAAAAAAAATCTAGAAAAAAAATCTAGAAAAAAATCTAGAAAAAAAATCTAGAAAAAAAATCTAGAAAAAAAATCTAGAAAAAAAATCTAGAAAAAAAATCTAGAAAAAAATCTAGAAAAAAATCTAGAAAAAAAATCTAGAAAAAAAATCTAGAAAAAAAATCTAGAAAAAAATCTAGAAAAAAAATCTAGAAAAAAAATCTAGAAAAAAAATCTAGAAAAAAATCTAGAAAAAAAATCTAGAAAAAAATCTAGAAAAAAAATCTAGAAAAAAAATCTAGAAAAAAATCTACAAAAAAAATCTTCAAAAAAAATCTAGAAAAAAATCTACAAAAAAAATCTTCAACAAAATCTAGAAAAAAATCTAGAAAAAAAATCTAGAAAAAAAATCTAGAAAAAAATCTAGAAAAAAAATCTAGAAAAAAAATCTAGAAAAAAAATCTAGAAAAAAAATCTAGAAAAAAAATCTAGAAAAAAATCTAGAAAAAAATCTAGAAAAAAAATCTAGAAAAAAAATCTAGAAAAAAAATCTAGAAAAAAATCTAGAAAAAAAATCTAGAAAAAAAATCTAGAAAAAAAATCTAGAAAAAAATCTAGAAAAAAAATCTAGAAAAAAATCTAGAAAAAAAATCTAGAAAAAAAATCTAGAAAAAAATCTACAAAAAAAATCTACAAAAAAAATCTAGAAAAAAATCTACAAAAAAAATCTTCAAAAAAATCTAGAAAAAAAATCTAGAAAAAAAATCTAGAAAAAAAATCTAGAAAAAAAATCTAGAAAAAAAATCTAGAAAAAAAATCTAGAAAAAAAATCTAGAAAAAAAATCTAGAAAAAAATCTACAAAAAAAATCTTCAAAAAAATCTAGAAAAAAATCTAGAAAAAAAATCTAGAAAAAAAATCTAGAAAAAAATCTACAAAAAAAATCTACAAAAAAAATCTACAAAAAAAATCTAGAAAAAAAATCTAGAAAAAAAATCTAGAAAAAAAATCTAGAAAAAAAATCTAGAAAAAAAATCTAGAAAAAAATCTACAAAAAAAATCTTCAAAAAAATCTAGAAAAAAATCTAGAAAAAAAATCTAGAAAAAAAATCTAGAAAAAAATCTACAAAAAAAATCTACAAAAAAAATCTAGAAAAAAATCTAGAAAAAAAATCTAGAAAAAAAATCTAGAAAAAAAATCTAGAAAAAAATCTACAAAAAAAATCTACAAAAAAAATCTAGAAAAAAATCTACAAAAAAAATCTACAAAAAAAATCTAGAAAAAAATCTACAAAAAAAATCTACAAAAAAAATCTAGAAAAAAATCTACAAAAAAAATCTTCAAAAAAAATCTAGAAAAAAATCTAGAAAAAAAATCTTCAAAAAAATCTAGAAAAAAATCTAGAAAAAAAATCTAGAAAAAAAATCTAGAAAAAAAATCTAGAAAAAAATCTAGAAAAAAAATCTAGAAAAAAATCTACAAAAAAAATCTAGAAAAAAATCTAGAAAAAAATCTAGAAAAAAAATCTAGAAAAAAAATCTAGAAAAAAAATCTAGAAAAAAAATCTAGAAAAAAAATCTAGAAAAAAAATCTAGAAAAAAAATCTAGAAAAAAATCTAGAAAAAAATCTAGAAAAAAAATCTAGAAAAAAAATCTAGAAAAAAAATCTAGAAAAAAATCTAGAAAAAAAATCTAGAAAAAAAATCTAGAAAAAAAATCTAGAAAAAAATCTAGAAAAAAAATCTAGAAAAAAATCTAGAAAAAAAATCTAGAAAAAAAATCTAGAAAAAAATCTACAAAAAAAATCTACAAAAAAAATCTAGAAAAAAATCTACAAAAAAAATCTTCAAAAAAATCTAGAAAAAAAATCTAGAAAAAAAATCTAGAAAAAAAATCTAGAAAAAAAATCTAGAAAAAAAATCTACAAAAAAAATCTTCAAAAAAATCTAGAAAAAAATCTACAAAAAAATCTACAAACAAAATCTAGAAAAAAATCTACAAAAAAAATCTTCAAAAAAATCTAGAAAAAAAATCTAGAAAAAAAATCTAGAAAAAAATCTAGAAAAAAATCTAGAAAAAAAATCTAGAAAAAAATCTAGAAAAAAAATCTAGAAAAAAAATCTAGAAAAAAAATCTAGAAAAAAAATCTAGAAAAAAATCTAGAAAAAAATCTAGAAAAAAAATCTACAAAAAAAATCTAGAAAAAAATCTACAAAAAAAATCTTCAAAAAAAATCTAGAAAAAAATCTACAAAAAAAATCTTCAAAAAAAATCTAGAAAAAAATCTACAAAAAAAATCTTCAAAAAAATCGAGAAAAAAATCTAGAAAAAAAATCTAGAAAAAAAATCTAGAAAAAAAATCTAGAAAAAAATCTAGAAAAAAAATCTAGAAAAAAATCTACAAAAAAAATCTTCAAAAAAATCTAGAAAAAAATCTAGAAAAAAAATCTAGAAAAAAAATCTAGAAAAAAAATCTAGAAAAAAAATCTAGAAAAAAAATCTAGAAAAAAATCTAGAAAAAAATCTAGAAAAAAAATCTAGAAAAAAAATCTAGAAAAAAAATCTAGAAAAAAATCTAGAAAAAAAATCTAGAAAAAAAATCTAGAAAAAAAATCTAGAAA
Source organism: Oncorhynchus mykiss (assembly GCF_057628025.1). Lineage (NCBI taxonomy): Eukaryota > Metazoa > Chordata > Actinopteri > Salmoniformes > Salmonidae > Oncorhynchus > Oncorhynchus mykiss. Next base: position 1,308,345 of record NC_143043.1, on the reverse strand, counting down.
AAAATCTAGAAAAAAAATCTAGAAAAAAATCTAGAAAAAAAATCTAGAAAAAAAATCTAGAAAAAAATCTACAAAAAAAATCTACAAAAAAAATCTAGAAAAAAATCTACAAAAAAAATCTTCAAAAAAATCTAGAAAAAAAATCTAGAAAAAAAATCTAGAAAAAAAATCTAGAAAAAAAATCTAGAAAAAAAATCTAGAAAAAAAATCTAGAAAAAAATCTACAAAAAAAATCTTCAAAAAAATCTAGAAAAAAATCTAGAAAAAAAATCTAGAAAAAAAATCTAGAAAAAAATCTACAAAAAAAATCTACAAAAAAAATCTAGAAAAAAAATCTAGAAAAAAAATCTAGAAAAAAAATCTAGAAAAAAAATCTAGAAAAAAAATCTAGAAAAAAATCTACAAAAAAAATCTTCAAAAAAATCTAGAAAAAAATCTAGAAAAAAAATCTAGAAAAAAAATCTAGAAAAAAATCTACAAAAAAAATCTACAAAAAAAATCTAGAAAAAAATCTAGAAAAAAAATCTAGAAAAAAAATCTAGAAAAAAAATCTAGAAAAAAATCTACAAAAAAAATCTTCAAAAAAATCTAGAAAAAAATCTAGAAAAAAAATCTAGAAAAAAAATCTAGAAAAAAATCTACAAAAAAAATCTACAAAAAAAATCTAGAAAAAAATCTAGAAAAAAAATCTAGAAAAAAAATCTAGAAAAAAAATCTAGAAAAAAAATCTAGAAAAAAATCTACAAAAAAAATCTACAAAAAAAATCTAGAAAAAAATCTACAAAAAAAATCTACAAAAAAAATCTAGAAAAAAATCTACAAAAAAAATCTACAAAAAAAATCTTCAAAAAAATCTAGAAAAAAATCTAGAAAAAAAATCTAGAAAAAAAATCTAGAAAAAAAATCTAGAAAAAAATCTAGAAAAAAAATCTAGAAAAAAATCTACAAAAAAAATCTAGAAAAAAATCTAGAAAAAAATCTAGAAAAAAAATCTAGAAAAAAAATCTAGAAAAAAAATCTAGAAAAAAAATCTAGAAAAAAATCTAGAAAAAAATCTAGAAAAAAAATCTAGAAAAAAATCTAGAAAAAAATCTAGAAAAAAAATCTAGAAAAAAAATCTAGAAAAAAAATCTAGAAAAAAATCTAGAAAAAAAATCTAGAAAAAAAATCTAGAAAAAAAATCTAGAAAAAAATCTAGAAAAAAAATCTAGAAAAAAATCTAGAAAAAAAATCTAGAAAAAAAATCTAGAAAAAAAATCTAGAAAAAAAATCTAGAAAAAAAATCTAGAAAAAAAATCTACAAAAAAAATCTTCAAAAAAATCTAGAAAAAAATCTACAAAAAAATCTACAAACAAAATCTAGAAAAAAATCTACAAAAAAAATCTTCAAAAAAATCTAGAAAAAAAATCTAGAAAAAAAATCTAGAAAAAAATCTAGAAAAAAATCTAGAAAAAAATCTAGAAAAAAAATCTAGAAAAAAAATCTAGAAAAAAATCTACAAAAAAAATCTACAAAAAAAATCTAGAAAAAAATCTACAAAAAAAATCTTCAAAAAAATCTAGAAAAAAAATCTAGAAAAAAATCTACAAACACAATCTAGAAAAAAATCTACAAAAAAAATCTTCAAAAAAATCTAGAAAAAAAATCTAGAAAAAAAATCTAGAAAAAAATCTAGAAAAAAATCTAGAAAAAAAATCTAGAAAAAAATCTAGAAAAAAAATCTAGAAAAAAAATCTAGAAAAAAAATCTAGAAAAAAAATCTAGAAAAAAATCTAGAAAAAAATCTAGAAAAAAAATCTACAAAAAAAATCTAGAAAAAAATCTACAAAAAAAATCTTCAAAAAAAATCTAGAAAAAAATCTACAAAAAAAATCTTCAAAAAAAATCTAGAAAAAAATCTACAAAAAAAATCTTCAAAAAAATCTAGAAAAAAATCTAGAAAAAAAATCTAGAAAAAAAATCTAGAAAAAAAATCTAGAAAAAAATCTAGAAAAAAAATCTAGAAAAAAATCTACAAAAAAAATCTTCAAAAAAATCTAGAAAAAAATCTAGAAAAAAAATCTAGAAAAAAAATCTAGAAAAAAAATCTAGAAAAAAAATCTAGAAAAAAAATCTAGAAAAAAAATCTAGAAAAAAAATCTAGAAAAAAATCTAGAAAAAAATCTAGAAAAAAAATCTAGAAAAAAAATCTAGAAAAAAAATCTAGAAAAAAATCTAGAAAAAAAATCTAGAAAAAAAATCTAGAAAAAAAATCTAGAAAAAAATCTAGAAAAAAAATCTAGAAAAAAATCTAGAAAAAAAATCTAGAAAAAAAATCTAGAAAAAAATCTACAAAAAAAATCTACAAAAAAAATCTAGAAAAAAATCTACAAAAAAAATCTTCAAAAAAATCTAGAAAAAAAATCTAGAAAAAAAATCTAGAAAAAAAATCTAGAAAAAAAATCTAGAAAAAAAATCTAGAAAAAAAATCTAGAAAAAAAATCTAGAAAAAAAATCTAGAAAAAAATCTACAAAAAAAATCTTCAAAAAAATCTAGAAAAAAATCTAGAAAAAAAATCTAGAAAAAAAATCTAGAAAAAAATCTACAAAAAAAATCTACAAAAAAAATCTAGAAAAAAAATCTAGAAAAAAAATCTAGAAAAAAAATCTAGAAAAAAAATCTAGAAAAAAAATCTAGAAAAAAAATCTAGAAAAAAATCTACAAAAAAAATCTACAAAAAAAATCTAGAAAAAAATCTACAAAAAAAATCTTCAAAAAAATCTAGAAAAAAAATCTAGAAAAAAAATCTAGAAAAAAAATCTAGAAAAAAAATCTAGAAAAAAAATCTACAAAAAAAATCTTCAAAAAAATCTAGAAAAAAATCTACAAAAAAATCTACAAACAAAATCTAGAAAAAAATCTACAAAAAAAATCTTCAAAAAAATCTAGAAAAAAAATCTAGAAAAAAAATCTAGAAAAAAATCTAGAAAAAAATCTAGAAAAAAAATCTAGAAAAAAATCTAGAAAAAAAATCTAGAAAAAAAATCTAGAAAAAAAATCTAGAAAAAAAATCTAGAAAAAAATCTAGAAAAAAATCTAGAAAAAAAATCTACAAAAAAAATCTAGAAAAAAATCTACAAAAAAAATCTTCAAAAAAAATCTAGAAAAAAATCTACAAAAAAAATCTTCAAAAAAAATCTAGAAAAAAATCTACAAAAAAAATCTTCAAAAAAATCTAGAAAAAAATCTAGAAAAAAAATCTAGAAAAAAAATCTAGAAAAAAAATCTAGAAAAAAATCTAGAAAAAAAATCTAGAAAAAAATCTACAAAAAAAATCTTCAAAAAAATCTAGAAAAAAATCTAGAAAAAAAATCTAGAAAAAAAATCTAGAAAAAAAATCTAGAAAAAAAATCTAGAAAAAAAATCTAGAAAAAAATCTAGAAAAAAATCTAGAAAAAAAATCTAGAAAAAAAATCTAGAAAAAAAATCTAGAAAAAAATCTAGAAAAAAAATCTAGAAAAAAAATCTAGAAAAAAAATCTAGAAAAAAATCTAGAAAAAAAATCTAGAAAAAAATCTAGAAAAAAAATCTAGAAAAAAAATCTAGAAAAAAATCTACAAAAAAAATCTACAAAAAAAATCTAGAAAAAAATCTACAAAAAAAATCTTCAAAAAAATCTAGAAAAAAAATCTAGAAAAAAAATCTAGAAAAAAAATCTAGAAAAAAAATCTAGAAAAAAAATCTAGAAAAAAAATCTAGAAAAAAAATCTAGAAAAAAATCTACAAAAAAAATCTTCAAAAAAATCTAGAAAAAAATCTAGAAAAAAAATCTAGAAAAAAAATCTAGAAAAAAATCTACAAAAAAAATCTACAAAAAAAATCTAGAAAAAAAATCTAGAAAAAAAATCTAGAAAAAAAATCTAGAAAAAAAATCTAGAAAAAAAATCTAGAAAAAAATCTACAAAAAAAATCTTCAAAAAAATCTAGAAAAAAATCTAGAAAAAAAATCTAGAAAAAAAATCTAGAAAAAAATCTACAAAAAAAATCTACAAAAAAAATCTAGAAAAAAATCTAGAAAAAAAATCTAGAAAAAAAATCTAGAAAAAAAATCTAGAAAAAAATCTACAAAAAAAATCTTCAAAAAAATCTAGAAAAAAATCTAGAAAAAAAATCTAGAAAAAAAATCTAGAAAAAAATCTACAAAAAAAATCTACAAAAAAAATCTAGAAAAAAATCTAGAAAAAAAATCTAGAAAAAAAATCTAGAAAAAAAATCTAGAAAAAAATCTAGAAAAAAAATCTAGAAAAAAAATCTAGAAAAAAATCTACAAAAAAAATCTACAAAAAAAATCTAGAAAAAAATCTACAAAAAAAATCTACAAAAAAAATCTAGAAAAAAAATCTACAAAAAAAATCTTCAAAAAAAATCTAGAAAAAAATCTACAAAAAAAATCTTCAAAAAAATCTAGAAAAAAATCTAGAAAAAAAATCTAGAAAAAAAATCTAGAAAAAAAATCTAGAAAAAAATCTAGAAAAAAAATCTAGAAAAAAATCTACAAAAAAAATCTAGAAAAAAATCTAGAAAAAAATCTAGAAAAAAAATCTAGAAAAAAAATCTAGAAAAAAAATCTAGAAAAAAAATCTAGAAAAAAAATCTAGAAAAAAAATCTAGAAAAAAATCTAGAAAAAAATCTAGAAAAAAAATCTAGAAAAAAAATCTAGAAAAAAAATCTAGAAAAAAATCTAGAAAAAAAATCTAGAAAAAAATCTAGAAAAAAAATCTAGAAAAAAAATCTAGAAAAAAATCTACAAAAAAAATCTACAAAAAAAATCTAGAAAAAAATCTACAAAAAAAATCTTCAAAAAAATCTAGAAAAAAATCTAGAAAAAAAATCTAGAAAAAAAATCTAGAAAAAAAATCTAGAAAAAAAATCTAGAAAAAAAATCTAGAAAAAAATCTAGAAAAAAATCTAGAAAAAAAATCTAGAAAAAAAATCTAGAAAAAAAATCTAGAAAAAAATCTAGAAAAAAAATCTAGAAAAAAAATCTAGAAAAAAAATCTAGAAAAAAATCTAGAAAAAAAATCTAGAAAAAAATCTAGAAAAAAAATCGAGAAAAAAAATCTAGAAAAAAATCTACAAAAAAAATCTACAAAAAAAATCTAGAAAAAAATCTACAAAAAAAATCTTCAAAAAAATCTAGAAAAAAAATCTAGAAAAAAAATCTAGAAAAAAAATCTAGAAAAAAAATCTAGAAAAAAAATCTAGAAAAAAAATCTAGAAAAAAAATCTAGAAAAAAATCTACAAAAAAAATCTTCAAAAAAATCTAGAAAAAAATCTAGAAAAAAAATCTAGAAAAAAAATCTAGAAAAAAATCTACAAAAAAAATCTACAAAAAAAATCTAGAAAAAAAATCTAGAAAAAAAATCTAGAAAAAAAATCTAGAAAAAAAATCTAGAAAAAAAATCTAGAAAAAAATCTACAAAAAAAATCTTCAAAAAAATCTAGAAAAAAATCTAGAAAAAAAATCTAGAAAAAAAATCTAGAAAAAAATCTACAAAAAAAATCTACAAAAAAAATCTAGAAAAAAATCTAGAAAAAAAATCTAGAAAAAAAATCTAGAAAAAAAATCTAGAAAAAAATCTACAAAAAAAATCTTCAAAAAAATCTAGAAAAAAATCTAGAAAAAAAATCTAGAAAAAAAATCTAGAAAAAAATCTACAAAAAAAATCTACAAAAAAAATCTAGAAAAAAATCTAGAAAAAAAATCTAGAAAAAAAATCTAGAAAAAAAATCTAGAAAAAAATCTAGAAAAAAAATCTAGAAAAAAAATCTAGAAAAAAATCTACAAAAAAAATCTACAAAAAAAATCTAGAAAAAAATCTACAAAAAAAATCTACAAAAAAAATCTAGAAAAAAATCTACAAAAAAAATCTTCAAAAAAAATCTAGAAAAAAATCTACAAAAAAAATCTTCAAAAAAATCTAGAAAAAAATCTAGAAAAAAAATCTAGAAAAAAAATCTAGAAAAAAAATCTAGAAAAAAATCTAGAAAAAAAATCTAGAAAAAAATCTACAAAAAAAATCTAGAAAAAAATCTAGAAAAAAATCTAGAAAAAAAATCTAGAAAAAAAATCTAGAAAAAAAATCTAGAAAAAAAATCTAGAAAAAAAATCTAGAAAAAAAATCTAGAAAAAAAATCTAGAAAAAAATCTAGAAAAAAATCTAGAAAAAAAATCTAGAAAAAAAATCTAGAAAAAAAATCTAGAAAAAAATCTAGAAAAAAAATCTAGAAAAAAAATCTAGAAAAAAAATCTAGAAAAAAATCTAGAAAAAAAATCTAGAAAAAAATCTAGAAAAAAAATCTAGAAAAAAAATCTAGAAAAAAATCTACAAAAAAAATCTACAAAAAAAATCTAGAAAAAAATCTACAAAAAAAATCTTCAAAAAAATCTAGAAAAAAAATCTAGAAAAAAAATCTAGAAAAAAAATCTAGAAAAAAAATCTAGAAAAAAAATCTAGAAAAAAATCTAGAAAAAAATCTAGAAAAAAAATCTAGAAAAAAAATCTAGAAAAAAAATCTAGAAAAAAATCTAGAAAAAAATCTAGAAAAAAAATCTAGAAAAAAAATCTAGAAAAAAAATCTAGAAAAAAATCTAGAAAAAAAATCTAGAAAAAAAATCTAGAAAAAAAATCTAGAAAAAAATCTAGAAAAAAAATCTAGAAAAAAATCTAGAAAAAAAATCGAGAAAAAAAATCTAGAAAAAAATCTACAAAAAAAATCTACAAAAAAAATCTAGAAAAAAATCTACAAAAAAAATCTTCAAAAAAATCTAGAAAAAAAATCTAGAAAAAAAATCTAGAAAAAAAATCTAGAAAAAAAATCTAGAAAAAAAATCTAGAAAAAAAATCTAGAAAAAAAATCTAGAAAAAAATCTACAAAAAAAATCTTCAAAAAAATCTAGAAAAAAATCTAGAAAAAAAATCTAGAAAAAAAATCTAGAAAAAAATCTACAAAAAAAATCTACAAAAAAAATCTAGAAAAAAAATCTAGAAAAAAAATCTAGAAAAAAAATCTAGAAAAAAAATCTAGAAAAAAAATCTAGAAAAAAATCTACAAAAAAAATCTTCAAAAAAATCTAGAAAAAAATCTAGAAAAAAAATCTAGAAAAAAAATCTAGAAAAAAATCTACAAAAAAAATCTACAAAAAAAATCTAGAAAAAAATCTAGAAAAAAAATCTAGAAAAAAAATCTAGAAAAAAAATCTAGAAAAAAATCTACAAAAAAAATCTTCAAAAAAATCTAGAAAAAAATCTAGAAAAAAAATCTAGAAAAAAAATCTAGAAAAAAATCTACAAAAAAAATCTACAAAAAAAATCTAGAAAAAAATCTAGAAAAAAAATCTAGAAAAAAAATCTAGAAAAAAAATCTAGAAAAAAATCTAGAAAAAAAATCTAGAAAAAAAATCTAGAAAAAAATCTACAAAAAAAATCTACAAAAAAAATCTAGAAAAAAATCTACAAAAAAAATCTACAAAAAAAATCTAGAAAAAAATCTACAAAAAAAATCTTCAAAAAAAATCTAGAAAAAAATCTACAAAAAAAATCTTCAAAAAAATCTAGAAAAAAATCTAGAAAAAAAATCTAGAAAAAAAATCTAGAAAAAAAATCTAGAAAAAAATCTAGAAAAAAAATCTAGAAAAAAATCTACAAAAAAAATCTAGAAAAAAATCTAGAAAAAAATCTAGAAAAAAAATCTAGAAAAAAAATCTAGAAAAAAAATCTAGAAAAAAAATCTAGAAAAAAAATCTAGAAAAAAAATCTAGAAAAAAAATCTAGAAAAAAATCTAGAAAAAAATCTAGAAAAAAAATCTAGAAAAAAAATCTAGAAAAAAAATCTAGAAAAAAATCTAGAAAAAAAATCTAGAAAAAAAATCTAGAAAAAAAATCTAGAAAAAAAATCTAGAAAAAAAATCTAGAAAAAAATCTAGAAAAAAAATCTAGAAAAAAATCTAGAAAAAAAATCTAGAAAAAAAATCTAGAAAAAAATCTACAAAAAAAATCTACAAAAAAAATCTAGAAAAAAATCTACAAAAAAAATCTTCAAAAAAATCTAGAAAAAAAATCTAGAAAAAAAATCTAGAAAAAAAATCTAGAAAAAAAATCTAGAAAAAAAATCTACAAAAAAAATCTACAAAAAAAATCTAGAAAAAAATCTACAAAAAAAATCTTCAAAAAAATCTAGAAAAAAAATCTAGAAAAAAAATCTAGAAAAAAAATCTAGAAAAAAAATCTAGAAAAAAAATCTACAAAAAAAATCTTCAAAAAAATCTAGAAAAAAATCTACAAAAAAATCTACAAACAAAATCTAGAAAAAAATCTACAAAAAAAATCTTCAAAAAAATCTAGAAAAAAAATCTAGAAAAAAAATCTAGAAAAAAATCTAGAAAAAAATCTAGAAAAAAAATCTAGAAAAAAATCTAGAAAAAAAATCTAGAAAAAAAATCTAGAAAAAAAATCTAGAAAAAAAATCTAGAAAAAAATCTAGAAAAAAATCTAGAAAAAAAATCTACAAAAAAAATCTAGAAAAAAATCTAGAAAAAAAATCTAGAAAAAAATCTACAAAAAAAATCTACAAAAAAAATCTAGAAAAAAATCTACAAAAAAAATCTTCAAAAAAATCTAGAAAAAAAATCTAGAAAAAAAATCTAGAAAAAAAATCTAGAAAAAAAATCTAGAAAAAAAATCTACAAAAAAAATCTTCAAAAAAATCTAGAAAAAAATCTACAAAAAAATCTACAAACAAAATCTAGAAAAAAATCTACAAAAAAAATCTTCAAAAAAATCTAGAAAAAAAATCTAGAAAAAAAATCTAGAAAAAAATCTAGAAAAAAATCTAGAAAAAAAATCTAGAAAAAAATCTAGAAAAAAAATCTAGAAAAAAAATCTAGAAAAAAAATCTAGAAAAAAAATCTAGAAAAAAATCTAGAAAAAAATCTAGAAAAAAAATCTACAAAAAAAATCTAGAAAAAAATCTACAAAAAAAATCTTCAAAAAAAATCTAGAAAAAAATCTACAAAAAAAATCTTCAAAAAAAATCTAGAAAAAAATCTACAAAAAAAATCTTCAAAAAAATCTAGAAAAAAATCTAGAAAAAAATCTAGAAAAAAAATCTAGAAAAAAAATCTAGAAAAAAATCTAGAAAAAAAATCTAGAAAAAAATCTACAAAAAAAATCTTCAAAAAAATCTAGAAAAAAATCTAGAAAAAAAATCTAGAAAAAAAATCTAGAAAAAAAATCTAGAAAAAAAATCTAGAAAAAAATCTAGAAAAAAAATCTAGAAAAAAAATCTAGAAAAAAAATCTAGAAAAAAATCTAGAAAAAAAATCTAGAAAAAAATCTAGAAAAAAAATCTAGAAAAAAAATCTAGAAAAAAATCTACAAAAAAAATCTACAAAAAAAATCTAGAAAAAAATCTACAAAAAAAATCTTCAAAAAAATCTAGAAAAAAAATCTAGAAAAAAAATCTAGAAAAAAAATCTAGAAAAAAAATCTAGAAAAAAAATCTAGAAAAAAAATCTAGAAAAAAAATCTAGAAAAAAATCTACAAAAAAAATCTTCAAAAAAATCTAGAAAAAAATCTAGAAAAAAAATCTAGAAAAAAAATCTAGAAAAAAATCTACAAAAAAAATCTACAAAAAAAATCTAGAAAAAAAATCTAGAAAAAAAATCTAGAAAAAAAATCTAGAAAAAAAATCTAGAAAAAAAATCTAGAAAAAAAATCTAGAAAAAAATCTAGAAAAAAAATCTACAAAAAAAATCTAGAAAAAAATCTAGAAAAAAAATCTAGAAAAAAAATCTAGAAAAAAAATCTAGAAAAAAATCTACAAAAAAAATCTTCAAAAAAATCTAGAAAAAAATCTACAAAAAAAATCTAGAAAAAAAATCTAGAAAAAAATCTACAAAAAAAATCTACAAAAAAAATCTAGAAAAAAATCTAGAAAAAAAATCTAGAAAAAAAATCTAGAAAAAAAATCTAGAAAAAAATCTAGAAAAAAAATCTACAAAAAAAATCTAGAAAAAAATCTACAAAAAAAATCTACAAAAAAAATCTAGAAAAAAATCTACAAAAAAAATCTACAAAAAAAATCTAGAAAAAAATCTACAAAAAAAATCTTCAAAAAAAATCTAGAAAAAAATCTACAAAAAAAATCTTCAAAAAAATCTAGAAAAAAATCTAGAAAAAAAATCTAGAAAAAAAATCTAGAAAAAAAATCTAGAAAAAAATCTACAAAAAAAATCTAGAAAAAAATCTACAAAAAAAATCTAGAAAAAAATCTAGAAAAAAATCTAGAAAAAAAATCTAGAAAAAAAATCTAGAAAAAAAATCTAGAAAAAAAATCTAGAAAAAAAATCTAGAAAAAAAATCTAGAAAAAAAATCTAGAAAAAAATCTAGAAAAAAATCTAGAAAAAAAATCTAGAAAAAAAATCTAGAAAAAAAATCTAGAAAAAAATCTAGAAAAAAAATCTAGAAAAAAAATCTAGAAAAAAAATCTAGAAAAAAATCTAGAAAAAAAATCTAGAAAAAAATCTAGAAAAAAAATCTAGAAAAAAAATCTAGAAAAAAAATCTAGAAAAAAATCTAGAAAAAAAATCTAGAAAAAAAATCTAGAAAAAAAATCTAGAAAAAAATCTAGAAAAAAAATCTAGAAAAAAATCTAGAAAAAAAATCTAGAAAAAAAATCTAGAAAAAAATCTACAAAAAAAATCTACAAAAAAAATCTAGAAAAAAATCTACAAAAAAAATCTTCAAAAAAATCTAGAAAAAAAATCTAGAAAAAAAATCTAGAAAAAAAATCTAGAAAAAAAATCTAGAAAAAAAATCTACAAAAAAAATCTTCAAAAAAATCTAGAAAAAAATCTACAAAAAAATCTACAAACAAAATCTAGAAAAAAATCTACAAAAAAAATCTTCAAAAAAATCTAGAAAAAAAATCTAGAAAAAAAATCTAGAAAAAAATCTAGAAAAAAATCTAGAAAAAAATCTAGAAAAAAAATCTAGAAAAAAATCTACAAAAAAAATCTAGAAAAAAATCTAGAAAAAAATCTAGAAAAAAAATCTAGAAAAAAAATCTAGAAAAAAAATCTAGAAAAAAAATCTAGAAAAAAATCTAGAAAAAAAATCTAGAAAAAAATCTAGAAAAAAAATCTACAAAAAAAATCTAGAAAAAAATCTACAAAAAAAATCTTCAAAAAAATCTAGAAAAAAAATCTAGAAAAAAAATCTAGAAAAAAAATCTAGAAAAAAAATCTAGAAAAAAAATCTACAAAAAAAATCTTCAAAAAAATCTAGAAAAAAATCTACAAAAAAATCTACAAACAAAATCTAGAAAAAAATCTACAAAAAAAATCTTCAAAAAAATCTAGAAAAAAAATCTAGAAAAAAAATCTACAAAAAAAATCTTCAAAAAAATCTAGAAAAAAATCTACAAAAAAATCTACAAACAAAATCTAGAAAAAAATCTACAAAAAAAATCTTCAAAAAAATCTAGAAAAAAAATCTAGAAAAAAAATCTAGAAAAAAATCTAGAAAAAAATCTAGAAAAAAATCTAGAAAAAAAATCTAGAAAAAAATCTACAAAAAAAATCTAGAAAAAAATCTAGAAAAAAATCTAGAAAAAAAATCTAGAAAAAAAATCTAGAAAAAAAATCTAGAAAAAAAATCTAGGAAAAAATCTAGAAAAAAAATCTAGAAAAAAAATCTAGAAAAAAATCTAGAAAAAAATCTAGAAAAAAAATCTAGAAAAAAAATCTAGAAAAAAAATCTAGAAAAAAATCTAGAAAAAAAATCTAGAAAAAAAATCTAGAAAAAAAATCTAGAAAAAAATCTAGAAAAAAAATCTAGAAAAAAATCTAGAAAAAAAATCTAGAAAAAAAATCTAGAAAAAAAATCTAGAAAAAAATCTAGAAAAAAAATCTAGAAAAAAAATCTAGAAAAAAAATCTAGAAAAAAATCTAGAAAAAAAATCTAGAAAAAAATCTAGAAAAAAAATCTAGAAAAAAAATCTAGAAAAAAATCTACAAAAAAAATCTACAAAAAAAATCTAGAAAAAAATCTACAAAAAAAATCTAGAAAAAAAATCTAGAAAAAAAATCTAGAAAAAAAATCTACAAAAAAAATCTTCAAAAAAATCTAGAAAAAAAATCTAGAAAAAAAATCTAGAAAAAAAATCTAGAAAAAAAATCTAGAAAAAAAATCTAGAAAAAAAATCTAGAAAAAAATCTACAAAAAAAATCTTCAAAAAAATCTAGAAAAAAATCTAGAAAAAAAATCTAGAAAAAAAATCTAGAAAAAAATCTACAAAAAAAATCTACAAAAAAAATCTACAAAAAAAATCTAGAAAAAAAATCTAGAAAAAAAATCTAGAAAAAAAATCTGGAAAAAAAATCTAGAAAAAAAATCTAGAAAAAAATCTACAAAAAAAATCTTCAAAAAAATCTAGAAAAAAATCTAGAAAAAAAATCTAGAAAAAAATCTACAAAAAAAATCTACAAAAAAAATCTAGAAAAAAATCTACAAAAAAAATCTTCAAAAAAATCTAGAAAAAAAATCTAGAAAAAAAATCTAGAAAAAAAATCTAGAAAAAAAATCTAGAAAAAAAATCTACAAAAAAAATCTTCAAAAAAATCTAGAAAAAAATCTACAAAAAAATCTACAAACAAAATCTAGAAAAAAATCTACAAAAAAAATCTTCAAAAAAATCTAGAAAAAAAATCTAGAAAAAAAATCTAGAAAAAAATCTAGAAAAAAATCTAGAAAAAAAATCTAGAAAAAAATCTAGAAAAAAAATCTAGAAAAAAAATCTAGAAAAAAAATCTAGAAAAAAAATCTAGAAAAAAATCTAGAAAAAAATCTAGAAAAAAAATCTACAAAAAAAATCTAGAAAAAAATCTACAAAAAAAATCTTCAAAAAAAATCTAGAAAAAAATCTACAAAAAAAATCTTCAAAAAAAATCTAGAAAAAAATCTACAAAAAAAATCTTCAAAAAAATCTAGAAAAAAATCTAGAAAAAAAATCTAGAAAAAAAATCTAGAAAAAAAATCTAGAAAAAAATCTAGAAAAAAAATCTAGAAAAAAATCTAGAAAAAAAATCTTCAAAAAAATCTAGAAAAAAATCTAGAAAAAAAATCTAGAAAAAAAATCTAGAAAAAAAATCTAGAAAAAAAATCTAGAAAAAAAATCTAGAAAAAAATCTAGAAAAAAATCTAGAAAAAAAATCTAGAAAAAAAATCTAGAAAAAAAATCTAGAAAAAAATCTAGAAAAAAAATCTAGAAAAAAAATCTAGAAAAAAAATCTAGAAAAAAATCTAGAAAAAAAATCTAGAAAAAAATCTAGAAAAAAAATCTAGAAAAAAAATCTAGAAAAAAATCTACAAAAAAAATCTACAAAAAAAATCTAGAAAAAAATCTACAAAAAAAATCTTCAAAAAAATCTAGAAAAAAATCTACAAAAAAAATCTTCAAAAAAATCTAGAAAAAAAATCTAGAAAAAAAATCTAGAAAAAAAATCTAGAAAAAAAATCTAGAAAAAAAATCTAGAAAAAAAATCTAGAAAAAAATCTACAAAAAAAATCTTCAAAAAAATCTAGAAAAAAATCTAGAAAAAAAATCTAGAAAAAAAATCTAGAAAAAAATCTACAAAAAAAATCTACAAAAAAAATCTAGAAAAAAAATCTAGAAAAAAAATCTAGAAAAAAAATCTAGAAAAAAAATCTAGAAAAAAAATCTAGAAAAAAATCTACAAAAAAAATCTTCAAAAAAATCTAGAAAAAAATCTAGAAAAAAAATCTAGAAAAAAAATCTAGAAAAAAATCTACAAAAAAAATCTACAAAAAAAATCTAGAAAAAAATCTAGAAAAAAAATCTAGAAAAAAAATCTAGAAAAAAAATCTAGAAAAAAATCTACAAAAAAAATCTTCAAAAAAATCTAGAAAAAAATCTAGAAAAAAAATCTAGAAAAAAAATCTAGAAAAAAATCTACAAAAAAAATCTACAAAAAAAATCTAGAAAAAAATCTAGAAAAAAAATCTAGAAAAAAAATCTAGAAAAAAAATCTAGAAAAAAAATCTAGAAAAAAAATCTAGAAAAAAATCTACAAAAAAAATCTACAAAAAAAATCTAGAAAAAAATCTACAAAAAAAATCTACAAAAAAAATCTAGAAAAAAATCTACAAAAAAAATCTTCAAAAAAAATCTAGAAAAAAATCTACAAAAAAAATCTTCAAAAAAATCTAGAAAAAAATCTAGAAAAAAAATCTAGAAAAAAAATCTAGAAAAAAAATCTAGAAAAAAATCTAGAAAAAAAATCTAGAAAAAAATCTACAAAAAAAATCTAGAAAAAAATCTAGAAAAAAATCTAGAAAAAAAATCTAGAAAAAAATCTAGAAAAAAATCTAGAAAAAAAATCTAGAAAAAAAATCTAGAAAAAAAATCTAGAAAAAAATCTAGAAAAAAAATCTAGAAAAAAATCTAGAAAAAAAATCTAGAAAAAAAATCTAGAAAAAAATCTACAAAAAAAATCTACAAAAAAAATCTAGAAAAAAATCTACAAAAAAAATCTTCAAAAAAATCTAGAAAAAAATCTAGAAAAAAAATCTAGAAAAAAAATCTAGAAAAAAAATCTAGAAAAAAAATCTAGAAAAAAAATCTAGAAAAAAATCTAGAAAAAAATCTAGAAAAAAAATCTAGAAAAAAAATCTAGAAAAAAAATCTAGAAAAAAATCTAGAAAAAAAATCTAGAAAAAAAATCTAGAAAAAAAATCTAGAAAAAAATCTAGAAAAAAAATCTAGAAAAAAATCTAGAAAAAAAATCTAGAAAAAAAATCTAGAAAAAAATCTACAAAAAAAATCTACAAAAAAAATCTAGAAAAAAATCTACAAAAAAAATCTTCAAAAAAATCTAGAAAAAAAATCTAGAAAAAAAATCTAGAAAAAAAATCTAGAAAAAAAATCTAGAAAAAAAATCTAGAAAAAAAATCTAGAAAAAAAATCTAGAAAAAAATCTACAAAAAAAATCTTCAAAAAAATCTAGAAAAAAATCTAGAAAAAAAATCTAGAAAAAAAATCTAGAAAAAAATCTACAAAAAAAATCTACAAAAAAAATCTAGAAAAAAAATCTAGAAAAAAAATCTAGAAAAAAAATCTAGAAAAAAAATCTAGAAAAAAAATCTAGAAAAAAATCTACAAAAAAAATCTTCAAAAAAATCTAGAAAAAAATCTAGAAAAAAAATCTAGAAAAAAAATCTAGAAAAAAATCTACAAAAAAAATCTACAAAAAAAATCTAGAAAAAAATCTAGAAAAAAAATCTAGAAAAAAAATCTAGAAAAAAAATCTAGAAAAAAATCTACAAAAAAAATCTTCAAAAAAATCTAGAAAAAAATCTAGAAAAAAAATCTAGAAAAAAAATCTAGAAAAAAATCTAGAAAAAAAATCTAGAAAAAAAATCTAGAAAAAAATCTACAAAAAAAATCTACAAAAAAAATCTACAAAAAAAATCTAGAAAAAAATCTAGAAAAAAAATCTAGAAAAAAAATCTAGAAAAAAATCTACAAAAAAAATCTACAAAAAAAATCTAGAAAAAAATCTACAAAAAAAATCTACAAAAAAAATCTAGAAAAAAATCTACAAAAAAAATCTTCAAAAAAAATCTAGAAAAAAATCTACAAAAAAAATCTTCAAAAAAATCTAGAAAAAAATCTAGAAAAAAAATCTAGAAAAAAAATCTAGAAAAAAAATCTAGAAAAAAATCTAGAAAAAAAATCTAGAAAAAAATCTACAAAAAAAATCTAGAAAAAAATCTAGAAAAAAATCTAGAAAAAAAATCTAGAAAAAAAATCTAGAAAAAAAATCTAGAAAAAAAATCTAGAAAAAAAATCTAGAAAAAAAATCTAGAAAAAAAATCTAGAAAAAAATCTAGAAAAAAATCTAGAAAAAAAATCTAGAAAAAAATTCTAGAAAAAAAATCTAGAAAAAAATCTAGAAAAAAAATCTAGAAAAAAAATCAAGAAAAAAATTCTAGAAAAAAATCTAGAAAAAAAATCTAGAAAAAAATCTAGAAAAAAAATCTAGAAAAAAAATCTAGAAAAAAATCTACAAAAAAAATCTACAAAAAAAATCTAGAAAAAAATCTACAAAAAAAATCTTCAAAAAAATCTAGAAAAAAAATCTAGAAAAAAAATCTAGAAAAAAAATCTACAAAAAAAATCTAGAAAAAAAATCTACAAAAAAAATCTACAAAAAAAATCTAGAAAAAAATCTACAAAAAAAATCTTCAAAAAAATCTAGAAAAAAAATCTAGAAAAAAAATCTAGAAAAAAAATCTAGAAAAAAAATCTAGAAAAAAAATCTACAAAAAAAATCTTCAAAAAAATCTAGAAAAAAATCTACAAAAAAATCTACAAACAAAATCTAGAAAAAAATCTACAAAAAAAATCTTCAAAAAAATCTAGAAAAAAAATCTAGAAAAAAAATCTAGAAAAAAATCTAGAAAAAAATCTAGAAAAAAAATCTAGAAAAAAATCTAGAAAAAAAATCTAGAAAAAAAATCTAGAAAAAAAATCTAGAAAAAAAATCTAGAAAAAAATCTAGAAAAAAATCTAGAAAAAAAATCTACAAAAAAAATCTAGAAAAAAATCTAGAAAAAAAATCTAGAAAAAAATCTACAAAAAAAATCTACAAAAAAAATCTAGAAAAAAATCTACAAAAAAAATCTTCAAAAAAATCTAGAAAAAAAATCTAGAAAAAAAATCTAGAAAAAAAATCTAGAAAAAAAATCTAGAAAAAAAATCTACAAAAAAAATCTTCAAAAAAATCTAGAAAAAAATCTACAAAAAAATCTACAAACAAAATCTAGAAAAAAATCTACAAAAAAAATCTTCAAAAAAATCTAGAAAAAAAATCTAGAAAAAAAATCTAGAAAAAAATCTAGAAAAAAATCTAGAAAAAAAATCTAGAAAAAAATCTAGAAAAAAAATCTAGAAAAAAAATCTAGAAAAAAAATCTAGAAAAAAAATCTAGAAAAAAATCTAGAAAAAAATCTAGAAAAAAAATCTACAAAAAAAATCTAGAAAAAAATCTACAAAAAAAATCTTCAAAAAAAATCTAGAAAAAAATCTACAAAAAAAATCTTCAAAAAAAATCTAGAAAAAAATCTACAAAAAAAATCTTCAAAAAAATCTAGAAAAAAATCTAGAAAAAAATCTAGAAAAAAAATCTAGAAAAAAAATCTTCAAAAAAATCTAGAAAAAAATCTAGAAAAAAAATCTAGAAAAAAATCTAGAAAAAAATCTAGAAAAAAAATCTAGAAAAAAAATCTAGAAAAAAAATCTAGAAAAAAATCTAGAAAAAAAATCTAGAAAAAAAATCTAGAAAAAAAATCTAGAAAAAAATCTAGAAAAAAAATCTAGAAAAAAATCTAGAAAAAAAATCTAGAAAAAAAATCTAGAAAAAAAATCTAGAAAAAAATCTAGAAAAAAAATCTAGAAAAAAAATCTAGAAAAAAAATCTAGAAAAAAATCTAGAAAAAAAATCTAGAAAAAAATCTAGAAAAAAAATCTAGAAAAAAAATCTAGAAAAAAATCTACAAAAAAAATCTACAAAAAAAATCTAGAAAAAAATCTAGAAAAAAAATCTAGAAAAAAAATCTAGAAAAAAAATCTAGAAAAAAATCTACAAAAAAAATCTTCAAAAAAATCTAGAAAAAAATCTAGAAAAAAAATCTAGAAAAAAAATCTAGAAAAAAATCTAGAAAAAAAATCTACAAAAAAAATCTAGAAAAAAATCTAGAAAAAAAATCTAGAAAAAAAATCTAGAAAAAAAATCTAGAAAAAAATCTAGAAAAAAAATCTACAAAAAAAATCTAGAAAAAAATCTAGAAAAAAAATCTAGAAAAAAAATCTAGAAAAAAATCTACAAAAAAAATCTACAAAAAAAATCTAGAAAAAAATCTACAAAAAAAATCTTCAAAAAAAATCTAGAAAAAAATCTACAAAAAAAATCTTCAAAAAAATCTAGAAAAAAATCTAGAAAAAAAATCTAGAAAAAAAATCTAGAAAAAAAATCTAGAAAAAAATCTACAAAAAAAATCTAGAAAAAAATCTACAAAAAAAATCTAGAAAAAAATCTACAAAAAAAATCTTCAAAAAAAATCTAGAAAAAAATCTACAAAAAAAATCTTCAAAAAAATCTAGAAAAAAATCTAGAAAAAAAATCTAGAAAAAAAATCTAGAAAAAAAATCTAGAAAAAAATCTACAAAAAAAATCTAGAAAAAAATCTAGAAAAAAATCTAGAAAAAAAATCTAGAAAAAAAATCTAGAAAAAAAATCTAGAAAAAAAATCTAGAAAAAAAATCTAGAAAAAAAATCTAGAAAAAAAATCTAGAAAAAAATCTAGAAAAAAATCTAGAAAAAAAATCTAGAAAAAAAATCTAGAAAAAAAATCTAGAAAAAAATCTAGAAAAAAAATCTAGAAAAAAAATCTAGAAAAAAAATCTAGAAAAAAATCTAGAAAAAAAATCTAGAAAAAAAATCTAGAAAAAAATCTACAAAAAAAATCTACAAAAAAAATCTAGAAAAAAATCTACAAAAAAAATCTTCAAAAAAATCTAGAAAAAAAATCTAGAAAAAAATCTAGAAAAAAAATCTAGAAAAAAAATCTAGAAAAAAAATCTAGAAAAAAAATCTAGAAAAAAAATCTAGAAAAAAAATCTAGAAAAAAAATCTAGAAAAAAATCTAGAAAAAAATCTAGAAAAAAAATCTAGAAAAAGAATCTAGAAAAAAAATCTAGAAAAAAATCTAGAAAAAAAATCTAGAAAAAAAATCTAGAAAAAAAATCTAGAAAAAAATCTAGAAAAAAAATCTAGAAAAAAATCTAGAAAAAAAATCTAGAAAAAAAATCTAGAAAAAAATCTACAAAAAAAATCTACAAAAAAAATCTAGAAAAAAATCTACAAAAAAAATCTTCAAAAAAATCTAGAAAAAAAATCTTGAAAAAAAATCTAGAAAAAAAATCTAGAAAAAAAATCTAGAAAAAAAATCTACAAAAAAAATCTTCAAAAAAATCTAGAAAAAAATCTACAAAAAAAATCTTCAAAAAAATCTAGAAAAAAATCTAGAAAAAAATCTAGAAAAAAAATCTAGAAAAAAAATCTAGAAAAAAAATCTAGAAAAAAAATCTAGAAAAAAAATCTAGAAAAAAATCTAGAAAAAAATCTAGAAAAAAAATCTAGAAAAAAAATCTAGAAAAAAAATCTAGAAAAAAAATCTAGAAAAAAAATCTAGAAAAAAAATCTAGAAAAAAATCTAGAAAAAAAATCTAGAAAAAAATCTAGAAAAAAAATCTAGAAAAAAAATCTAGAAAAAAATCTACAAAAAAAATCTACAAAAAAAATCTAGAAAAAAATCTACAAAAAAAATCTTCAAAAAAATCTAGAAAAAAAATCTTGAAAAAAAATCTAGAAAAAAAATCTAGAAAAAAAATCTAGAAAAAAAATCTACAAAAAAAATCTTCAAAAAAATCTAGAAAAAAATCTACAAAAAAAATCTTCAAAAAAATCTAGAAAAAAATCTAGAAAAAAATCTAGAAAAAAAATCTAGAAAAAAAATCTAGAAAAAAAATCTAGAAAAAAAATCTAGAAAAAAAATCTAGAAAAAAATCTAGAAAAAAATCTAGAAAAAAAATCTAGAAAAAAAATCTAGAAAAAAAATCTAGAAAAAAATCTAGAAAAAAAATCTAGAAAAAAAATCTAGAAAAAAAATCTAGAAAAAAATCTAGAAAAAAAATCTAGAAAAAAATCTAGAAAAAAAATCTAGAAAAAAATCTAGAAAAAAATCTACAAAAAAAATCTAGAAAAAAATCTACAAAAAAAATCTTCAAAAAAATCTAGAAAAAAAATCTAGAAAAAAAATCTAGAAAAAAAATCTAGAAAAAAATCTAGAAAAAAATCTACAAAAAAAATCTTCAAAAAAAATCTAGAAAAAAATCTACAAAAAAAATCTTCAAAAAAATCTAGAAAAAAATCTAGAAAAAAAATCTAGAAAAAAAATCTAGAAAAAAAATCTAGAAAAAAATCTACAAAAAAAATCTAGAAAAAAATCTAGAAAAAAATCTAGAAAAAAAATCTAGAAAAAAAATCTAGAAAAAAAATCTAGAAAAAAAATCTAGAAAAAAAATCTAGAAAAAAAATCTAGAAAAAAAATCTAGAAAAAAAATCTAGAAAAAATCTACAAAAAAAATCTACAAAAAAAATCTAGAAAAAAATCTACAAAAAAAATCTTCAAAAAAAATCTAGAAAAAAATCTACAAAAAAAATCTTCAAAAAAATCTAGAAAAAAATCTAGAAAAAAAATCTAGAAAAAAAATCTAGAAAAAAAATCTAGAAAAAAATCTACAAAAAAAATCTAGAAAAAAATCTAGAAAAAAATCTAGAAAAAAAATCTAGAAAAAAAATCTAGAAAAAAAATCTAGAAAAAAAATCTAGAAAAAAAATCTAGAAAAAAAATCTAGAAAAAAAATCTAGAAAAAAATCTAGAAAAAAATCTAGAAAAAAAATCTAGAAAAAAAATCTAGAAAAAAAATCTAGAAAAAAATCTAGAAAAAAAATCTAGAAAAAAAATCTAGAAAAAAAATCTAGAAAAAAATCTAGAAAAAAAATCTAGAAAAAAAATCTAGAAAAAAATCTACAAAAAAAATCTACAAAAAAAATCTAGAAAAAAATCTACAAAAAAAATCTTCAAAAAAATCTAGAAAAAAAATCTAGAAAAAAATCTAGAAAAAAAATCTAGAAAAAAAATCTAGAAAAAAAATCTAGAAAAAAAATCTAGAAAAAAAATCTAGAAAAAAAATCTAGAAAAAAAATCTAGAAAAAAATCTAGAAAAAAATCTAGAAAAAAAATCTAGAAAAAGAATCTAGAAAAAAAATCTAGAAAAAAATCTAGAAAAAAAATCTAGAAAAAAAATCTAGAAAAAAAATCTAGAAAAAAATCTAGAAAAAAAATCTAGAAAAAAATCTAGAAAAAAAATCTAGAAAAAAAATCTAGAAAAAAATCTACAAAAAAAATCTACAAAAAAAATCTAGAAAAAAATCTACAAAAAAAATCTTCAAAAAAATCTAGAAAAAAAATCTTGAAAAAAAATCTAGAAAAAAAATCTAGAAAAAAAATCTAGAAAAAAAATCTACAAAAAAAATCTTCAAAAAAATCTAGAAAAAAATCTACAAAAAAAATCTTCAAAAAAATCTAGAAAAAAATCTAGAAAAAAATCTAGAAAAAAAATCTAGAAAAAAAATCTAGAAAAAAAATCTAGAAAAAAAATCTAGAAAAAAAATCTAGAAAAAAATCTAGAAAAAAATCTAGAAAAAAAATCTAGAAAAAAAATCTAGAAAAAAAATCTAGAAAAAAATCTAGAAAAAAAATCTAGAAAAAAAATCTAGAAAAAAAATCTAGAAAAAAATCTAGAAAAAAAATCTAGAAAAAAATCTAGAAAAAAAATCTAGAAAAAAATCTAGAAAAAAATCTACAAAAAAAATCTAGAAAAAAATCTACAAAAAAAATCTTCAAAAAAATCTAGAAAAAAAATCTAGAAAAAAAATCTAGAAAAAAAATCTAGAAAAAAATCTAGAAAAAAAATCTAGAAAAAAATCTAGAAAAAAAATCTAGAAAAAAAATCTAGAAAAAAAATCTAGAAAAAAAATCTAGAAAAAAAATCTAGAAAAAAATCTAGAAAAAAAATCTAGAAAAAAAATCTAGAAAAAAAATCTAGAAAAAAATCTAGAAAAAAAATCTAGAAAAAAAATCTAGAAAAAAAATCTAGAAAAAAAATCTAGAAAAAAATCTAGAAAAAAAATCTAGAAAAAAAATCTAGAAAAAAATCTAGAAAAAAAATCTAGAAAAAAAATCTAGAAAAAAAATCTAGAAAAAAATCTAGAAAAAAAATCTAGAAAAAAAATCTAGAAAAAAATCTAGAAAAAAAATCTAGAAAAAAAATCTAGAAAAAAATCTACAAAAAAAATCTTCAAAAAAATCTAGAAAAAAATCTAGAAAAAAAATCTAGAAAAAAAATCTAGAAAAAAAATCTAGAAAAAAAATCTAGAAAAAAAATCTAGAAAAAAAATCTAGAAAAAATCTAGAAAAAAATCTACAAAAAAAATCTTCAAAAAATCTAGAAAAAAAATCTTGAAAAAAATCTAGAAAAAAAATCTAGAAAAAAAATCTAGAAAAAAAATCTAGAAAAAAAATCTAGAAAAAAAATCTACAAAAAAAATCTAGAAAAAAATCTACAAAAAAAATCTAGAAAAAAAATCTACAAAAAAAATCTAGAAAAAAATCTACAAAAAAAATCTACAAAAAAAATCTAGAAAAAAATCTAGAAAAAAAATCTTCAAAAAAATCTAGAAAAAAAATATAGAAAAAAAATCTAGAAAAAAATCTAGAAAAAAATCTAGAAAAAAAATCTAGAAAAAAAATCTAGAAAAAAAATCTAGAAAAAAATCTAGAAAAAAAATCTAGAAAAAAAATCTAGAAAAAAAATCTAGAAAAAAATCTAGAAAAAAAATCTAGAAAAAAATCTAGAAAAAAAATCTAGAAAAAAAATCTAGAAAAAAATCTACAAAAAAAATCTACAAAAAAAATCTAGAAAAAAATCTACAAAAAAAATCTTCAAAAAAATCTAGAAAAAAAATCTAGAAAAAAAATCTAGAAAAAAATTCTAGAAAAAAAATCTACAAAAAAAATCTACAAAAAAAATCTTCAAAAAAATCTAGAAAAAAATCTACAAAAAAAATCTTCAAAAAAATCTAGAAAAAAATCTAGAAAAAAAATCTACAACAAAAAATCTTCAAAAAAATCTAGAAAAAAATCTAGAAAAAAAATCTAGAAAAAAATCTACAAAAAAAATCTTCAAAAAAATCTAGAAAAAAATCTAGAAAAAAAATCTAGAAAAAAAATCTAGAAAAAAAATCTAGAAAAAAAATCTAGAAAAAAAATCTAGAAAAAAATCTAGAAAAAAATCTAGAAAAAAAATCTAGAAAAAAAATCTAGAAAAAAAATCTAGAAAAAAATCTAGAAAAAAAATCTAGAAAAAAAATCTAGAAAAAAAATCTAGAAAAAAATCTAGAAAAAAAATCTAGAAAAAAATCTAGAAAAAAAATCTAGAAAAAAATCTACAAAAAAAATCTAGAAAAAAATCTACAAAAAAAATCTTCAAAAAAATCTAGAAAAAAAATCTAGAAAAAAAATCTAGAAAAAAAATCTAGAAAAAAATCTAGAAAAAAAATCTAGAAAAAAATCTAGAAAAAAAATCTAGAAAAAAAATCTAGAAAAAAAATCTAGAAAAAAAATCTAGAAAAAAAATCTAGAAAAAAATCTAGAAAAAAAATCTAGAAAAAAAATCTAGAAAAAAAATCTAGAAAAAAATCTAGAAAAAAAATCTAGAAAAAAAATCTAGAAAAAAATCTAGAAAAAAAATCTAGAAAAAAAATCTAGAAAAAAAATCTAGAAAAAAAATCTAGAAATAAAATCTAGAAAAAAAATCTAGAAAAAAATCTACAAAAAAAATCTACAAAAAAAATCTAGAAAAAAATCTACAAAAAAAATCTTCAAAAAAATCTAGAAAAAAAATCTACAAAAAAAATCTAGAAAAAAAATCTAGAAAAAAAATCTAGAAAAAAATCTAGAAAAAAAATCTAGAAAAAAAATCTAGAAAAAAAATCTAGAAAAAAATCTAGAAAAAAAATCTAGAAAAAAAATCTAGAAAAAAATCTAGAAAAAAAATCTAGAAAAAAAATCTAGAAAAAAAATCTAGAAAAAAATCTAGAAAAAAAATCTGAAAAAAAATCTAGAAAAAAATCTAGAAAAAAAATCTACAAAAAAAATCTAGAAAAAAATCTACAAAAAAAATCTTCAAAAAAATCTAGAAAAAAATCTAGAAAAAAAATCTAGAAAAAAAATCTAGAAAAAAAATCTAGAAAAAAAATCTAGAAAAAAAATCTAGAAAAAAAATCTAGAAAAAAAATCTAGAAAAAATCTACAAAAAAATCTACAAAAAAAATCTTCAAAAAATCTAGAAAAAAAATCTAGAAAAAAATCTAGAAAAAAAATCTAGAAAAAAAATCTAGAAAAAAAATCTAGAAAAAAAATCTAGAAAAAAAATCTAGAAAAAAATCTAGAAAAAAAATCTAGAAAAAAAATCTACAAAAAAATTCTAGAAAAAAATCTTCAAAAAAATCTAGAAATAAAATCTAGAAAAAAAATCTAGAAAAAAATCTAGAAAAAAAATCTAGAAAAAAATTCTAGAAAAAAATCTACAAAAAAAATCTACAAAAAAAATCTAGAAAAAAATCTACAAAAAAAATCTTCAAAAAAATCTAGAAAAAAATCTAGAAAAAAAATCTAGAAAAAAATCTAGAAAAAAATCTAGAAAAAAAATCTAGAAAAAAAATCTAGAAAAAAAATCTAGAAAAAAATCTAGAAAAAAAATCTAGAAAAAAAATCTAGAAAAAAATCTAGAAAAAAATCTAGAAAAAAAATCTAGAAAAAAATCTAGAAAAAAAATCTAGAAAAAAAATCTAGAAAAAAAATCTAGAAAAAAAATCTAGAAAAAAATCTAGAAAAAAAATCTGAAAAAAAATCTAGAAAAAAATCTAGAAAAAAATCTACAAAAAAAATCTTCAAAAAAATCTAGAAAAAAATCTAGAAAAAAAATCTAGAAAAAAAATCTAGAAAAAAAATCTAGAAAAAAAATCTAGAAAAAAAATCTAGAAAAAAAATCTAGAAAAAATCTACAAAAAAATCTACAAAAAAAATCTTCAAAAAATCTAGAAAAAAAATCTAGAAAAAAATCTAGAAAAAAAATCTAGAAAAAAAATCTAGAAAAAAAATCTAGAAAAAAAATCTAGAAAAAAAATCTAGAAAAAAATCTAGAAAAAAAATCTAGAAAAAAAATCTACAAAAAAAATCTAGAAAAAAATCTACAAAAAAAATCTACAAAAAAAATCTAGAAAAAAATCTAGAAAAAAAATCTTCAAAAAAATCTAGAAATAAAATCTAGAAAAAAAATCTAGAAAAAAATCTAGAAAAAAAATCTAGAAAAAAATTCTAGAAAAAAATCTACAAAAAAAATCTACAAAAAAAATCTAGAAAAAAATCTACAAAAAAAATCTTCAAAAAAATCTAGAAAAAAATCTAGAAAAAAAATCTAGAAAAAAAATCTAGAAAAAAAATCTAGAAAAAAAATCTAGAAAAAAAATCTAGAAAAAAAATCTAGAAAAAAAATCTAGAAAAAAATCTAGAAAAAAATCTAGAAAAAAAATCTAGAAAAAAAATCTAGAAAAAAAATCTAGAAAAAAATCTAGAAAAAAAATCTAGAAAAAAAATCTAGAAAAAAATCTAGAAAAAAATCTAGAAAAAAAATCTAGAAAAAAATCTAGAAAAAAAATCTAGAAAAAAAATCTAGAAAAAAATCTAGAAAAAAAATCTAGAAAAAAAATCTAGAAAAAAATCTACAAAAAAAATCTACAAAAAAAATCTAGAAAAAAAATCTAGAAAAAAAATCTAGAAAAAAAATCTAGAAAAAAATCTACAAAAAAAATCTTCAAAAAAATCTAGAAAAAAATCTAGAAAAAAAATCTAGAAAAAAAATCTAGAAAAAAATCTACAAAAAAAATCTACAAAAAAAATCTACAAAAAAAATCTAGAAAAAAAATCTAGAAAAAAAATCTAGAAAAAAAATCTAGAAAAAAAATCTAGAAAAAAATCTAGAAAAAAAATCTAGAAAAAAAATATAGAAAAAAATCTAGAAAAAAAATCTAGAAAAAAAATCTAGAAAAAAATCTACAAAAAAAATCTACAAAAAAAATCTAGAAAAAAATCTACAAAAAAAATCTTCAAAAAAATCTAGAAAAAAATCTAGAAAAAAAATCTAGAAAAAAAATCTAGAAAAAAAATCTAGAAAAAAATCTAGAAAAAAAATCTAGAAAAAAATCTACAAAAAAAATCTTCAAAAAAATCTAGAAAAAAATCTAGAAAAAAAATCTAGAAAAAAAATCTAGAAAAAAAATCTAGAAAAAAAATCTAGAAAAAAAATCTAGAAAAAAAATCTAGAAAAAAAATCTAGAAAAAAATCTAGAAAAAAATCTAGAAAAAAAATCTAGAAAAAAAATCTAGAAAAAAAATCTAGAAAAAAAATCTAGAAAAAAAATCTAGAAAAAAAATCTAGAAAAAAATCTAGAAAAAAAATCTAGAAAAAAATCTAGAAAAAAAATCTAGAAAAAAAATCTAGAAAAAAAATCTAGAAAAAAAATCTAGAAAAAAATCTACAAAAAAAATCTTCAAAAAAATCTAGAAAAAAAATCTAGAAAAAAAATCTAGAAAAAAAATCTAGAAAAAAAATCTAGAAAAAAAATCTAGAAAAAAATCTAGAAAAAAAATCTAGAAAAAAATCTACAAAAAAAATCTTCAAAAAAATCTAGAAAAAAATCTAGAAAAAAAATCTAGAAAAAAAATCTAGAAAAAAAATCTAGAAAAAAAATCTAGAAAAAAAATCTAGAAAAAAAATCTAGAAAAAAAATCTAGAAAAAAAATCTAGAAAAAAAATCTAGAAAAAAATCTAGAAAAAAATCTAGAAAAAAAATCTAGAAAAAAAATCTAGAAAAAAATCTAGAAAAAAATCTAGAAAAAAAATCTAGAAAAAAATCTAGAAAAAAAATCTAGAAAAAAAATCTAGAAAAAAAATCTAGAAAAAAAATCTAGAAAAAAATCTACAAAAAAAATCTTCAAAAAAATCTAGAAAAAAAATCTAGAAAAAAAATCTAGAAAAAAAATCTAGAAAAAAAATCTAGAAAAAAAATCTAGAAAAAAAATCTAGAAAAAAAATCTAGAAAAAAATCTAGAAAAAAAATCTAGAAAAAAATCTACAAAAAAAATCTTCAAAAAAATCTAGAAAAAAATCTACAAAAAAAATCTTCAAAAAAATCTAGAAAAAAAATCTACAAAAAAAATCTAGAAAAAAAATCTAGAAAAAAAATCTAGAAAAAAATCTAGAAAAAAAATCTAGAAAAAAAATCTAGAAAAAAAATCTAGAAAAAAATCTAGAAAAAAAATCTAGAAAAAAAATCTAGAAAAAAATCTAGAAAAAAAATCTAGAAAAAAATCTAGAAAAAAAATCTAGAAAAAAAATCTAGAAAAAAAATCTAGAAAAAAAATCTAGAAAAAAATCTACAAAAAAAATCTTCAAAAAAATCTAGAAAAAAAATCTAGAAAAAAAATCTAGAAAAAAAATCTAGAAAAAAAATCTAGAAAAAAAATCTAGAAAAAAATCTAGAAAAAAAATCTAGAAAAAAATCTACAAAAAAAATCTTCAAAAAAATCTAGAAAAAAATCTAGAAAAAAAATCTAGAAAAAAAATCTAGAAAAAAAATCTAGAAAAAAAATCTAGAAAAAAAATCTAGAAAAAAAATCTAGAAAAAAAATCTAGAAAAAAAATCTAGAAAAAAAATCTAGAAAAAAATCTAGAAAAAAATCTAGAAAAAAAATCTAGAAAAAAAATCTAGAAAAAAATCTAGAAAAAAATCTAGAAAAAAAATCTAGAAAAAAATCTAGAAAAAAAATCTAGAAAAAAAATCTAGAAAAAAAATCTAGAAAAAAAATCTAGAAAAAAATCTACAAAAAAAATCTTCAAAAAAATCTAGAAAAAAAATCTAGAAAAAAAATCTAGAAAAAAAATCTAGAAAAAAAATCTAGAAAAAAAATCTAGAAAAAAAATCTAGAAAAAAAATCTAGAAAAAAATCTAGAAAAAAAATCTAGAAAAAAATCTACAAAAAAAATCTTCAAAAAAATCTAGAAAAAAATCTACAAAAAAAATCTTCAAAAAAATCTAGAAAAAAAATCTACAAAAAAAATCTAGAAAAAAAATCTAGAAAAAAAATCTAGAAAAAAATCTAGAAAAAAAATCTAGAAAAAAAATCTAGAAAAAAAATCTAGAAAAAAATCTAGAAAAAAAATCTAGAAAAAAAATCTAGAAAAAAATCTAGAAAAAAAATCTAGAAAAAAAATCTAGAAAAAAAATCTAGAAAAAAATCTAGAAAAAAAATCTGAAAAAAAATCTAGAAAAAAATCTAGAAAAAAATCTACAAAAAAAATCTTCAAAAAAATCTAGAAAAAAATCTAGAAAAAAAATCTAGAAAAAAAATCTAGAAAAAAAATCTAGAAAAAAAATCTAGAAAAAAAATCTAGAAAAAAAATCTAGAAAAAATCTACAAAAAAATCTACAAAAAAAATCTTCAAAAAATCTAGAAAAAAAATCTAGAAAAAAATCTAGAAAAAAAATCTAGAAAAAAAATCTAGAAAAAAAATCTAGAAAAAAAATCTAGAAAAAAAATCTAGAAAAAAATCTAGAAAAAAAATCTAGAAAAAAAATCTACAAAAAAAATCTAGAAAAAAATCTACAAAAAAAATCTACAAAAAAAATCTAGAAAAAAATCTAGAAAAAAAATCTTCAAAAAAATCTAGAAATAAAATCTAGAAAAAAAATCTAGAAAAAAATCTAGAAAAAAAATCTAGAAAAAAATTCTAGAAAAAAATCTACAAAAAAAATCTACAAAAAAAATCTAGAAAAAAATCTACAAAAAAAATCTTCAAAAAAATCTAGAAAAAAATCTAGAAAAAAAATCTAGAAAAAAAATCTAGAAAAAAAATCTAGAAAAAAATCTAGAAAAAAAATCTAGAAAAAAATCTACAAAAAAAATCTTCAAAAAAATCTAGAAAAAAATCTAGAAAAAAAATCTAGAAAAAAAATCTAGAAAAAAAATCTAGAAAAAAAATCTAGAAAAAAAATCTAGAAAAAAATCTAGAAAAAAATCTAGAAAAAAAATCTAGAAAAAAAATCTAGAAAAAAAATCTAGAAAAAAATCTAGAAAAAAAATCTAGAAAAAAAATCTAGAAAAAAATCTAGAAAAAAATCTAGAAAAAAAATCTAGAAAAAAATCTAGAAAAAAAATCTAGAAAAAAAATCTAGAAAAAAATCTAGAAAAAAAATCTAGAAAAAAAATCTAGAAAAAAATCTACAAAAAAAATCTACAAAAAAAATCTAGAAAAAAAATCTAGAAAAAAAATCTAGAAAAAAAATCTAGAAAAAAATCTACAAAAAAAATCTTCAAAAAAATCTAGAAAAAAATCTAGAAAAAAAATCTAGAAAAAAAATCTAGAAAAAAATCTACAAAAAAAATCTACAAAAAAAATCTACAAAAAAAATCTAGAAAAAAAATCTAGAAAAAAAATCTAGAAAAAAAATCTAGAAAAAAAATCTAGAAAAAAATCTAGAAAAAAAATCTAGAAAAAAAATATAGAAAAAAATCTAGAAAAAAAATCTAGAAAAAAAATCTAGAAAAAAATCTACAAAAAAAATCTACAAAAAAAATCTAGAAAAAAATCTACAAAAAAAATCTTCAAAAAAATCTAGAAAAAAATCTAGAAAAAAAATCTAGAAAAAAAATCTAGAAAAAAAATCTAGAAAAAAATCTAGAAAAAAAATCTAGAAAAAAATCTACAAAAAAAATCTTCAAAAAAATCTAGAAAAAAATCTAGAAAAAAAATCTAGAAAAAAAATCTAGAAAAAAAATCTAGAAAAAAAATCTAGAAAAAAAATCTAGAAAAAAAATCTAGAAAAAAAATCTAGAAAAAAATCTAGAAAAAAATCTAGAAAAAAAATCTAGAAAAAAAATCTAGAAAAAAAATCTAGAAAAAAAATCTAGAAAAAAAATCTAGAAAAAAAATCTAGAAAAAAATCTAGAAAAAAATCTAGAAAAAAAATCTAGAAAAAAATCTAGAAAAAAAATCTAGAAAAAAAATCTAGAAAAAAAATCTAGAAAAAAAATCTAGAAAAAAATCTACAAAAAAAATCTTCAAAAAAATCTAGAAAAAAAATCTAGAAAAAAAATCTAGAAAAAAAATCTAGAAAAAAAATCTAGAAAAAAAATCTAGAAAAAAAATCTAGAAAAAAAATCTAGAAAAAAATCTAGAAAAAAAATCTAGAAAAAAATCTACAAAAAAAATCTTCAAAAAAATCTAGAAAAAAATCTAGAAAAAAAATCTAGAAAAAAAATCTAGAAAAAAAATCTAGAAAAAAAATCTAGAAAAAAAATCTAGAAAAAAAATCTAGAAAAAAAATCTAGAAAAAAAATCTAGAAAAAAAATCTAGAAAAAAATCTAGAAAAAAATCTAGAAAAAAAATCTAGAAAAAAAATCTAGAAAAAAAATCTAGAAAAAAAATCTAGAAAAAAAATCTAGAAAAAAAATCTAGAAAAAAATCTAGAAAAAAATCTAGAAAAAAAATCTAGAAAAAAATCTAGAAAAAAAATCTAGAAAAAAAATCTAGAAAAAAAATCTAGAAAAAAAATCTAGAAAAAAATCTACAAAAAAAATCTTCAAAAAAATCTAGAAAAAAAATCTAGAAAAAAAATCTAGAAAAAAAATCTAGAAAAAAAATCTAGAAAAAAAATCTAGAAAAAAATCTAGAAAAAAAATCTAGAAAAAAATCTACAAAAAAAATCTTCAAAAAAATCTAGAAAAAAATCTAGAAAAAAAATCTAGAAAAAAAATCTAGAAAAAAAATCTAGAAAAAAAATCTAGAAAAAAAATCTAGAAAAAAAATCTAGAAAAAAAATCTAGAAAAAAATCTAGAAAAAAATCTAGAAAAAAAATCTAGAAAAAAAATCTAGAAAAAAAATCTAGAAAAAAAATCTAGAAAAAAAATCTAGAAAAAAAATCTAGAAAAAAATCTAGAAAAAAATCTAGAAAAAAAATCTAGAAAAAAATCTAGAAAAAAAATCTAGAAAAAAAATCTAGAAAAAAAATCTAGAAAAAAAATCTAGAAAAAAATCTAGAAAAAAAATCTAGAAAAAAAATCTAGAAAAAAAATCTAGAAAAAAAATCTAGAAAAAAAATCTAGAAAAAAAATCTAGAAAAAAATCTAGAAAAAAAATCTAGAAAAAAAATCTACAAAAAAAATCTAGAAAAAAATCTACAAAAAAAATCTACAAAAAAAATCTAGAAAAAAATCTAGAAAAAAAATCTTCAAAAAAATCTAGAAAAAAAATCTAGAAAAAAAATCTAGAAAAAAATCTAGAAAAAAAATCTAGAAAAAAAATCTAGAAAAAAATCTACAAAAAAAATCTACAAAAAAAATCTAGAAAAAAATCTACAAAAAAAATCTTCAAAAAAATCTAGAAAAAAATCTAGAAAAAAAATCTAGAAAAAAAATCTAGAAAAAAAATCTAGAAAAAAATCTAGAAAAAAAATCTAGAAAAAAATCTACAAAAAAAATCTTCAAAAAAATCTAGAAAAAAATCTAGAAAAAAAATCTAGAAAAAAAATCTAGAAAAAAAATCTAGAAAAAAAATCTAGAAAAAAAATCTAGAAAAAAAATCTAGAAAAAAAATCTAGAAAAAAATCTAGAAAAAAATCTAGAAAAAAAATCTAGAAAAAAAATCTAGAAAAAAAATCTAGAAAAAAATCTAGAAAAAAAATCTAGAAAAAAAATCTAGAAAAAAATCTAGAAAAAAATCTAGAAAAAAAATCTAGAAAAAAATCTAGAAAAAAAATCTAGAAAAAAAATCTAGAAAAAAATCTACAAAAAAAATCTACAAAAAAAATCTAGAAAAAAATCTACAAAAAAAATCTTCAAAAAAATCTAGAAAAAAAATCTAGAAAAAAAATCTAGAAAAAAAATCTAGAAAAAAAATCTAGAAAAAAAATCTAGAAAAAAAATCTAGAAAAAAATCTAGAAAAAAAATCTTCAAAAAAATCTAGAAAAAAATCTACAAAAAAAATCTTCAAAAAAATCTAGAAAAAAATCTACAAAAAAAATCTTCAAAAAAATCTAGAAAAAAAATCTAGAAAAAAAATCTAGAAAAAAAATCTAGAAAAAAAATCTAGAAAAAAATCTAGAAAAAAAATCTAGAAAAAAAATCTACAAAAAAAATCTAGAAAAAAATCTACAAAAAAAATCTACAAAAAAAATCTAGAAAAAAATCTAGAAAAAAAATCTTCAAAAAAATCTAGAAAAAAAATCTAGAAAAAAATCTAGAAAAAAAATCTGAAAAAAAATCTAGAAAAAAATCTACAAAAAAAATCTTCAAAAAAATCTAGAAAAAAATCTAGAAAAAAAATCTAGAAAAAAAATCTAGAAAAAAAATCTAGAAAAAAAATCTAGAAAAAAAATCTAGAAAAAAAATCTAGAAAAAAAATCTAGAAAAAAAATCTAGAAAAAAAATCTAGAAAAAAAATCTAGAAAAAAAATCTAGAAAAAAATCTAGAAAAAAATCTAGAAAAAAAATCTAGAAAAAAATCTAGAAAAAAAATCTAGAAAAAAAATCTAGAAAAAAAATCTAGAAATAAAATCTAGAAAAAAAATCTAGAAAAAAATCTACAAAAAAAATCTACAAAAAAAATCTAGAAAAAAATCTACAAAAAAAATCTTCAAAAAAATCTAGAAAAAAAATCTACAAAAAAAATCTAGAAAAAAAATCTAGAAAAAAAATCTAGAAAAAAATCTAGAAAAAAAATCTAGAAAAAAAATCTAGAAAAAAAATCTAGAAAAAAATCTAGAAAAAAAATCTAGAAAAAAAATCTAGAAAAAAATCTAGAAAAAAAATCTAGAAAAAAAATCTAGAAAAAAAATCTAGAAAAAAATCTAGAAAAAAAATCTGAAAAAAAATCTAGAAAAAAATCTAGAAAAAAAATCTAGAAAAAAAATCTAGAAAAAAATCTACAAAAAAAATCTTCAAAAAAATCTAGAAAAAAATCTAGAAAAAAAATCTAGAAAAAAAATCTAGAAAAAAAATCTAGAAAAAAAATCTAGAAAAAAAATCTAGAAAAAAAATCTAGAAAAAAAATCTAGAAAAAATCTACAAAAAAATCTACAAAAAAAATCTTCAAAAAATCTAGAAAAAAAATCTAGAAAAAAATCTAGAAAAAAAATCTAGAAAAAAAATCTAGAAAAAAAATCTAGAAAAAAAATCTAGAAAAAAAATCTAGAAAAAAATCTAGAAAAAAAATCTAGAAAAAAAATCTACAAAAAAAATCTAGAAAAAAATCTACAAAAAAAATCTACAAAAAAAATCTAGAAAAAAATCTAGAAAAAAAATCTTCAAAAAAATCTAGAAATAAAATCTAGAAAAAAAATCTAGAAAAAAATCTAGAAAAAAAATCTAGAAAAAAATTCTAGAAAAAAATCTACAAAAAAAATCTACAAAAAAAATCTAGAAAAAAATCTACAAAAAAAATCTTCAAAAAAATCTAGAAAAAAATCTAGAAAAAAAATCTAGAAAAAAAATCTAGAAAAAAAATCTAGAAAAAAATCTAGAAAAAAAATCTAGAAAAAAATCTACAAAAAAAATCTTCAAAAAAATCTAGAAAAAAATCTAGAAAAAAAATCTAGAAAAAAAATCTAGAAAAAAAATCTAGAAAAAAAATCTAGAAAAAA
This sequence comes from Oncorhynchus mykiss, assembly GCF_057628025.1. Lineage (NCBI taxonomy): Eukaryota > Metazoa > Chordata > Actinopteri > Salmoniformes > Salmonidae > Oncorhynchus > Oncorhynchus mykiss. The sequence continues at coordinate 1,274,828 of NC_143043.1, read as the reverse complement.
AATCTAGAAAAAAAATCTAGAAAAAAATCTAGAAAAAAATCTAGAAAAAAAATCTAGAAAAAAAATCTAGAAAAAAAATCTAGAAAAAAATCTAGAAAAAAAATCTAGAAAAAAAATCTAGAAAAAAATCTAGAAAAAAATCTAGAAAAAAAATCTAGAAAAAAATCTAGAAAAAAAATCTAGAAAAAAAATCTAGAAAAAAATCTAGAAAAAAAATCTAGAAAAAAAATCTAGAAAAAAATCTACAAAAAAAATCTACAAAAAAAATCTAGAAAAAAATCTACAAAAAAAATCTTCAAAAAAATCTAGAAAAAAATCTAGAAAAAAAATCTAGAAAAAAAATCTAGAAAAAAAATCTAGAAAAAAATCTAGAAAAAAAATCTAGAAAAAAATCTACAAAAAAAATCTTCAAAAAAATCTAGAAAAAAATCTAGAAAAAAAATCTAGAAAAAAAATCTAGAAAAAAAATCTAGAAAAAAAATCTAGAAAAAAAATCTAGAAAAAAAATCTAGAAAAAAAATCTAGAAAAAAATCTAGAAAAAAATCTAGAAAAAAAATCTAGAAAAAAAATCTAGAAAAAAAATCTAGAAAAAAATCTAGAAAAAAATCTACAAAAAAAATCTACAAAAAAAATCTAGAAAAAAATCTAGAAAAAAAATCTAGAAAAAAAATCTAGAAAAAAATCTAGAAAAAAAATCTAGAAAAAAAATCTAGAAAAAAATCTACAAAAAAAATCTACAAAAAAAATCTAGAAAAAAATCTACAAAAAAAATCTTCAAAAAAATCTAGAAAAAAATCTAGAAAAAAAATCTAGAAAAAAAATCTAGAAAAAAAATCTAGAAAAAAATCTAGAAAAAAAATCTAGAAAAAAATCTACAAAAAAAATCTTCAAAAAAATCTAGAAAAAAATCTAGAAAAAAAATCTAGAAAAAAAATCTAGAAAAAAAATCTAGAAAAAAAATCTAGAAAAAAAATCTAGAAAAAAAATCTAGAAAAAAAATCTAGAAAAAAATCTAGAAAAAAATCTAGAAAAAAAATCTAGAAAAAAAATCTAGAAAAAAAATCTAGAAAAAAATCTAGAAAAAAATCTACAAAAAAAATCTACAAAAAAAATCTAGAAAAAAATCTACAAAAAAAATCTTCAAAAAAATCTAGAAAAAAAATCTAGAAAAAAAATCTAGAAAAAAAATCTAGAAAAAAAATCTAGAAAAAAAATCTAGAAAAAAAATCTAGAAAAAAATCTACAAAAAAAATCTTCAAAAAAATCTAGAAAAAAATCTAGAAAAAAAATCTAGAAAAAAAATCTAGAAAAAAATCTACAAAAAAAATCTACAAAAAAAATCTACAAAAAAAATCTAGAAAAAAAATCTAGAAAAAAAATCTAGAAAAAAAATCTAGAAAAAAAATCTAGAAAAAAATCTAGAAAAAAAATCTAGAAAAAAAATATAGAAAAAAATCTAGAAAAAAAATCTAGAAAAAAAATCTAGAAAAAAATCTACAAAAAAAATCTACAAAAAAAATCTAGAAAAAAATCTACAAAAAAAATCTTCAAAAAAATCTAGAAAAAAATCTAGAAAAAAAATCTAGAAAAAAAATCTAGAAAAAAAATCTAGAAAAAAATCTAGAAAAAAAATCTAGAAAAAAATCTACAAAAAAAATCTTCAAAAAAATCTAGAAAAAAATCTAGAAAAAAAATCTAGAAAAAAATCTAGAAAAAAAATCTAGAAAAAAAATCTAGAAAAAAAATCTAGAAAAAAAATCTAGAAAAAAATCTAGAAAAAAAATCTAGAAAAAAAATCTAGAAAAAAAATCTAGAAAAAAAATCTAGAAAAAAAATCTAGAAAAAAAATCTAGAAAAAAATCTAGAAAAAAAATCTAGAAAAAAAATCTACAAAAAAAATCTAGAAAAAAATCTACAAAAAAAATCTACAAAAAAAATCTAGAAAAAAATCTAGAAAAAAAATCTTCAAAAAAATCTAGAAAAAAAATCTAGAAAAAAAATCTAGAAAAAAATCTAGAAAAAAAATCTAGAAAAAAAATCTAGAAAAAAATCTACAAAAAAAATCTACAAAAAAAATCTAGAAAAAAATCTACAAAAAAAATCTTCAAAAAAATCTAGAAAAAAATCTAGAAAAAAAATCTAGAAAAAAAATCTAGAAAAAAAATCTAGAAAAAAATCTAGAAAAAAAATCTAGAAAAAAATCTACAAAAAAAATCTTCAAAAAAATCTAGAAAAAAATCTAGAAAAAAAATCTAGAAAAAAAATCTAGAAAAAAAATCTAGAAAAAAAATCTAGAAAAAAAATCTAGAAAAAAAATCTAGAAAAAAAATCTAGAAAAAAATCTAGAAAAAAATCTAGAAAAAAAATCTAGAAAAAAAATCTAGAAAAAAAATCTAGAAAAAAATCTAGAAAAAAAATCTAGAAAAAAAATCTAGAAAAAAATCTAGAAAAAAATCTAGAAAAAAAATCTAGAAAAAAATCTAGAAAAAAAATCTAGAAAAAAAATCTAGAAAAAAATCTACAAAAAAAATCTACAAAAAAAATCTAGAAAAAAATCTACAAAAAAAATCTTCAAAAAAATCTAGAAAAAAAATCTAGAAAAAAAATCTAGAAAAAAAATCTAGAAAAAAAATCTAGAAAAAAAATCTAGAAAAAAAATCTAGAAAAAAAATCTAGAAAAAAATCTACAAAAAAAATCTTCAAAAAAATCTAGAAAAAAATCTAGAAAAAAAATCTAGAAAAAAAATCTAGAAAAAAATCTACAAAAAGAATCTTCAAAAAAATCTAGAAAAAAAATCTAGAAAAAAATCTAGAAAAAAATCTAGAAAAAAAATCTAGAAAAAAAATCTAGAAAAAAAATCTAGAAAAAAAATCTACAAAAAAAATCTATAAAAAAAATCTAGAAAAAAATCTAGAAAAAAATCTAGAAAAAAAATCTAGAAAAAAATCTAGAAAAAAAATCTAGAAAAAAAATCTAGAAAAAAAATCTAGAAAAAAAATCTAGAAAAAAATCTAGAAAAAAAATCTAGAAAAAAAATCTAGAAAAAATCTACAAAAAAATCTACAAAAAAAATCTTCAAAAAATCTAGAAAAAAAATCTAGAAAAAAATCTAGAAAAAAAATCTAGAAAAAAAATCTAGAAAAAAAATCTAGAAAAAAAATCTAGAAAAAAAATCTAGAAAAAAATCTAGAAAAAAAATCTAGAAAAAAAATCTACAAAAAAAATCTAGAAAAAAATCTACAAAAAAAATCTACAAAAAAAATCTAGAAAAAAATCTAGAAAAAAAATCTTCAAAAAAATCTAGAAATAAAATCTAGAAAAAAAATCTAGAAAAAAATCTAGAAAAAAAATCTAGAAAAAAATTCTAGAAAAAAATCTACAAAAAAAATCTACAAAAAAAATCTAGAAAAAAATCTACAAAAAAAATCTTCAAAAAAATCTAGAAAAAAATCTAGAAAAAAAATCTAGAAAAAAAATCTAGAAAAAAAATCTAGAAAAAAATCTAGAAAAAAAATCTAGAAAAAAATCTACAAAAAAAATCTTCAAAAAAATCTAGAAAAAAATCTAGAAAAAAAATCTAGAAAAAAAATCTAGAAAAAAAATCTAGAAAAAAAATCTAGAAAAAAAATCTAGAAAAAAAATCTAGAAAAAAAATCTAGAAAAAAATCTAGAAAAAAATCTAGAAAAAAAATCTAGAAAAAAAATCTAGAAAAAAAATCTAGAAAAAAATCTAGAAAAAAAATCTAGAAAAAAAATCTAGAAAAAAATCTAGAAAAAAATCTAGAAAAAAAATCTAGAAAAAAATCTAGAAAAAAATCTAGAAAAAAAATCTAGAAAAAAATCTAGAAAAAAAATCTAGAAAAAAAATCTAGAAAAAAATCTACAAAAAAAATCTACAAAAAAAATCTAGAAAAAAATCTACAAAAAAAATCTTCAAAAAAATCTAGAAAAAAATCTAGAAAAAAAATCTAGAAAAAAAATCTAGAAAAAAAATCTAGAAAAAAATCTAGAAAAAAAATCTAGAAAAAAATCTACAAAAAAAATCTTCAAAAAAATCTAGAAAAAAATCTAGAAAAAAAATCTAGAAAAAAAATCTAGAAAAAAAATCTAGAAAAAAAATCTAGAAAAAAAATCTAGAAAAAAAATCTAGAAAAAAAATCTAGAAAAAAATCTAGAAAAAAATCTAGAAAAAAAATCTAGAAAAAAAATCTAGAAAAAAAATCTAGAAAAAAATCTAGAAAAAAATCTACAAAAAAAATCTAGAAAAAAAATCTAGAAAAAAATCTACAAAAAAAATCTTCAAAAAAATCTAGAAAAAAATCTAGAAAAAAAATCTAGAAAAAAAATCTAGAAAAAAAATCTAGAAAAAAAATCTAGAAAAAAAATCTAGAAAAAAAATCTAGAAAAAAAATCTAGAAAAAAATCTAGAAAAAAATCTAGAAAAAAAATCTAGAAAAAAAATCTAGAAAAAAAATCTAGAAAAAAATCTAGAAAAAAAATCTAGAAAAAAAATCTAGAAAAAAATCTAGAAAAAAATCTAGAAAAAAAATCTAGAAAAAAATCTAGAAAAAAAATCTAGAAAAAAAATCTAGAAAAAAATCTACAAAAAAAATCTACAAAAAAAATCTAGAAAAAAATCTACAAAAAAAATCTTCAAAAAAATCTAGAAAAAAAATCTAGAAAAAAAATCTAGAAAAAAAATCTAGAAAAAAAATCTAGAAAAAAAATCTAGAAAAAAAATCTAGAAAAAAATCTACAAAAAAAATCTTCAAAAAAATCTAGAAAAAAATCTAGAAAAAAAATCTAGAAAAAAAATCTAGAAAAAAAATCTAGAAAAAAAATCTAGAAAAAAAATCTAGAAAAAAAATCTAGAAAAAAAATCTAGAAAAAAATCTAGAAAAAAATCTAGAAAAAAAATCTAGAAAAAAAATCTAGAAAAAAAATCTAGAAAAAAATCTAGAAAAAAAATCTAGAAAAAAAATCTAGAAAAAAAATCTAGAAAAAAATCTAGAAAAAAAATCTAGAAAAAAATCTAGAAAAAAAATCTAGAAAAAAAATCTAGAAAAAAATCTAGAAAAAAAATCTAGAAAAAAAATCTAGAAAAAAAATCTAGAAAAAAATCTAGAAAAAAAATCTAGAAAAAAAATCTAGAAAAAAATCTAGAAAAAAAATCTAGAAAAAAAATCTAGAAAAAAAATCTAGAAAAAAATCTAGAAATAAAATCTAGAAAAAAAATCTAGAAAAAAATCTACAAAAAAAATCTACAAAAAAAATCTAGAAAAAAATCTAGAAAAAAAATCTAGAAAAAAAATCTAGAAAAAAAATCTAGAAAAAAAATCTAGAAAAAAAATCTAGAAAAAAAATCTAGAAAAAAATCTAGAAAAAAAATCTAGAAAAAAAATCTAGAAAAAAATCTACAAAAAAAATCTTCAAAAAAATCTAGAAAAAAATCTAGAAAAAAAATCTAGAAAAAAAATCTAGAAAAAAATCTAGAAAAAAAATCTAGAAAAAAAATCTAGAAAAAAATCTAGAAAAAAAATCTAGAAAAAAAATCTAGAAAAAAAATCTAGAAAAAAATCTAGAAAAAAAATCTAGAAAAAAAATCTAGAAAAAAAATCTAGAAAAAAAATCTAGAAAAAAAATCTAGAAAAAAAATCTAGAAAAAAATCTACAAAAAAAATCTAGAAAAAAAATCTAGAAAAAAATCTAGAAAAAAAATCTAGAAAAAAAATCTAGAAAAAAATCTAGAAAAAAAATCTAGAAAAAAAATCTAGAAAAAAAATCTAGAAAAAAATCTAGAAAAAAAATCTAGAAAAAAAATCTAGAAAAAAATCTAGAAAAAAAATCTAGAAAAAAAATCTAGAAAAAAATCTAGAAAAAAAATCTTCAAAAAAATCTAGAAAAAAATCTAGAAAAAAAATCTAGAAAAAAAATCTAGAAAAAAAATCTAGAAAAAAATCTAGAAAAAAAATCTAGAAAAAAAATCTAGAAAAAAAATCTAGAAAAAAAATCTAGAAAAAAATCTAGAAAAAAATCTAGAAAAAAAATCTAGAAAAAAATCTAGAAAAAAAATCTAGAAAAAAAATCTAGAAAAAAAATCTAGAAAAAAAATCTAGAAAAAAATCTAGAAAAAAAATCTAGAAAAAAAATCTAGAAAAAAATCTAGAAAAAAATCTAGAAAAAAAATCTAGAAAAAAAATCTAGAAAAAAAATCTAGAAAAAAAATCTAGAAAAAAAATCTAGAAAAAAAATCTAGAAAAAAATCTAGAAAAAAAATCTTCAAAAAAATCTAGAAAAAAATCTAGAAAAAAAATCTAGAAAAAAAATCTAGAAAAAAAATCTAGAAAAAAATCTAGAAAAAAAATCTAGAAAAAAAATCTAGAAAAAAAATCTAGAAAAAAATCTAGAAAAAAAATCTAGAAAAAAAAATTAGAAAAAAAATCTAGAAAAAAAATCTAGAAAAAAAATCTAGAAAAAAATCTACAAAAAAAATCTAGAAAAAAAATCTAGAAAAAAATCTAGAAAAAAAATCTAGAAAAAAAATCTAGAAAAAAATCTACAAAAAAAATCTAGAAAAAAAATCTAGAAAAAAAATCTAGAAAAAAATCTAGAAAAAAAATCTAGAAAAAAAATCTAGAAAAAAATCTAGAAAAAAAATCTAGAAAAAAAATCTAGAAAAAAATCTAGAAAAAAAATCTTCAAAAAAATCTAGAAAAAAATCTAGAAAAAAAATCTAGAAAAAAAATCTAGAAAAAAAATCTAGAAAAAAATCTAGAAAAAAAATCTAGAAAAAAAATCTAGAAAAAAAATCTAGAAAAAAAATCTAGAAAAAAATCTAGAAAAAAATCTAGAAAAAAAATCTAGAAAAAAATCTAGAAAAAAAATCTAGAAAAAAAATCTAGAAAAAAAATCTAGAAAAAAAATCTAGAAAAAAATCTAGAAAAAAAATCTAGAAAAAAAATCTAGAAAAAAATCTAGAAAAAAATCTAGAAAAAAAATCTAGAAAAAAAATCTAGAAAAAAAATCTAGAAAAAAAATCTAGAAAAAAAATCTAGAAAAAAAATCTAGAAAAAAATCTAGAAAAAAAATCTTCAAAAAAATCTAGAAAAAAATCTAGAAAAAAAATCTAGAAAAAAAATCTAGAAAAAAAATCTAGAAAAAAATCTAGAAAAAAAATCTAGAAAAAAAATCTAGAAAAAAAATCTAGAAAAAAATCTAGAAAAAAAATCTAGAAAAAAAAATTAGAAAAAAAATCTAGAAAAAAAATCTAGAAAAAAAATCTAGAAAAAAATCTAGAAAAAAATCTAGAAAAAAAATCTAGAAAAAAATCTAGAAAAAAAATCTAGAAAAAAAATCTAGAAAAAAAATCTAGAAAAAAAATCTAGAAAAAAATCTAGAAAAAAAATCTAGAAAAAAAATCTAGAAAAAAATCTAGAAAAAAATCTAGAAAAAAAATCTAGAAAAAAAATCTAGAAAAAAAATCTAGAAAAAAAATCTAGAAAAAAAATCTAGAAAAAAAATCTAGAAAAAAAATCTAGAAAAAAATCTAGAAAAAAATCTAGAAAAAAAATCTAGAAAAAAATCTACAAAAAAAATCTAGAAAAAAATCTAGAAAAAAAATCTAGAAAAAAATCTAGAAAAAAATCTAGAAAAAAATCTAGATAAAAAATCTAGAAAAAAAATCTAGAAAAAAAATCTACAAAAAAAATCTGCAAAAAAATCTAGAAAAAAATCTACAAACAAAATCTACAAAAAAAATCTAGAAAAAAATCTAGAAAAAAAATCTTCAAAAAAATCTAGAAAAAAAATCTAGAAAAAAAATCTAGAAAAAAATCTAGAAAAAAATCTAGAAAAAAAATCTAGAAAAAAATCTAGAAAAAAAATCTAGAAAAAAAATCTAGAAAAAAAATCTAGAAAAAAAATCTAGAAAAAAAATCTAGAAAAAAATCTAGAAAAAAATCTAGAAAAAAAATCTAGAAAAAAATCTAGAAAAAAAATCTAGAAAAAAGTCTGCTAAAAAAATCTAGAAAAAAAATCTAGAAAAAAAATCTAGAAAAAAAATCTAGAAAAAAAATCTAGAAAAAAATCTAGAAAAAAAATCTAGAAAAAAATCTACAAAAAAAATCTAGAAAAAAAATCTAGAAAAAAAATCTAGAAAAAAATCTAGAAAAAAATCTAGAAAAAAATCTAGATAAAAAATCTAGAAAAAAAATCTAGAAAAAAAATCTAGAAAAAAAATCTAGAAAAAAATCTAGAAAAAAATCTACAAAAAAAATCTGCAAAAAAATCTAGAAAAAAATCTACAAACAAAATCTACAAAAAAAATCTAGAAAAAAATCTACAAAAAAAATCTACAAAAAAAATCTAGAAAAAAAATCTAGAAAAAAAATCTAGAAAAAAATCTAGAAAAAAATCTAGAAAAAAAATCTAGAAAAAAAATCTAGAAAAAAAATCTAGAAAAAAAATCTAGAAAAAAAATCTAGAAAAAAATCTAGAAAAAAATCTAGAAAAAAAATCTACAAAAAAAATCTAGAAAAAAATCTACAAAAAAAATCTTCAAAAAAAATCTAGAAAAAAATCTACAAAAAAAATCTTCAAAAAAATCTAGAAAAAAATCTAGAAAAAAAATCTAGAAAAAAAATCTAGAAAAAAAATCTAGAAAAAAATCTAGAAATAAAATCTAGAAAAAAAATCTAGAAAAAAAATCTAGAAAAAAAATCTAGAAAAAAAATCTAGAAAAAAATCTAGAAAAAAATCTAGAAAAAAAATCTAGAAAAAAATCTAGAAAAAAAATCTAGAAAAAAAATCTAGAAAAAAAATCTAGAAAAAAAATCTAGAAAAAAAATCTAGAAAAAAATCTAGAAAAAAATCTAGAAAAAAAATCTAGAAAAAAATCTAGAAAAAAAATCTAGAAAAAAGTCTGCTAAAAAAATCTAGAAAAAAATCTAGAAAAAAAATCTAGAAAAAAAATCTAGAAAAAAAATCTAGAAAAAAAATCTAGAAAAAAATCTAGAAAAAAATCTAGAAAAAAAATCTAGAAAAAAAATCTAGAAAAAAATCTAGAAAAAAATCTAGAAAAAAAATCTAGAAAAAAATCTAGAAAAGAAATCTAGAAAAAAAATCTAGAAAAAAAATCTAGAAAAAAAATCTAGAAAAAAATCTAGAAAAAAATCTAGAAAAAAAATCTGCTAAAAAAATCTAGAAAAAAATCTAGAAAAAAAATCTAGAAAAAACATCTAGAAAAAAAATCTAGAAAAAAAATCTAGAAAAAAATCTAGAAAAAAAATCTAGAAAAAAAATCTAGAAAAAAAATCTAGAAAAAAAATCTAGAAAAAAAATCTAGAAAAAAAATCTAGAAAAAAAATCTAGAAAAAAAATCTAGAAAAAAAATCTAGAAAAAAATCTAGAAAAAAATCTAGAAAAAAAATCTACAAAAAAAATCTAGAAAAAAATCTACAAAAAAAATCTTCAAAAAAAATCTAGAAAAAAATCTACAAAAAAAATCTTCAAAAAAATCTAGAAAAAAATCTAGAAAAAAAATCTAGAAAAAAAATCTAGAAAAAAAATCTAGAAAAAAAATCTAGAAAAAAAATCTAGAAAAAAATCTAGAAAAAAAATCTAGAAAAAAAATCTAGAAAAAAAATCTAGAAAAAAAATCTAGAAAAAAATCTAGAAAAAAATCTAGAAAAAAATCTAGAAAAAAAATCTAGAATAAAAATCTAGAAAAAAATCTAGAAAAAAAATCTAGAAAAAAATCTAGAAAAAAATCTACAAAAAAAATCTTCAAAAAAATCTAGAAAAAAATCTAGAAAAAAAATCTAGAAAAAAAATCTAGAAAAAAAATCTAGAAAAAAAATCTAGAAAAAAATCTAGAAAAAAAATCTAGAAAAAAAATCTAGAAAAAAAATCTAGAAAAAAATCTAGAAAAAAAATCTAGAAAAAAAATCTAGAAAAAAATCTAGAAAAAAAATCTACAAAAAAAATCTAGAAAAAAATCTACAAAAAAAATCTTCAAAAAAATCTAGAAAAAAATCTATAAAAAAAATCTAGAAAAAAAATCTAGAAAAAAAATCTAGAAAAAAAATCTAGAAAAAAAATCTAGAAAAAAAATCTAGAAAAAAATCTAGAAAAAAAATCTAGAAAAAAATGTAGAAAAAAAATGTAGAAAAAAAATCTAGAAAAAAAATCTAGAAAAAAAATCTAGAAAAAAAATCTAGAAAAAAAATCTAGAAAAAAAATCTAGAAAAAAATCTAGAAAAAAAATCTAGAAAAAAAATCTAGAAAAAAATCTAGAAAAAAAATCTACAAAAAAAATCTAGAAAAAAATCTACAAAAAAAATCTTCAAAAAAATCTAGAAAAAAATCTATAAAAAAAACCTAGAAAAAAAATCTAGAAAAAAAATCTAGAAAAAAAATCTAGAAAAAAAATCTAGAAAAAAAATCTAGAAAAAAAATCTAGAAAAAAATCTAGAAAAAAAATCTAGAAAAAAAATCTAGAAAAAAAATCTAGAAAAAAATCTAGAAAAAAAATCTAGAAAAAAAATCTAGAAAAAAAATCTAGAAAAAAAATCTAGAAAAAAAATCTAGAAAAAAAATCTAGAAAAAAAATCTAGAAAAAAATCTAGAAAAAAAATCTAGAAAAAAAATCTAGAAAAAAATCTAGAAAAAAAATCTACAAAAAAAATCTAGAAAAAAATCTACAAAAAAAATCTTCAAAAAAATCTAGAAAAAAATCTATAAAAAAAACCTAGAAAAAAAATCTACAAAAAAAATCTTCAAAAAAATCTAGAAAAAAAATCTAGAAAAAAAATCTAGAAAAAAATCTAGAAAAAAATCTAGAAAAAAAATCTAGAAAAAAATCTAGAAAAAAAATCTAGAAAAAAAATCTAGAAAAAAAATCTAGAAAAAAAATCTAGAAAAAAATCTAGAAAAAAATCTACAAAAAAAATCTGCAAAAAAATCTAGAAAAAAATCTAGAAAAAAAATCTACAAAAAAAATCTAGAAAAAAATCTACAAAAAAAATCTTAAAAAAAATCTAGAAAAAAAATCTAGAAAAAAAATCTAGAAAAAAATCTAGAAAAAAATCTAGAAAAAAAATCTAGAAAAAAATCTAGAAAAAAAATCTAGAAAAAAAATCTAGAAAAAAAATCTAGAAAAAAAATCTAGAAAAAAATCTAGAAAAAAATCTAGAAAAAAAATCTACAAAAAAAATCTAGAAAAAAATCTACAAAAAAATCTACAAAAAAAATCTAGAAAAAAATCTACAAAAAAAATCTTCAAAAAAATCTAGAAAAAAATCTAGAAAAAAAATCTTCAAAAAAATCTAGAAAAAAAATCTAGAAAAAAAATCTAGAAAAAAATCTAGAAAAAAATCTAGAAAAAAAATCTAGAAAAAAATCTAGAAAAAAAATCTAGAAAAAAAATCTAGAAAAAAAATCTAGAAAAAAAATCTAGAAAAAAAATCTAGAAAAAAATCTAGAAAAAAATCTAGAAAAAAAATCTAGAAAAAAATCTAGAAAAAAAATCTAGAAAAAAGTCTGCTAAAAAAATCTAGAAAAAAATCTAGAAAAAAAATCTAGAAAAAAAATCTAGAAAAAAAATCTAGAAAAAAAATCTAGAAAAAAATCTAGAAAAAAATCTAGAAAAAAAATCTAGAAAAAAAATCTAGAAAAAAATCTAGAAAAAAATCTAGAAAAAAAATCTAGAAAAAAATCTAGAAAAGAAATCTAGAAAAAAAATCTAGAAAAAAAATCTAGAAAAAAAATCTAGAAAAAAATCTAGAAAAAAATCTAGAAAAAAAATCTGCTAAAAAAATCTAGAAAAAAATCTAGAAAAAAAATCTAGAAAAAACATCTAGAAAAAAAATCTAGAAAAAAAATCTAGAAAAAAATCTAGAAAAAAAATCTAGAAAAAAAATCTAGAAAAAAAATCTAGAAAAAAAATCTAGAAAAAAAATCTAGAAAAAAAATCTAGAAAAAAAATCTAGAAAAAAAATCTAGAAAAAAAATCTAGAAAAAAATCTAGAAAAAAATCTAGAAAAAAAATCTACAAAAAAAATCTAGAAAAAAATCTACAAAAAAAATCTTCAAAAAAAATCTAGAAAAAAATCTACAAAAAAAATCTTCAAAAAAATCTAGAAAAAAATCTAGAAAAAAAATCTAGAAAAAAAATCTAGAAAAAAAATCTAGAAAAAAAATCTAGAAAAAAAATCTAGAAAAAAATCTAGAAAAAAAATCTAGAAAAAAAATCTAGAAAAAAAATCTAGAAAAAAAATCTAGAAAAAAATCTAGAAAAAAATCTAGAAAAAAATCTAGAAAAAAAATCTAGAATAAAAATCTAGAAAAAAATCTAGAAAAAAAATCTAGAAAAAAATCTAGAAAAAAATCTACAAAAAAAATCTTCAAAAAAATCTAGAAAAAAATCTAGAAAAAAAATCTAGAAAAAAAATCTAGAAAAAAAATCTAGAAAAAAAATCTAGAAAAAAATCTAGAAAAAAAATCTAGAAAAAAAATCTAGAAAAAAAATCTAGAAAAAAATCTAGAAAAAAAATCTAGAAAAAAAATCTAGAAAAAAATCTAGAAAAAAAATCTACAAAAAAAATCTAGAAAAAAATCTACAAAAAAAATCTTCAAAAAAATCTAGAAAAAAATCTATAAAAAAAATCTAGAAAAAAAATCTAGAAAAAAAATCTAGAAAAAAAATCTAGAAAAAAAATCTAGAAAAAAAATCTAGAAAAAAATCTAGAAAAAAAATCTAGAAAAAAATGTAGAAAAAAAATGTAGAAAAAAAATCTAGAAAAAAAATCTAGAAAAAAAATCTAGAAAAAAAATCTAGAAAAAAAATCTAGAAAAAAAATCTAGAAAAAAATCTAGAAAAAAAATCTAGAAAAAAAATCTAGAAAAAAATCTAGAAAAAAAATCTACAAAAAAAATCTAGAAAAAAATCTACAAAAAAAATCTTCAAAAAAATCTAGAAAAAAATCTATAAAAAAAACCTAGAAAAAAAATCTAGAAAAAAAATCTAGAAAAAAAATCTAGAAAAAAAATCTAGAAAAAAAATCTAGAAAAAAAATCTAGAAAAAAATCTAGAAAAAAAATCTAGAAAAAAAATCTAGAAAAAAAATCTAGAAAAAAATCTAGAAAAAAAATCTAGAAAAAAAATCTAGAAAAAAAATCTAGAAAAAAAATCTAGAAAAAAAATCTAGAAAAAAAATCTAGAAAAAAAATCTAGAAAAAAATCTAGAAAAAAAATCTAGAAAAAAAATCTAGAAAAAAATCTAGAAAAAAAATCTACAAAAAAAATCTAGAAAAAAATCTACAAAAAAAATCTTCAAAAAAATCTAGAAAAAAATCTATAAAAAAAACCTAGAAAAAAAATCTACAAAAAAAATCTTCAAAAAAATCTAGAAAAAAAATCTAGAAAAAAAATCTAGAAAAAAATCTAGAAAAAAATCTAGAAAAAAAATCTAGAAAAAAATCTAGAAAAAAAATCTAGAAAAAAAATCTAGAAAAAAAATCTAGAAAAAAAATCTAGAAAAAAATCTAGAAAAAAATCTACAAAAAAAATCTGCAAAAAAATCTAGAAAAAAATCTAGAAAAAAAATCTACAAAAAAAATCTAGAAAAAAATCTACAAAAAAAATCTTAAAAAAAATCTAGAAAAAAAATCTAGAAAAAAAATCTAGAAAAAAATCTAGAAAAAAATCTAGAAAAAAAATCTAGAAAAAAATCTAGAAAAAAAATCTAGAAAAAAAATCTAGAAAAAAAATCTAGAAAAAAAATCTAGAAAAAAATCTAGAAAAAAATCTAGAAAAAAAATCTACAAAAAAAATCTAGAAAAAAATCTACAAAAAAATCTACAAAAAAAATCTAGAAAAAAATCTACAAAAAAAATCTTCAAAAAAATCTAGAAAAAAATCTAGAAAAAAAATCTAGAAAAAAAATCTAGAAAAAAAATCTACAAAAAAATCTAGAAATAAAATCTAGAAAAAAAATCTAGAAAAAAAATCTAGAAAAAAAATCTAGAAAAAAAATCTAGAAAAAAATCTAGAAAAAAATCTAGAAAAAAAATCTAGAAAAAAATCTAGAAAAAAAATCTAGAAAAAAAATCTAGAAAAAAAATCTAGAAAAAAAATCTAGAAAAAAAATCTAGAAAAAAATCTAGAAAAAAATCTAGAAAAAAAATCTAGAAAAAAATCTAGAAAAAAAATCTAGAAAAAAAGTCTGCTAAAAAAATCTAGAAAAAAATCTAGAAAAAAAATCTAGAAAAAAAATCTAGAAAAAAAATCTAGAAAAAAAATCTAGAAAAAAATCTACAAAAAAAATCTAGAAAAAAAATCTAGAAAAAAATCTACAAAAAAAATCTAGAAAAAAAATCTAGAAAAAAAATCTAGAAAAAAAATCTAGAAAAAAATCTAGAAAAAAATCTAGAAAAAAAATCTACAAAAAAAATCTAGAAAAAAATCTACAAAAAAAATCTTCAAAAAAAATCTACAAAAAAATCTACAAAAAAAATCTTCAAAAAAATCTAGAAAAAAAATCTAGAAAATAAATCTAGAAAAAAAATCTACAAAAAAATCTAGAAATAAAATCTAGAAAAAAAATCTAGAAAAAAAATCTAGAAAAAAAATCTAGAAAAAAAATCTAGAAAAAAATCTAGAAAAAAATCTAGAAAAAAAATCTAGAAAAAAATCTAGAAAAAAAATCTAGAAAAAAAATCTAGAAAAAAAATCTAGAAAAAAAATCTAGAAAAAAAATCTAGAAAAAAATCTAGAAAAAAATCTAGAAAAAAAATCTAGAAAAAAATCTAGAAAAAAAATCTAGAAAAAAAGTCTGCTAAAAAAATCTAGAAAAAAATCTAGAAAAAAAATCTAGAAAAAAAATCTAGAAAAAAAATCTAGAAAAAAAATCTAGAAAAAAATCTACAAAAAAAATCTAGAAAAAAAATCTAGAAAAAAATCTACAAAAAAAATCTAGAAAAAAAATCTAGAAAAAAAATCTAGAAAAAAAATCTAGAAAAAAATCTAGAAAAAAATCTAGAAAAAAAATCTACAAAAAAAATCTAGAAAAAAATCTACAAAAAAAATCTTCAAAAAAAATCTAGAAAAAAATCTACAAAAAAAATCTTCAAAAAAATCTAGAAAAAAATCTAGAAAAAAAATCTAGAAAAAAAATCTAGAAAAAAAATCTAGAAAAAAAATCTAGAAAAAAAATCTAGAAAAAAAATCTAGAAAAAAAATCTAGAAAAAAATCTAGAAAAAAAATCTAGAAAAAAAATCTAGAAAAAAATCTAGAAATAAAATCTAGAAAAAAAGTCTGCTAAAAAAATCTTGAAAAAAATCTAGAAAAAAAATCTAGAAAAAAAATCTAGAAAAAAAATCTAGAAAAAAATCTAGAAAAAAAATCTAGAAAAAAAATCTAGAAAAAAATCTACAAAAAAAATCTAGAAAAAAAATCTAGAAAAAAAATCTAGAAAAAAAATCTAGAAAAAAATCTAGAAAAAAAATCTAGAAAAAAAATCTAGAAAAAAATCTAGAAAAAAATCTAGAAAAAAAATCTAGAAAAAAATCTAGAAAAAAAATCTAGAAAAAAAATCTAGAAAAAAAATCTAGAAAAAAAATCTAGAAAAAAATCTAGAAAAAAATCTAGAAAAAAAATCTAGAAAAAAATCTAGAAAAAAAATCTAGAAAAAAAATCTGCTAAAAAAATCTAGAAAAAAATCTAGAAAAAAAATCTAGAAAAAAAATCTAGAAAAAAATCTAGAAAAAAATCTAGAAAAAAAATCTAGAAAAAAAATCTAGAAAAAAATCTAGAAAAAAATCTAGAAAAAAAATCTAGAAAAAAATCTAGAAAAAAAATCTAGAAAAAAAATCTAGAAAAAAAATCTAGAAAAAAAATCTAGAAAAAAATCTAGAAAAAAATCTAGAAAAAAAATCTGCTAAAAAAATCTAGAAAAAAATCTAGAAAAAAAATCTAGAAAAAAAATCTAGAAAAAAAATCTAGAAAAAAAATCTAGAAAAAAATCTAGAAAAAAAATCTAGAAAAAAAATCTAGAAAAAAAATCTAGAAAAAAAATCTAGAAAAAAAATCTAGAAAAAAAATCTAGAAAAAAAATCTAGAAAAAAAATCTAGAAAAAAAATCTAGAAAAAAATCTAGAAAAAAAATCTAGAAAAAAAATCTAGAAAAAAAATCTAGAAAAAAAATCTAGAAAAAAATCTAGAAAAAAATCTAGAAAAAAAATCTACAAAAAAAATCTAGAAAAAAATCTACAAAAAAAATCTTCAAAAAAAATCTAGAAAAAAATCTACAAAAAAAATCTTCAAAAAAATCTAGAAAAAAATCTAGAAAAAAAATCTAGAAAAAAAATCTAGAAAAAAAATCTAGAAAAAAAATCTAGAAAAAAAATCTAGAATAAAAATCTAGAAAAAAATCTAGAAAAAAAATCTAGAAAAAAATCTAGAAAAAAATCTACAAAAAAAATCTTCAAAAAAATCTAGAAAAAAATCTAGAAAAAAAATCTAGAAAAAAAATCTAGAAAAAAAATCTAGAAAAAAAATCTAGAAAAAAATCTAGAAAAAAAATCTAGAAAAAAAATCTAGAAAAAAAATCTAGAAAAAAATCTAGAAAAAAAATCTAGAAAAAAAATCTAGAAAAAAATCTAGAAAAAAAATCTACAAAAAAAATCTAGAAAAAAATCTACAAAAAAAATCTTCAAAAAAATCTAGAAAAAAATCTATAAAAAAAATCTAGAAAAAAATCTAGAAAAAAAATCTAGAAAAAAAATCTAGAAAAAAAATCTAGAAAAAAATCTAGAAAAAAAATCTAGAAAAAAAATCTAGAAAAAAATCTAGAAAAAAAATCTACAAAAAAAATCTAGAAAAAAATCTACAAAAAAAATCTTCAAAAAAATCTAGAAAAAAATCTATAAAAAAAATCTAGAAAAAAAATCTAGAAAAAAAATCTAGAAAAAAAATCTAGAAAAAAAATCTAGAAAAAAATCTAGAAAAAAAATCTAGAAAAAAATGTAGAAAAAAAATGTAGAAAAAAAATCTAGAAAAAAAATCTAGAAAAAAAATCTAGAAAAAAAATCTAGAAAAAAAATCTAGAAAAAAAATCTAGAAAAAAATCTAGAAAAAAAATCTAGAAAAAAAATCTAGAAAAAAATCTAGAAAAAAAATCTACAAAAAAAAATCTAGAAAAAAATCTACAAAAAAAATCTTCAAAAAAATCTAGAAAAAAATCTATAAAAAAAACCTAGAAAAAAAATCTAGAAAAAAAATCTAGAAAAAAAATCTAGAAAAAAAATCTAGAAAAAAAATCTAGAAAAAAAATCTAGAAAAAAATCTAGAAAAAAAATCTAGAAAAAAAATCTAGAAAAAAAATCTAGAAAAAAATCTAGAAAAAAAATCTAGAAAAAAAATCTAGAAAAAAAATCTAGAAAAAAAATCTAGAAAAAAAATCTAGAAAAAAAATCTAGAAAAAAAATCTAGAAAAAAATCTAGAAAAAAAATCTAGAAAAAAAATCTAGAAAAAAATCTAGAAAAAAAATCTACAAAAAAAATCTAGAAAAAAATCTACAAAAAAAATCTAGAAAAAAAATCTAGAAAAAAAATCTAGAAAAAAATCTAGAAAAAAAATCTAGAAAAAAAATCTAGAAAAAAAATCTAGAAAAAAAATCTAGAAAAAAATCTAGAAAAAAATCTAGAAAAAAAATCTAGAAAAAAATCTAGAAAAAAAATCTACAAAAAAAATCTAGAAAAAAATCTACAAAAAAAATCTTCAAAAAAAATCTAGAAAAAAATCTACAAAAAAAATCTTCAAAAAAATCTAGAAAAAAATCTAGAAAAAAAATCTAGAAAAAAAATCTAGAAAAAAAATCTAGAAAAAAAATCTAGAAAAAAAATCTAGAAAAAAAATCTAGAAAAAAAATCTAGAAAAAAATCTAGAAAAAAAATCTAGAAAAAAAATCTAGAAAAAAATCTAGAAATAAAATCTAGAAAAAAAGTCTGCTAAAAAAATCTTGAAAAAAATCTAGAAAAAAAATCTAGAAAAAAAATCTAGAAAAAAAATCTAGAAAAAAATCTAGAAAAAAAATCTAGAAAAAAAATCTAGAAAAAAATCTACAAAAAAAATCTAGAAAAAAAATCTAGAAAAAAAATCTAGAAAAAAAATCTAGAAAAAAATCTAGAAAAAAAATCTAGAAAAAAAATCTAGAAAAAAATCTAGAAAAAAATCTAGAAAAAAAATCTAGAAAAAAATCTAGAAAAAAAATCTAGAAAAAAAATCTAGAAAAAAAATCTAGAAAAAAAATCTAGAAAAAAATCTAGAAAAAAATCTAGAAAAAAAATCTAGAAAAAAATCTAGAAAAAAAATCTAGAAAAAAAATCTGCTAAAAAAATCTAGAAAAAAATCTAGAAAAAAAATCTAGAAAAAAAATCTAGAAAAAAATCTAGAAAAAAATCTAGAAAAAAAATCTAGAAAAAAAATCTAGAAAAAAATCTAGAAAAAAATCTAGAAAAAAAATCTAGAAAAAAATCTAGAAAAAAAATCTAGAAAAAAAATCTAGAAAAAAAATCTAGAAAAAAAATCTAGAAAAAAATCTAGAAAAAAATCTAGAAAAAAAATCTGCTAAAAAAATCTAGAAAAAAATCTAGAAAAAAAATCTAGAAAAAAAATCTAGAAAAAAAATCTAGAAAAAAAATCTAGAAAAAAATCTAGAAAAAAAATCTAGAAAAAAAATCTAGAAAAAAAATCTAGAAAAAAAATCTAGAAAAAAAATCTAGAAAAAAAATCTAGAAAAAAAATCTAGAAAAAAAATCTAGAAAAAAATCTAGAAAAAAAATCTAGAAAAAAAATCTAGAAAAAAAATCTAGAAAAAAAATCTAGAAAAAAATCTAGAAAAAAATCTAGAAAAAAAATCTACAAAAAAAATCTAGAAAAAAATCTACAAAAAAAATCTTCAAAAAAAATCTAGAAAAAAATCTACAAAAAAAATCTTCAAAAAAATCTAGAAAAAAATCTAGAAAAAAAATCTAGAAAAAAAATCTAGAAAAAAAATCTAGAAAAAAAATCTAGAAAAAAAATCTAGAATAAAAATCTAGAAAAAAATCTAGAAAAAAAATCTAGAAAAAAATCTAGAAAAAAATCTACAAAAAAAATCTTCAAAAAAATCTAGAAAAAAATCTAGAAAAAAAATCTAGAAAAAAAATCTAGAAAAAAAATCTAGAAAAAAAATCTAGAAAAAAATCTAGAAAAAAAATCTAGAAAAAAAATCTAGAAAAAAAATCTAGAAAAAAATCTAGAAAAAAAATCTAGAAAAAAAATCTAGAAAAAAATCTAGAAAAAAAATCTACAAAAAAAATCTAGAAAAAAATCTACAAAAAAAATCTTCAAAAAAATCTAGAAAAAAATCTATAAAAAAAATCTAGAAAAAAAATCTAGAAAAAAAATCTAGAAAAAAAATCTAGAAAAAAAATCTAGAAAAAAAATCTAGAAAAAAATCTAGAAAAAAAATCTAGAAAAAAATGTAGAAAAAAAATGTAGAAAAAAAATCTAGAAAAAAAATCTAGAAAAAAAATCTAGAAAAAAAATCTAGAAAAAAAATCTAGAAAAAAAATCTAGAAAAAAATCTAGAAAAAAAATCTAGAAAAAAAATCTAGAAAAAAATCTAGAAAAAAAATCTACAAAAAAAAATCTAGAAAAAAATCTAGAAAAAAAATCTAGAAAAAAAATCTAGAAAAAAAATCTAGAAAAAAAATCTAGAAAAAAATCTAGAAAAAAAATCTAGAAAAAAAATCTAGAAAAAAAATCTAGAAAAAAATCTAGAAAAAAAATCTAGAAAAAAAATCTAGAAAAAAAATCTAGAAAAAAAATCTAGAAAAAAAATCTAGAAAAAAAATCTAGAAAAAAAATCTAGAAAAAAATCTAGAAAAAAAATCTAGAAAAAAAATCTAGAAAAAAATCTAGAAAAAAAATCTACAAAAAAAATCTAGAAAAAAATCTACAAAAAAAATCTTCAAAAAAATCTATAAAAAAATCTATAAAAAAAACCTAGAAAAAAAATCTAGAAAAAAAATCTAGAAAAAAAATCTAGAAAAAAAATCTAGAAAAAAAATCTAGAAAAAAAATCTAGAAAAAAATCTAGAAAAAAATCTAGAAAAAAAATCTAGAAAAAAAATCTAGAAAAAAAATCTAGAAAAAAAATCTAGAAAAAAAATCTAGAATAAAAATCTAGAAAAAAATCTAGAAAAAAAATCTAGAAAAAAATCTAGAAAAAAATCTACAAAAAAAATCTTCAAAAAAATCTAGAAAAAAATCTAGAAAAAAAATCTAGAAAAAAAATCTAGAAAAAAAATCTAGAAAAAAAATCTAGAAAAAAATCTAGAAAAAAAATCTAGAAAAAAAATCTAGAAAAAAAATCTAGAAAAAAATCTAGAAAAAAAATCTAGAAAAAAAATCTAGAAAAAAATCTAGAAAAAAAATCTACAAAAAAAATCTAGAAAAAAATCTACAAAAAAAATCTTCAAAAAAATCTAGAAAAAAATCTATAAAAAAAATCTAGAAAAAAAATCTAGAAAAAAAATCTAGAAAAAAAATCTAGAAAAAAAATCTAGAAAAAAAATCTAGAAAAAAATCTAGAAAAAAAATCTAGAAAAAAATGTAGAAAAAAAATGTAGAAAAAAAATCTAGAAAAAAAATCTAGAAAAAAAATCTAGAAAAAAAATCTAGAAAAAAAATCTAGAAAAAAAATCTAGAAAAAAATCTAGAAAAAAAATCTAGAAAAAAAATCTAGAAAAAAATCTAGAAAAAAAATCTACAAAAAAAAATCTAGAAAAAAATCTAGAAAAAAAATCTAGAAAAAAAATCTAGAAAAAAAATCTAGAAAAAAAATCTAGAAAAAAATCTAGAAAAAAAATCTAGAAAAAAAATCTAGAAAAAAAATCTAGAAAAAAATCTAGAAAAAAAATCTAGAAAAAAAATCTAGAAAAAAAATCTAGAAAAAAAATCTAGAAAAAAAATCTAGAAAAAAAATCTAGAAAAAAAATCTAGAAAAAAATCTAGAAAAAAAATCTAGAAAAAAAATCTAGAAAAAAATCTAGAAAAAAAATCTACAAAAAAAATCTAGAAAAAAATCTACAAAAAAAATCTTCAAAAAAATCTATAAAAAAATCTATAAAAAAAACCTAGAAAAAAAATCTAGAAAAAAAATCTAGAAAAAAAATCTAGAAAAAAAATCTAGAAAAAAAATCTAGAAAAAAAATCTAGAAAAAAATCTAGAAAAAAAATCTAGAAAAAAAATCTAGAAAAAAAATCTAGAAAAAAATCTAGAAAAAAAATCTAGAAAAAAAATCTAGAAAAAAAATCTAGAAAAAAAATCTAGAAAAAAAATCTAGAAAAAAAATCTAGAAAAAAAATCTAGAAAAAAAATCTAGAAAAAAATCTAGAAAAAAAATCTAGAAAAAAAATCTAGAAAAAAATCTAGAAATAAAATCTAGAAAAAAAATCTAGAAAAAAAATCTAGAAAAAAAATCTAGAAAAAAAATCTAGAAAAAAAATCTAGAAAAAAAATCTAGAAAAAAATCTAGAAAAAAATCTAGAAAAAAAATCTAGAAAAAAATCTAGAAAAAAAATCTAGAAAAAAAATCTAGAAAAAAATCTAGAAAAAAAATCTAGAAAAAAATCTAGAAAAAAAATCTAGAAAAAAATCTAGAAAAAAAATCTAGAAAAAAATCTAGAAAAAAAATCTAGAAAAAAAGTCTGCTAAAAAAATCTAGAAAAAAATCTAGAAAAAAAATCTAGAAAAAAATCTAGAAAAAAAATCTAGAAAAAAAATCTAGAAAAAAAATCTAGAAAAAAAATCTAGAAAAAAAATCTAGAAAAAAATCTAGAAAAAAATCTAGAAAAAAAATCTAGAAAAAAATCTAGAAAAAAAATCTAGAAAAAAAGTCTGCTAAAAAAATCTTGAAAAAAATCTAGAAAAAAAATCTAGAAAAAAAATCTAGAAAAAAAATCTAGAAAAAAAATCTAGAAAAAAATCTAGAAAAAAAATCTAGAAAAAAAATCTAGAAAAAAATCTACAAAAAAAATCTAGAAAAAAAATCTAGAAAAAAATCTAGAAAAAAAATCTAGAAAAAAAATCTGCTAAAAAAATCTAGAAAAAAATCTAGAAAAAAAATCTAGAAAAAAAATCTAGAAAAAAAATCTAGAAAAAAAATCTAGAAAAAAATCTAGAAAAAAAATCTAGAAAAAAAATCTAGAAAAAAAATCTAGAAAAAAAATCTAGAAAAAAAATCTAGAAAAAAAATCTAGAAAAAAAATCTAGAAAAAAAATCTAGAAAAAAATCTAGAAAAAAAATCTAGAAAAAAAATCTAGAAAAAAAATCTAGAAAAAAAATCTAGAAAAAAATCTAGAAAAAAATCTAGAAAAAAAATCTACAAAAAAAATCTAGAAAAAAATCTACAAAAAAAATCTTCAAAAAAAATCTAGAAAAAAATCTACAAAAAAAATCTTCAAAAAAATCTAGAAAAAAATCTAGAAAAAAAATCTAGAAAAAAAATCTAGAAAAAAAATCTAGAAAAAAAATCTAGAAAAAAAATCTAGAAAAAAAATCTAGAAAAAAAATCTAGAAAAAAATCTAGAAAAAAAATCTAGAAAAAAAATCTAGAAAAAAAATCTAGAAAAAAAATCTAGAAAAAAATCTAGAAAAAAAATCTAGAAAAAAAATCTAGAAAAAAAATCTAGAAAAAAAATCTAGAAAAAAATCTAGAAAAAAAATCTAGAAAAAAAATCTAGAAAAAAAATCTAGAAAAAAAATCTAGAAAAAAAATCTAGAAAAAAAATCTAGAAAAAAAATCTAGAAAAAAAATCTAGAAAAAAAATCTAGAAAAAAAATCTAGAAAAAAAATCTAGAAAAAAAATCTAGAAAAAAATCTAGAAAAAAATCTAGAAAAAAAATCTACAAAAAAAATCTAGAAAAAAATCTACAAAAAAAATCTTCAAAAAAAATCTAGAAAAAAATCTACAAAAAAAATCTTCAAAAAAATCTAGAAAAAAATCTAGAAAAAAAATCTAGAAAAAAAATCTAGAAAAAAAATCTAGAAAAAAATCTAGAAAAAAAATCTAGAAAAAAAATCTAGAAAAAAAATCTAGAAAAAAAATCTAGAAAAAAATCTAGAAAAAAATCTAGAAAAAAATCTAGAAAAAAAATCTAGAATAAAAATCTAGAAAAAAATCTAGAAAAAAAATCTAGAAAAAAATCTAGAAAAAAATCTACAAAAAAAATCTTCAAAAAAATCTAGAAAAAAATCTAGAAAAAAAATCTAGAAAAAAAATCTAGAAAAAAAATCTAGAAAAAAAATCTAGAAAAAAATCTAGAAAAAAAATCTAGAAAAAAAATCTAGAAAAAAAATCTAGAAAAAAATCTAGAAAAAAAATCTAGAAAAAAATCTAGAAAAAAAATCTAGAAAAAAATGTAGAAAAAAAATGTAGAAAAAAAATCTAGAAAAAAAATCTAGAAAAAAAATCTAGAAAAAAAATCTAGAAAAAAAATCTAGAAAAAAAATCTAGAAAAAAATCTAGAAAAAAAATCTAGAAAAAAAATCTAGAAAAAAATCTAGAAAAAAAATCTACAAAAAAAAATCTAGAAAAAAATCTAGAAAAAAAATCTAGAAAAAAAATCTAGAAAAAAAATCTAGAAAAAAAATCTAGAAAAAAATCTAGAAAAAAAATCTAGAAAAAAAATCTAGAAAAAAAATCTAGAAAAAAATCTAGAAAAAAAATCTAGAAAAAAAATCTAGAAAAAAAATCTAGAAAAAAAATCTAGAAAAAAAATCTAGAAAAAAAATCTAGAAAAAAAATCTAGAAAAAAATCTAGAAAAAAAATCTAGAAAAAAAATCTAGAAAAAAATCTAGAAAAAAAATCTACAAAAAAAATCTAGAAAAAAATCTACAAAAAAAATCTTCAAAAAAATCTATAAAAAAATCTATAAAAAAAACCTAGAAAAAAAATCTAGAAAAAAAATCTAGAAAAAAAATCTAGAAAAAAAATCTAGAAAAAAAATCTAGAAAAAAAATCTAGAAAAAAATCTAGAAAAAAATCTAGAAAAAAAATCTAGAAAAAAAATCTAGAAAAAAAATCTAGAAAAAAAATCTAGAAAAAAAATCTAGAATAAAAATCTAGAAAAAAATCTAGAAAAAAAATCTAGAAAAAAATCTAGAAAAAAATCTACAAAAAAAATCTTCAAAAAAATCTAGAAAAAAATCTAGAAAAAAAATCTAGAAAAAAAATCTAGAAAAAAAATCTAGAAAAAAAATCTAGAAAAAAATCTAGAAAAAAAATCTAGAAAAAAAATCTAGAAAAAAAATCTAGAAAAAAATCTAGAAAAAAAATCTAGAAAAAAAATCTAGAAAAAAATCTAGAAAAAAAATCTACAAAAAAAATCTAGAAAAAAATCTACAAAAAAAATCTTCAAAAAAATCTAGAAAAAAATCTATAAAAAAAATCTAGAAAAAAAATCTAGAAAAAAAATCTAGAAAAAAAATCTAGAAAAAAAATCTAGAAAAAAAATCTAGAAAAAAATCTAGAAAAAAAATCTAGAAAAAAATGTAGAAAAAAAATGTAGAAAAAAAATCTAGAAAAAAAATCTAGAAAAAAAATCTAGAAAAAAAATCTAGAAAAAAAATCTAGAAAAAAAATCTAGAAAAAAATCTAGAAAAAAAATCTAGAAAAAAAATCTAGAAAAAAATCTAGAAAAAAAATCTACAAAAAAAAATCTAGAAAAAAATCTAGAAAAAAAATCTAGAAAAAAAATCTAGAAAAAAAATCTAGAAAAAAAATCTAGAAAAAAATCTAGAAAAAAAATCTAGAAAAAAAATCTAGAAAAAAAATCTAGAAAAAAATCTAGAAAAAAAATCTAGAAAAAAAATCTAGAAAAAAAATCTAGAAAAAAAATCTAGAAAAAAAATCTAGAAAAAAAATCTAGAAAAAAAATCTAGAAAAAAATCTAGAAAAAAAATCTAGAAAAAAAATCTAGAAAAAAATCTAGAAAAAAAATCTACAAAAAAAATCTAGAAAAAAATCTACAAAAAAAATCTTCAAAAAAATCTATAAAAAAATCTATAAAAAAAACCTAGAAAAAAAATCTAGAAAAAAAATCTAGAAAAAAAATCTAGAAAAAAAATCTAGAAAAAAAATCTAGAAAAAAAATCTAGAAAAAAATCTAGAAAAAAAATCTAGAAAAAAAATCTAGAAAAAAAATCTAGAAAAAAATCTAGAAAAAAAATCTAGAAAAAAAATCTAGAAAAAAAATCTAGAAAAAAAATCTAGAAAAAAAATCTAGAAAAAAAATCTAGAAAAAAAATCTAGAAAAAAAATCTAGAAAAAAATCTAGAAAAAAAATCTAGAAAAAAAATCTAGAAAAAAATCTAGAAATAAAATCTAGAAAAAAAATCTAGAAAAAAAATCTAGAAAAAAAATCTAGAAAAAAAATCTAGAAAAAAAATCTAGAAAAAAAATCTAGAAAAAAATCTAGAAAAAAATCTAGAAAAAAAATCTAGAAAAAAATCTAGAAAAAAAATCTAGAAAAAAAATCTAGAAAAAAATCTAGAAAAAAAATCTAGAAAAAAATCTAGAAAAAAAATCTAGAAAAAAATCTAGAAAAAAAATCTAGAAAAAAATCTAGAAAAAAAATCTAGAAAAAAAGTCTGCTAAAAAAATCTAGAAAAAAATCTAGAAAAAAAATCTAGAAAAAAATCTAGAAAAAAAATCTAGAAAAAAAATCTAGAAAAAAAATCTAGAAAAAAAATCTAGAAAAAAATCTAGAAAAAAATCTAGAAAAAAAATCTAGAAAAAAATCTAGAAAAAAAATCTAGAAAAAAAGTCTGCTAAAAAAATCTTGAAAAAAATCTAGAAAAAAAATCTAGAAAAAAAATCTAGAAAAAAAATCTAGAAAAAAAATCTAGAAAAAAATCTAGAAAAAAAATCTAGAAAAAAAATCTAGAAAAAAATCTACAAAAAAAATCTAGAAAAAAAATCTAGAAAAAAATCTAGAAAAAAAATCTAGAAAAAAAATCTGCTAAAAAAATCTAGAAAAAAATCTAGAAAAAAAATCTAGAAAAAAAATCTAGAAAAAAAATCTAGAAAAAAAATCTAGAAAAAAATCTAGAAAAAAAATCTAGAAAAAAAATCTAGAAAAAAAATCTAGAAAAAAAATCTAGAAAAAAAATCTAGAAAAAAAATCTAGAAAAAAAATCTAGAAAAAAAATCTAGAAAAAAATCTAGAAAAAAAATCTAGAAAAAAAATCTAGAAAAAAAATCTAGAAAAAAAATCTAGAAAAAAATCTAGAAAAAAATCTAGAAAAAAAATCTACAAAAAAAATCTAGAAAAAAATCTACAAAAAAAATCTTCAAAAAAAATCTAGAAAAAAATCTACAAAAAAAATCTTCAAAAAAATCTAGAAAAAAATCTAGAAAAAAAATCTAGAAAAAAAATCTAGAAAAAAAATCTAGAAAAAAAATCTAGAAAAAAAATCTAGAAAAAAAATCTAGAAAAAAAATCTAGAAAAAAATCTAGAAAAAAAATCTAGAAAAAAAATCTAGAAAAAAAATCTAGAAAAAAAATCTAGAAAAAAATCTAGAAAAAAAATCTAGAAAAAAAATCTAGAAAAAAAATCTAGAAAAAAAATCTAGAAAAAAATCTAGAAAAAAAATCTAGAAAAAAAATCTAGAAAAAAAATCTAGAAAAAAAATCTAGAAAAAAAATCTAGAAAAAAAATCTAGAAAAAAAATCTAGAAAAAAAATCTAGAAAAAAAATCTAGAAAAAAAATCTAGAAAAAAAATCTAGAAAAAAAATCTAGAAAAAAATCTAGAAAAAAATCTAGAAAAAAAATCTACAAAAAAAATCTAGAAAAAAATCTACAAAAAAAATCTTCAAAAAAAATCTAGAAAAAAATCTACAAAAAAAATCTTCAAAAAAATCTAGAAAAAAATCTAGAAAAAAAATCTAGAAAAAAAATCTAGAAAAAAAATCTAGAAAAAAATCTAGAAAAAAAATCTAGAAAAAAAATCTAGAAAAAAAATCTAGAAAAAAAATCTAGAAAAAAATCTAGAAAAAAATCTAGAAAAAAATCTAGAAAAAAAATCTAGAATAAAAATCTAGAAAAAAATCTAGAAAAAAAATCTAGAAAAAAATCTAGAAAAAAATCTACAAAAAAAATCTTCAAAAAAATCTAGAAAAAAATCTAGAAAAAAAATCTAGAAAAAAAATCTAGAAAAAAAATCTAGAAAAAAAATCTAGAAAAAAATCTAGAAAAAAAATCTAGAAAAAAAATCTAGAAAAAAAATCTAGAAAAAAATCTAGAAAAAAAATCTAGAAAAAAAATCTAGAAAAAAATCTAGAAAAAAAATCTACAAAAAAAATCTAGAAAAAAATCTACAAAAAAAATCTTCAAAAAAATCTAGAAAAAAATCTATTAAAAAAATCTAGAAAAAAAATCTAGAAAAAAAATCTAGAAAAAAAATCTAGAAAAAAAATCTAGAAAAAAAATCTAGAAAAAAATCTAGAAAAAAAATCTAGAAAAAAAATCTAGAAAAAAAATCTAGAAAAAAATCTAGAAAAAAAATCTAGAAAAAAAATCTAGAAAAAAAATCTAGAAAAAAAATCTAGAAAAAAAATCTAGAAAAAAAATCTAGAAAAAAAATCTAGAAAAAAATCTAGAAAAAAAATCTAGAAAAAAAATCTAGAAAAAAATCTACAAAAAAAATCTACAAAAAAAATCTAGAAAAAAATCTACAAAAAAAATCTTCAAAAAAATCTAGAAAAAAATCTATAAAAAAAACCTAGAAAAAAAATCTACAAAAAAAATCTTCAAAAAAATCTAGAAAAAAAATCTAGAAAAAAAATCTAGAAAAAAATCTAGAAAAAAATCTAGAAAAAAAATCTAGAAAAAAATCTAGAAAAAAAATCTAGAAAAAAAATCTAGAAAAAAAATCTAGAAAAAAAATCTAGAAAAAAATCTAGAAAAAAATCTACAAAAAAAATCTGCAAAAAAATCTAGAAAAAAATCTAGAAAAAAAATCTACAAAAAAAATCTAGAAAAAAATCTACAAAAAAAATCTTCAAAAAAATCTAGAAAAAAAATCTAGAAAAAAAATCTAGAAAAAAATCTAGAAAAAAATCTAGAAAAAAAATCTAGAAAAAAATCTAGAAAAAAAATCTAGAAAAAAAATCTAGAAAAAAAATCTAGAAAAAAAATCTAGAAAAAAATCTAGAAAAAAATCTAGAAAAAAAATCTACAAAAAAAATCTAGAAAAAAATCTACAAAAAAATCTACAAAAAAAATCTAGAAAAAAATCTACAAAAAAAATCTTCAAAAAAATCTAGAAAAAAAATCTAGAAAAAAAATCTAGAAAAAAAATCTAGAAAAAAAATCTACAAAAAAATCTAGAAATAAAATCTAGAAAAAAAATCTAGAAAAAAAATCTAGAAAAAAAATCTAGAAAAAAAATCTAGAAAAAAATCTAGAAAAAAATCTAGAAAAAAATCTAGAAAAAAATCTAGAAAAAAAATCTAGAAAAAAAGTCTGCTAAAAAAATCTAGAAAAAAATCTAGAAAAAAAATCTAGAAAAAAAATCTAGAAAAAAAATCTAGAAAAAAAATCTAGAAAAAAATCTACAAAAAAAATCTAGAAAAAAAATCTAGAAAAAAATCTACAAAAAAAATCTAGAAAAAAAATCTAGAAAAAAAATCTAGAAAAAAAATCTAGAAAAAAATCTAGAAAAAAATCTACAAAAAAAATCTACAAAAAAAATCTAGAAAAAAATCTACAAAAAAAATCTTCAAAAAAAATCTAGAAAAAAATCTACAAAAAAAATCTTCAAAAAAATCTAGAAAAAAATCTAGAAAAAAAATCTAGAAAAAAAATCTAGAAAAAAAATCTAGAAAAAAAATCTAGAAAAAAAATCTAGAAAAAAAATCTAGAAAAAAAATCTAGAAAAAAATCTAGAAAAAAAATCTAGAAAAAAAATCTAGAAAAAAATCTAGAAATAAAATCTAGAAAAAAAGTCTGCTAAAAAAATCTTGAAAAAAATCTAGAAAACAAATCTAGAAAAAAAATCTAGAAAAAAAATCTAGAAAAAAATCTAGAAAAAAAATCTAGAAAAAAAATCTAGAAAAAAATCTACAAAAAAAATCTAGAAAAAAAATCTAGAAAAAAAATCTAGAAAAAAAATCTAGAAAAAAATCTAGAAAAAAAATCTAGAAAAAAAATCTAGAAAAAAATCTAGAAAAAAATCTAGAAAAAAAATCTAGAAAAAAATCTAGAAAAAAAATCTAGAAAAAAAATCTAGAAAAAAAATCTAGAAAAAAAATCTAGAAAAAAATCTAGAAAAAAATCTAGAAAAAAAATCTAGAAAAAAATCTAGAAAAAAAATCTAGAAAAAAAATCTGCTAAAAAAATCTAGAAAAAAATCTAGAAAAAAAATCTAGAAAAAAAATCTAGAAAAAAATCTAGAAAAAAATCTAGAAAAAAAATCTAGAAAAAAAATCTAGAAAAAAATCTAGAAAAAAATCTAGAAAAAAAATCTAGAAAAAAATCTAGAAAAAAAATCTAGAAAAAAAATCTAGAAAAAAAATCTAGAAAAAAAATCTAGAAAAAAATCTAGAAAAAAATCTAGAAAAAAAATCTGCTAAAAAAATCTAGAAAAAAATCTAGAAAAAAAATCTAGAAAAAAAATCTAGAAAAAAAATCTAGAAAAAAAATCTAGAAAAAAATCTAGAAAAAAAATCTAGAAAAAAAATCTAGAAAAAAAATCTAGAAAAAAAATCTAGAAAAAAAATCTAGAAAAAAAATCTAGAAAAAAAATCTAGAAAAAAAATCTAGAAAAAAAATCTAGAAAAAAATCTAGAAAAAAAATCTAGAAAAAAAATCTAGAAAAAAAATCTAGAAAAAAAATCTAGAAAAAAATCTAGAAAAAAATCTAGAAAAAAAATCTACAAAAAAAATCTAGAAAAAAATCTACAAAAAAAATCTTCAAAAAAAATCTAGAAAAAAATCTACAAAAAAAATCTTCAAAAAAATCTAGAAAAAAATCTAGAAAAAAAATCTAGAAAAAAAATCTAGAAAAAAAATCTAGAAAAAAAATCTAGAAAAAAAATCTAGAAAAAAATCTAGAAAAAAAATCTAGAAAAAAAATCTAGAAAAAAAATCTAGAAAAAAAATCTAGAAAAAAATCTAGAAAAAAATCTAGAAAAAAATCTAGAAAAAAAATCTAGAATAAAAATCTAGAAAAAAATCTAGAAAAAAAATCTAGAAAAAAATCTAGAAAAAAAATCTAGAAAAAAAATCTAGAAAAAAAATCTAGAAAAAAAATCTAGAAAAAAATCTAGAAAAAAAATCTAGAAAAAAAATCTAGAAAAAAAATCTAGAAAAAAATCTAGAAAAAAAATCTAGAAAAAAAATCTAGAAAAAAATCTAGAAAAAAAATCTACAAAAAAAATCTAGAAAAAAATCTACAAAAAAAATCTTCAAAAAAATCTAGAAAAAAATCTATAAAAAAAATCTAGAAAAAAAATCTAGAAAAAAAATCTAGAAAAAAAATCTAGAAAAAAAATCTAGAAAAAAAATCTAGAAAAAAATCTAGAAAAAAAATCTAGAAAAAAATGTAGAAAAAAAATGTAGAAAAAAAATGTAGAAAAAAAATCTAGAAAAAAAATCTAGAAAAAAAATCTAGAAAAAAAATCTAGAAAAAAAATCTAGAAAAAAATCTAGAAAAAAAATCTAGAAAAAAAATCTAGAAAAAAATCTAGAAAAAAAATCTAGAAAAAAAATCTAGAAAAAAATCTACAAAAAAAATCTTCAAAAAAATCTAGAAAATAATCTATAAAAAAAACCTAGAAAAAAAATCTAGAAAAAAAATCTAGAAAAAAAATCTAGAAAAAAAATCTAGAAAAAAAATCTAGAAAAAAAATCTAGAAAAAAATCTAGAAAAAAAATCTAGAAAAAAAATCTAGAAAAAAAATCTAGAAAAAAATCTAGAAAAAAAATCTAGAAAAAAAATCTAGAAAAAAAATCTAGAAAAAAAATCTAGAAAAAAAATCTAGAAAAAAAATCTAGAAAAAAAATCTAGAAAAAAATCTAGAAAAAAAATCTAGAAAAAAAATCTAGAAAAAAATCTAGAAAAAAAATCTACAAAAAAAATCTAGAAAAAAATCTACAAAAAAAATCTTCAAAAAAATCTAGAAAAAAATCTATAAAAAAAACCTAGAAAAAAAATCTAGAAAAAAAATCTAGAAAAAAAATCTAGAAAAAAAATCTAGAAAAAAAATCTAGAAAAAAAATCTAGAAAAAAATCTAGAAAAAAAATCTAGAAAAAAAATCTAGAAAAAAATCTAGAAAAAAATCTAGAAAAAAAATCTAGAAAAAAAATCTAGAAAAAAAATCTAGAAAAAAAATCTAGAAAAAAAATCTAGAAAAAAAATCTAGAAAAAAAATCTAGAAAAAAATCTAGAAAAAAAATCTAGAAAAAAAATCTAGAAAAAAATCTAGAAATAAAATCTAGAAAAAAAATCTAGAAAAAAAATCTAGAAAAAAAATCTAGAAAAAAAATCTAGAAAAAAAATCTAGAAAAAAAATCTAGAAAAAAATCTAGAAAAAAATCTAGAAAAAAAATCTAGAAAAAAATCTAGAAAAAAAATCTAGAAAAAAAATCTAGAAAAAAATCTAGAAAAAAAATCTAGAAAAAAATCTAGAAAAAAAATCTAGAAAAAAATCTAGAAAAAAAATCTAGAAAAAAATCTAGAAAAAAAATCTAGAAAAAAAGTCTGCTAAAAAAATCTAGAAAAAAATCTAGAAAAAAAATCTAGAAAAGAATCTAGAAAAAAAATCTAGAAAAAAAATCTAGAAAAAAAATCTAGAAAAAAAATCTAGAAAAAAATCTAGAAAAAAATCTAGAAAAAAAATCTAGAAAAAAATCTAGAAAAAAAATCTAGAAAAAAAGTCTGCTAAAAAAATCTTGAAAAAAATCTAGAAAAAAAATCTAGAAAAAAAATCTAGAAAAAAAATCTAGAAAAAAAATCTAGAAAAAAATCTAGAAAAAAAATCTAGAAAAAAAATCTAGAAAAAAATCTACAAAAAAAATCTAGAAAAAAAATCTAGAAAAAAAATCTAGAAAAAAAATCTAGAAAAAAATCTAGAAAAAAAATCTAGAAAAAAAATCTAGAAAAAAATCTAGAAAAAAATCTAGAAAAAAAATCTAGAAAAAAATCTAGAAAAAAAATCTAGAAAAAAAATCTAGAAAAAAAATCTAGAAAAAAATCTAGAAAAAAATCTAGAAAAAAAATCTAGAAAAAAATCTAGAAAAAAAATCTAGAAAAAAAATCTGCTAAAAAAATCTAGAAAAAAATCTAGAAAAAAAATCTAGAAAAAAAATCTAGAAAAAAAATCTAGAAAAAAAATCTAGAAAAAAATCTAGAAAAAAAATCTAGAAAAAAAATCTAGAAAAAAAATCTAGAAAAAAAATCTAGAAAAAAAATCTAGAAAAAAAATCTAGAAAAAAAATCTAGAAAAAAAATCTAGAAAAAAAATCTAGAAAAAAATCTAGAAAAAAAATCTAGAAAAAAAATCTAGAAGAAAAATCTAGAAAAAAAATCTAGAAAAAAATCTAGAAAAAAATCTAGAAAAAAAATCTACAAAAAAAATCTAGAAAAAAATCTACAAAAAAAATCTTCAAAAAAAATCTAGAAAAAAATCTACAAAAAAAATCTTCAAAAAAATCTAGAAAAAAATCTAGAAAAAAAATCTAGAAAAAAAATCTAGAAAAAAAATCTAGAAAAAAAATCTAGAAAAAAAATCTAGAAAAAAAATCTAGAAAAAAAATCTAGAAAAAAATCTAGAAAAAAAATCTAGAAAAAAAATCTAGAAAAAAAATCTAGAAAAAAAATCTAGAAAAAAATCTAGAAAAAAAATCTAGAAAAAAAATCTAGAAAAAAAATCTAGAAAAAAAATCTAGAAAAAAAGTCTGCTAAAAAAATCTAGAAAAAAATCTAGAAAAAAAATCTAGAAAAAAATCTAGAAAAAAAATCTAGAAAAAAAATCTAGAAAAAAAATCTAGAAAAAAAATCTAGAAAAAAATCTAGAAAAAAATCTAGAAAAAAAATCTAGAAAAAAATCTAGAAAAAAAATCTAGAAAAAAAGTCTGCTAAAAAAATCTTGAAAAAAATCTAGAAAAAAAATCTAGAAAAAAAATCTAGAAAAAAAATCTAGAAAAAAAATCTAGAAAAAAATCTAGAAAAAAAATCTAGAAAAATAATCTAGAAAAAAATCTACAAAAAAAATCTAGAAAAAAAATCTAGAAAAAAAATCTAGAAAAAAAATCTAGAAAAAAATCTAGAAAAAAAATCTAGAAAAAAAATCTAGAAAAAAATCTAGAAAAAAATCTAGAAAAAAAATCTAGAAAAAAATCTAGAAAAAAAATCTAGAAAAAAAATCTAGAAAAAAAATCTAGAAAAAAATCTAGAAAAAAATCTAGAAAAAAAATCTAGAAAAAAATCTAGAAAAAAAATCTAGAAAAAAAATCTGCTAAAAAAATCTAGAAAAAAATCTAGAAAAAAAATCTAGAAAAAAAATCTAGAAAAAAAATCTAGAAAAAAAATCTAGAAAAAAATCTAGAAAAAAAATCTAGAAAAAAAATCTAGAAAAAAATCTAGAAAAAAAATCTAGAAAAAAAATCTAGAAAAAAAATCTAGAAAAAAAATCTAGAAAAAAAATCTAGAAAAAAAATCTAGAAAAAAATCTAGAAAAAAAATCTAGAAAAAAAATCTAGAAAAAAAATCTAGAAAAAAAATCTAGAAAAAAATCTAGAAAAAAATCTAGAAAAAAAATCTACAAAAAAAATCTAGAAAAAAATCTACAAAAAAAATCTTCAAAAAAAATCTAGAAAAAAATCTACAAAAAAAATCTTCAAAAAAATCTAGAAAAAAATCTAGAAAAAAAATCTAGAAAAAAAATCTAGAAAAAAAATCTAGAAAAAAAATCTAGAAAAAAAATCTAGAAAAAAAATCTAGAAAAAAAATCTAGAAAAAAATCTAGAAAAAAAATCTAGAAAAAAAATCTAGAAAAAAAATCTAGAAAAAAAATCTAGAAAAAAATCTAGAAAAAAAATCTAGAAAAAAAATCTAGAAAAAAAATCTAGAAAAAAAATCTAGAAAAAAATCTAGAAAAAAAATCTAGAAAAAAAATCTAGAAAAAAAATCTAGAAAAAAAATCTAGAAAAAAAATCTAGAAAAAAAATCTAGAAAAAAAATCTAGAAAAAAAATCTAGAAAAAAATCTAGAAAAAAATCTAGAAAAAAAATCTACAAAAAAAATCTAGAAAAAAATCTACAAAAAAAATCTTCAAAAAAAATCTAGAAAAAAATCTACAAAAAAAATCTTCAAAAAAATCTAGAAAAAAATCTAGAAAAAAAATCTAGAAAAAAAATCTAGAAAAAAAATCTAGAAAAAAAATCTAGAAAAAAATCTAGAAAAAAAATCTAGAAAAAAAATCTAGAAAAAAAATCTAGAAAAAAATCTAGAAAAAAATCTACAAAAAAAATCTTCAAAAAAATCTAGAAAAAAATATAGAAAAAAAATCTAGAAAAAAAATCTAGAAAAAAAATCTAGAAAAAAAATCTAGAAAAAAATCTAGAAAAAAATCTAGAAAAAAATCTAGAAAAAAAATCTAGAAAAAAAATCTAGAAAAAAAATCTAGAAAAAAAATCTAGAAAAAAATCTAGAAAAAAATCTACAAAAAAAATCTTCAAAAAAATCTAGAAAAAAATCTAGAAAAAAAATGTAGAAAAAAAATCTAGAAAAAAAATCTAGAAAAAAAATCAAGAAAAAAATCTAGAAAAAAAATCTACAAAAAAAATCTAGAAAAAAATCTTCAAAAAAATCTAGAAAAAAAATCTAGAAAAAAATCTAGAAAAAAAATCTACAAAAAAAATCTAGAAAAAAATCTACAAAAAAAATCTTCAAAAAAATCTAGAAAAAAATCTAGAAAAAAAATCTAGAAAAAAAATCTAGAAAAAAAATCTAGAAAAAAAATCTAGAAAAAAAATCTAGAAAAAAAATCTAGAAAAAAAATCTAGAAAAAAATCTAGAAAAAAAATCTAGAAAAAAAATCTAGAAAAAAAATCTAGAAAAAAATCTAGAAAAAAAATCTAGAAAAAAAATCTAGAAAAAAAATCTAGAAAAAAAATCTAGAAAAAAAATCTAGAAAAAAATCTAGAAAAAAATCTAGAAAAAAATCTAGAAAAAAAATCTAGAAAAAAAATCTAGAAAAAAAATCTAGAAAAAAAATCTAGAAAAAAATCTAGAAAAAAAATCTAGAAAAAAAATCTAGAAAAAAAATCTAGAAAAAAAATCTAGAAAAAAAATCTAGAAAAAAATCTAGAAAAAAATCTAGAAAAAAATCTAGAAAAAAAATCTAGAAAAAAAATCTAGAAAAAAAATCTAGAAAAAAAATCTAGAAAAAAATCTAGAAAAAAATCTACAAAAAAAATCTTCAAAAAAATCTAGAAAAAAATCTAGAAAAAAAATCTAGAAAAAAAATCTAGAAAAAAAATCTAGAAAAAAATCTAGAAAAAAAATCTAGAAAAAAAATCTAGAAAAAAAATCTAGAAAAAAATCTAGAAAAAAAATCTAGAAAAAAAATCTAGAAAAAAAATCTAGAAAAAAATCTAGAAAAAACATCTAGAAAAAAAATCTAGAAAAAAATCTAGAAAAAAATCTACAAAAAAAATCTAGAAAAAAATCTAGAAAAAAATCTACAAAAAAAATCTAGAAAAAAATCTACAAAAAAAATCTTCAAAAAAATCTAGAAAAAAATCTAGAAAAAAAATCTAGAAAAAAAATCTAGAAAAAAAATCTAGAAAAAAAATCTAGAAAAAAATCTAGAAAAAAAATCTAGAAAAAAAATCTAGAAAAAAAATCTAGAAAAAAAATCTAGAAAAAAATCTACAAAAAAAATCTTCAAAAAAATCTAGAAAAAAATCTAGAAAAAAAATCTAGAAAAAAAATCTAGAAAAAAAATCTAGAAAAAAAATCTAGAAAAAAAATCTAGAAAAAAAATCTAGAAAAAAAATCTAGAAAAAAATCTAGAAAAAAATCTAGAAAAAAAATCTAGAAAAAAATCTAGAAAAAACATCTAGAAAAAAAATTTAGAAAAAAATCTATAAAAAAAATCTAGAAAAAAAATCTAGAAAAAAATCTAGAAAAAAATCTACAAAA
This sequence comes from Oncorhynchus mykiss, assembly GCF_057628025.1. Lineage (NCBI taxonomy): Eukaryota > Metazoa > Chordata > Actinopteri > Salmoniformes > Salmonidae > Oncorhynchus > Oncorhynchus mykiss. The sequence goes on along the minus strand of NC_143043.1, from coordinate 1,238,561 downwards.
AAAATCTAGAAAAAAATCTACAAAAAAAATCTTCAAAAAAATCTAGAAAAAAATCTAGAAAAAAAATCTAGAAAAAAAATCTAGAAAAAAAATCTAGAAAAAAAATCTAGAAAAAAATCTAGAAAAAAAATCTAGAAAAAAAATCTAGAAAAAAAATCTAGAAAAAAATCTACAAAAAAAATCTTCAAAAAAATCTAGAAAAAAATCTAGAAAAAAAATCTAGAAAAAAATCTAGAAAAAAATCTACAAAAAAAATCTTCAAAAAAATGTAGAAAAAAATCTAGAAAAAAAATGTAGAAAAAAAATCTAGAAAAAAAATCTAGAAAAAAAATCTAGAAAAAAAATCTAGAAAAAAAATCTAGAAAAAAAATCTAGAAAAAAAATCTAGAAAAAAATCTAGAAAAAAAATCTAGAAAAAAAATCTAGAAAAAAAATCAAGAAAAAAATCTACAAAAAAAATCTTCAAAAAAATCTAGAAAAAAATCTAGAAAAAAAATCTAGAAAAAAAATCTAGAAAAAAAATCTAGAAAAAAATCTAGAAAAAAATCTACAAAAAAAATCTAGAAAAAAAATCTAGAAACAAAATCTAGAAAAAAAATCTAGAAAAAAAATCTAGAAAAAAATCTAGAAAAAAAATCTAGAAAAAAAATCTAGAAAAAAAATCTAGAAAAAAATCTAGAAAAAAAATCTAGAAAAAAAATCTAGAAAAAAAATCTAGAAAAAAAATCTAGAAAAAAATCTAGAAAAAAAATCTAGAAAAAACATCTAGAAAAAAAATCTAGAAAAAAAATCTAGAAAAATAACTAGAAAAAAATCTTGAAAAAAAATCTAGAATAAAAATCTAGAAAACAATCTAGAAAAAAAATCTAGAAAAAAAATCTAGAAAAAAAATATAGAAAAAAATCTAGAAAAAAAATCTAGAAAAAAAATCTAGAAAAAAAATCCAGAAAAAAAATCTAGAAAAAAATCTAGAAAAAAAATCTAGAAAAGAACTCTAGAAAAAAATCTAGAAAAAAAATCTAGAAAAAAAATCTAGAAAAAAATCTAGAAAAAAAATCAATCTAGAAAAAAATCTAGAAAAAAAATCTAGAAAAAAAATCTAGAAAAAAAATCTAGAAAAAAAATCTAGAAAAAAAATCTAGAAAAATCTAGAAAAAAAATCTAGAAAAAAAATCTAGAAAAAAATCTAGAAAAAAAATCTAGAAAAAAAATCTAGAAAAAAAATCTAGAAAAAAATCTAGAAAAAAAATCTAGAAAAAAATCTAGAAAAAAAATCTACAAAAAAAATCTAGAAAAAAATCTACAAAAAAAATCTTCAAAAAAAATCTAGAAAAAAATCTACAAAAAAAATCTTCAAAAAAATCTAGAAAAAAATCTAGAAAAAAAATCTAGAAAAAAAATCTAGAAAAAAAATCTAGAAAAAAAATCTAGAAAAAAAATCTAGAAAAAAATCTAGAAAAAAAATCTAGAAAAAAAATCTAGAAAAAAAATCTAGAAAAAAAATCTAGAAAAAAATCTAGAAAAAAAATCTAGAAAAAAAATCTAGAAAAAAAATCTAGAAAAAAATCTAGAAAAAAAATCTAGAAAAAAAATCTAGAAAAAAATCTAGAAAAAAAATCTACAAAAAAAATCTAGAAAAAAATCTACAAAAAAAATCTTCAAAAAAATCTAGAAAAAAATCTATAAAAAAAATCTAGAAAAAAAATCTAGAAAAAAAATCTAGAAAAAAAATCTAGAAAAAAAATCTAGAAAAAAAATCTAGAAAAAAATCTAGAAAAAAAATCTAGAAAAAAATGTAGAAAAAAAATGTAGAAAAAAAATCTAGAAAAAAAATCTAGAAAAAAAATCTAGAAAAAAATCTAGAAAAAAAATCTAGAAAAAAAATCTAGAAAAAAATCTAGAAAAAAAATCTACAAAAAAAAATCTAGAAAAAAATCTACAAAAAAAATCTTCAAAAAAATCTAGAAAAAAATCTATAAAAAAAACCTAGAAAAAAAATCTAGAAAAAAAATCTAGAAAAAAAATCTAGAAAAAAAATCTAGAAAAAAAATCTAGAAAAAAAATCTAGAAAAAAATCTAGAAAAAAAATCTAGAAAAAAAATCTAGAAAAAAAATCTAGAAAAAAATCTAGAAAAAAAATCTAGAAAAAAAATCTAGAAAAAAAATCTAGAAAAAAAATCTAGAAAAAAAATCTAGAAAAAAATCTAGAAAAAAAATCTAGAAAAAAAATCTAGAAAAAAATCTAGAAAAAAAATCTACAAAAAAAATCTAGAAAAAAATCTACAAAAAAAATCTTCAAAAAAATCTAGAAAAAAATCTATAAAAAAAACCTAGAAAAAAAATCTAGAAAAAAAATCTAGAAAAAAAATCTAGAAAAAAAATCTAGAAAAAAAATCTAGAAAAAAATCTAGAAAAAAAATCTAGAAAAAAAATCTAGAAAAAAAATCTAGAAAAAAATCTAGAAAAAAAATCTAGAAAAAAAATCTAGAAAAAAAATCTAGAAAAAAAATCTAGAAAAAAAATCTAGAAAAAAAATCTAGAAAAAAAATCTAGAAAAAAAATCTAGAAAAAAATCTAGAAAAAAAATCTAGAAAAAAAATCTAGAAAAAAATCTAGAAATAAAATCTAGAAAAAAAATCTAGAAAAAAAATCTAGAAAAAAAATCTAGAAAAAAAATCTAGAAAAAAAATCTAGAAAAAAAATCTAGAAAAAAATCTAGAAAAAAATCTAGAAAAAAAATCTAGAAAAAAATCTAGAAAAAAAATCTAGAAAAAAAATCTAGAAAAAAATCTAGAAAAAAAATCTAGAAAAAAATCTAGAAAAAAAATCTAGAAAAAAATCTAGAAAAAAAATCTAGAAAAAAATCTAGAAAAAAAATCTAGAAAAAAAGTCTGCTAAAAAAATCTAGAAAAAAAATCTAGAAAAAAAATCTAGAAAAAAAATCTAGAAAAAAAATCTAGAAAAAAAATCTAGAAAAAAATCTAGAAAAAAAATCTAGAAAAAAAATCTAGAAAAAAAATCTAGAAAAAAAATCTAGAAAAAAATCTAGAAAAAAAATCTAGAAAAAAATCTAGAAAAAAAATCTAGGAAAAAATCTAGAAAAAAAATCAATCTAGAAAACAATCTAGAAAAAAAATCTAGAAAAAAAATCTAGAAAAAAAATCTAGAAAAAAAATCTAGAAAAAAATCTAGAAAAAAATCTACAAAAAAAATCTAGAAAAAAAATCTAGAATAAAAATCTAGAAAAAAAATCTAGAAAAAAAATCTAGAAAAAAATCTAGAAAAAAAATCTAGAAAAAAAATCTAGAAAAAAAATCTAGAAAAAAATCTAGAAAAAAAATCTAGAAAAAAAATCTAGAAAAAAAATCTAGGAAAAAATCTAGAAAAAAAATCAATCTAGAAAACAATCTAGAAAAAAAATCTAGAAAAAAAATCTAGAAAAAAAATCTAGAAAAAAAATCTAGAAAAAAATCTAGAAAAAACATCTAGAGAAAAAACTAGAAAAAAAATCTAGAAAAAAATCTAGAAAAAAAATCTAGAAAAAAAATCTAGAAAAAAATCTAGAAATAAAATCTAGAAAAAAAATCTAGAAAAAAAATCTAGAAAAAAAATCTAGAAAAAAAATCTAGAAAAAAAATCTAGAAAAAAAATCTAGAAAAAAATCTAGAAAAAAATCTAGAAAAAAAATCTAGAAAAAAATCTAGAAAAAAAATCTAGAAAAAAAATCTAGAAAAAAATCTAGAAAAAAAATCTAGAAAAAAATCTAGAAAAAAAATCTAGAAAAAAATCTAGAAAAAAAATCTAGAAAAAAATCTAGAAAAAAAATCTAGAAAAAAAGTCTGCTAAAAAAATCTAGAAAAAAATCTAGAAAAAAAATCTAGAAAAAAATCTAGAAAAAAAATCTAGAAAAAAAATCTAGAAAAAAATTCTAGAAAAAAAATCTAGAAAAAAAATCTAGAAAAAAATCTAGAAAAAAATCTAGAAAAAAAATCTAGAAAAAAAGTCTGCTAAAAAAATCTTGAAAAAAATCTAGAAAAAAAATCTAGAAAAAAAATCTAGAAAAAAAATCTAGAAAAAAATCTAGAAAAAAAATCTAGAAAAAAAATCTAGAAAAAAATCTAGAAAAAAAATCTAGAAAAAAAATCTAGAAAAAAAATCTAGAAAAAAAATCTAGAAAAAAATCTAGAAAAAAAATCTAGAAAAAAAATCTAGAAAAAAATCTAGAAAAAAATCTAGAAAAAAAATCTAGAAAAAAATCTAGAAAAAAAATCTAGAAAAAAAATCTAGAAAAAAAATCTAGAAAAAAAATCTAGAAAAAAATCTAGAAAAAAATCTAGAAAAAAAATCTAGAAAAAAATCTAGAAAAAAAATCTAGAAAAAAAATCTGCTAAAAAAATCTAGAAAAAAATCTAGAAAAAAAATCTAGAAAAAAAATCTAGAAAAAAAATCTAGAAAAAAAATCTAGAAAAAAATCTAGAAAAAAAATCTAGAAAAAAAATCTAGAAAAAAAATCTAGAAAAAAAATCTAGAAAAAAAATCTAGAAAAAAAATCTAGAAAAAAAATCTAGAAAAAAAATCTAGAAAAAAAATCTAGAAAAAAATCTAGAAAAAAAATCTAGAAAAAAAATCTAGAAAAAAAATCTAGAAAAAAAATCTAGAAAAAAAATCTACAAAAAAAATCTAGAAAAAAATCTACAAAAAAAATCTTCAAAAAAAATCTAGAAAAAAATCTACAAAAAAAATCTTCAAAAAAATCTAGAAAAAAATCTAGAAAAAAAATCTAGAAAAAAAATCTAGAAAAAAAATCTAGAAAAAAAATCTAGAAAAAAAATCTAGAAAAAAATCTAGAAAAAAAATCTAGAAAAAAAATCTAGAAAAAAAATCTAGAAAAAAAATCTAGAAAAAAATCTAGAAAAAAATCTAGAAAAAAATCTAGAAAAAAAATCTAGAATAAAAATCTAGAAAAAAATCTAGAAAAAAAATCTAGAAAAAAATCTAGAAAAAAATCTACAAAAAAAATCTTCAAAAAAATCTAGAAAAAAATCTAGAAAAAGAATCTAGAAAAAAAATCTAGAAAAAAAATCTAGAAAAAAAATCTAGAAAAAAATCTAGAAAAAAAATCTAGAAAAAAAATCTAGAAAAAAAATCTAGAAAAAAATCTAGAAAAAAAATCTAGAAAAAAAATCTAGAAAAAAATCTAGAAAAAAAATCTACAAAAAAAATCTAGAAAAAAATCTACAAAAAAAATCTAGAAAAAAAGTCTGCTAAAAAAATCTTGAAAAAAATCTAGAAAAAAAATCTAGAAAAAAAATCTAGAAAAAAAATCTAGAAAAAAAATCTAGAAAAAAATCTAGAAAAAAAATCTAGAAAAAAAATCTAGAAAAAAATCTAGAAAAAAAATCTAGAAAAAAAATCTAGAAAAAAAATCTAGAAAAAAAATCTAGAAGAAAATCTAGAAAAAAAATCTAGAAAAAAAATCTAGAAAAAAATCTAGAAAAAAATCTAGAAAAAAAATCTAGAAAAAAATCTAGAAAAAAAATCTAGAAAAAAAATCTAGAAAAAAAATCTAGAAAAAAAATCTAGAAAAAAATCTAGAAAAAAATCTAGAAAAAAAATCTAGAAAAAAATCTAGAAAAAAAATCTAGAAAAAAAATCTGCTAAAAAAATCTAGAAAAAAATCTAGAAAAAAAATCTAGAAAAAAAATCTAGAAAAAAAATCTAGAAAAAAAATCTAGAAAAAAATCTAGAAAAAAAATCTAGAAAAAAAATCTACAAAAAAAATCTTCAAAAAAAATCTAGAAAAAAATCTACAAAAAAAATCTTCAAAAAAATCTAGAAAAAAATCTAGAAAAAAAATCTAGAAAAAAAATCTAGAAAAAAAATCTAGAAAAAAAATCTAGAAAAAAAATCTAGAAAAAAATCTAGAAAAAAAATCTAGAAAAAAAATCTAGAAAAAAAATCTAGAAAAAAATCTAGAAAAAAAATCTAGAAAAAAAATCTAGAAAAAAAATCTAGAAAAAAATTCTAGAAAAAAATTCTAGAAAAAAATCTAGAAAAAAAATCTAGAAAAAAAATCTAGAAAAAAATCTAGAAAAAAATTATAGAAAAAAATTCTAGAAAAAAATTCTAGAAAATAATCTAGAAAAAAAATCTAGAAAAAAAATCTAGAAAAAAAATCTAGAAAAATATCTAGAAAAAAAATCTAGAAAAAAAATCTAGAAAAAAAATTTAGAAAAAAAATCTAGAAAATAAATCTAGAAAAAAATCTAGAAAAAAAATCTAGAAAAAAATCTAGAAAAAAATCTAGAAAAAAAATCTAGAAAAAAATTCTAGAAAAATATCTAGAAAAAAAATCTAGAAAAAAAATCTAGAAAAAAAATTTAGAAAAAAAATCTAGAAAATAAATCTAGAAAAAAATCTAGAAAAAAAATCTAGAAAAAAATCTAGAAAAAAATCTAGAAAAAAAATCTAGAAAAAAATTCTAGAAAAAAATCTAGAAAAAAAATCTAGAAAAAAAATCTAGAAAAAAATCTAGAAAAAAAATCTAGAAAAAAATCTAGAAAAAAATCTAGAAAAAAAATCTAGAAAAAAAATCTAGAAAAAAAATCTAGAAAAAAATCTAGAAAAAAAATCTAGAAAAAAAATCTAGAAAAAAAATCTAGAAAAAAAATCTAGAAAAAAATCTAGAAAAAAATTATAGAAAAAAATTCTAGAAAACAATTCTAGAAAAAAATCTAGAAAAAAAATCTAGAAAAAAAATCTAGAAAAAAATCTAGAAAAAAAATCTAGAAAAAAAATCTAGAAAAAAAATTTAGAAAAAAAATCTAGAAAATAAATCTAGAAAAAAATCTAGAAAAAAAATCTAGAAAAAAATCTAGAAAAAAATCTAGAAAAAAAATCTAGAAAAAAATTCTAGAAAAAAATCTAGAAAAAAAATCTAGAAAAAAAATCTAGAAAAAAATCTAGAAAAAAAATCTAGAAAAAAATCTAGAAAAAAATCTAGAAAAAAAATCTAGAAAAAAAATCTAGAAAAAAAATCTAGAAAAAAATCTAGAAAAAAAATCTAGAAAAAAAATCTAGAAAAAAATCTAGAAAAAAATCTAGAAAAAAAATCTAGAAAAAAATCTAGAAAAAAAATCTACAAAAAAAATCTAGAAAAAAAATCTAGAAAAAAATCTAGAAAAAAAATCTAGAAAAAAAATCTAGAAAAAAAATCTAGAAAAAAAATCTAGAAAAAAAATCTAGAAAAAAATCTAGAAAAAAAATCTAGAAAAAAATCTAGAAAAAAAATCTAGAAAAAAATCTAGAAAAAAAATCTAGAAAAAAATCTAGAAAAAAAATCTAGAAAAAAAGTCTGCTAAAAAAATCTAGAAAAAAAATCTAGAAAAAAAATCTAGAAAAAAAATCTAGAAAAAAAATCTAGAAAAAAAATCTAGAAAAAAATCTAGAAAAAAAATCTAGAAAAAAAATCTAGAAAAAAAATCTAGAAAAAAAATCTAGAAAAAAATCTAGAAAAAAAATCTAGAAAAAAATCTAGAAAAAAAATCTAGGAAAAAATCTAGAAAAAAAATCAATCTAGAAAACAATCTAGAAAAAAAATCTAGAAAAAAAATCTAGAAAAAAAATCTAGAAAAAAAATCTAGAAAAAAATCTAGAAAAAAATCTACAAAAAAAATCTAGAAAAAAAATCTAGAATAAAAATCTAGAAAAAAAATCTAGAAAAAAAATCTAGAAAAAAATCTAGAAAAAAAATCTAGAAAAAAAATCTAGAAAAAAAATCTAGAAAAAAATCTAGAAAAAAAATCTAGAAAAAAAATCTAGAAAAAAAATCTAGGAAAAAATCTAGAAAAAAAATCAATCTAGAAAACAATCTAGAAAAAAAATCTAGAAAAAAAATCTAGAAAAAAAATCTAGAAAAAAAATCTAGAAAAAAATCTAGAAAAAACATCTAGAGAAAAAACTAGAAAAAAAATCTAGAAAAAAATCTAGAAAAAAAATCTAGAAAAAAAATCTAGAAAAAAATCTAGAAATAAAATCTAGAAAAAAAATCTAGAAAAAAAATCTAGAAAAAAAATCTAGAAAAAAAATCTAGAAAAAAAATCTAGAAAAAAAATCTAGAAAAAAATCTAGAAAAAAATCTAGAAAAAAAATCTAGAAAAAAATCTAGAAAAAAAATCTAGAAAAAAAATCTAGAAAAAAATCTAGAAAAAAAATCTAGAAAAAAATCTAGAAAAAAAATCTAGAAAAAAATCTAGAAAAAAAATCTAGAAAAAAATCTAGAAAAAAAATCTAGAAAAAAAGTCTGCTAAAAAAATCTAGAAAAAAATCTAGAAAAAAAATCTAGAAAAAAATCTAGAAAAAAAATCTAGAAAAAAAATCTAGAAAAAAATTCTAGAAAAAAAATCTAGAAAAAAAATCTAGAAAAAAATCTAGAAAAAAATCTAGAAAAAAAATCTAGAAAAAAAGTCTGCTAAAAAAATCTTGAAAAAAATCTAGAAAAAAAATCTAGAAAAAAAATCTAGAAAAAAAATCTAGAAAAAAATCTAGAAAAAAAATCTAGAAAAAAAATCTAGAAAAAAATCTAGAAAAAAAATCTAGAAAAAAAATCTAGAAAAAAAATCTAGAAAAAAAATCTAGAAAAAAATCTAGAAAAAAAATCTAGAAAAAAAATCTAGAAAAAAATCTAGAAAAAAATCTAGAAAAAAAATCTAGAAAAAAATCTAGAAAAAAAATCTAGAAAAAAAATCTAGAAAAAAAATCTAGAAAAAAAATCTAGAAAAAAATCTAGAAAAAAATCTAGAAAAAAAATCTAGAAAAAAATCTAGAAAAAAAATCTAGAAAAAAAATCTGCTAAAAAAATCTAGAAAAAAATCTAGAAAAAAAATCTAGAAAAAAAATCTAGAAAAAAAATCTAGAAAAAAAATCTAGAAAAAAATCTAGAAAAAAAATCTAGAAAAAAAATCTAGAAAAAAAATCTAGAAAAAAAATCTAGAAAAAAAATCTAGAAAAAAAATCTAGAAAAAAAATCTAGAAAAAAAATCTAGAAAAAAATCTAGAAAAAAAATCTAGAAAAAAAATCTAGAAAAAAAATCTAGAAAAAAAATCTAGAAAAAAAATCTACAAAAAAAATCTAGAAAAAAATCTACAAAAAAAATCTTCAAAAAAAATCTAGAAAAAAATCTACAAAAAAAATCTTCAAAAAAATCTAGAAAAAAATCTAGAAAAAAAATCTAGAAAAAAAATCTAGAAAAAAAATCTAGAAAAAAAATCTAGAAAAAAAATCTAGAAAAAAATCTAGAAAAAAAATCTAGAAAAAAAATCTAGAAAAAAAATCTAGAAAAAAAATCTAGAAAAAAATCTAGAAAAAAATCTAGAAAAAAATCTAGAAAAAAAATCTAGAATAAAAATCTAGAAAAAAATCTAGAAAAAAAATCTAGAAAAAAATCTAGAAAAAAATCTACAAAAAAAATCTTCAAAAAAATCTAGAAAAAAATCTAGAAAAAGAATCTAGAAAAAAAATCTAGAAAAAAAATCTAGAAAAAAAATCTAGAAAAAAATCTAGAAAAAAAATCTAGAAAAAAAATCTAGAAAAAAAATCTAGAAAAAAATCTAGAAAAAAAATCTAGAAAAAAAATCTAGAAAAAAATCTAGAAAAAAAATCTACAAAAAAAATCTAGAAAAAAATCTACAAAAAAAATCTAGAAAAAAAGTCTGCTAAAAAAATCTTGAAAAAAATCTAGAAAAAAAATCTAGAAAAAAAATCTAGAAAAAAAATCTAGAAAAAAAATCTAGAAAAAAATCTAGAAAAAAAATCTAGAAAAAAAATCTAGAAAAAAATCTAGAAAAAAAATCTAGAAAAAAAATCTAGAAAAAAAATCTAGAAAAAAAATCTAGAAGAAAATCTAGAAAAAAAATCTAGAAAAAAAATCTAGAAAAAAATCTAGAAAAAAATCTAGAAAAAAAATCTAGAAAAAAATCTAGAAAAAAAATCTAGAAAAAAAATCTAGAAAAAAAATCTAGAAAAAAAATCTAGAAAAAAATCTAGAAAAAAATCTAGAAAAAAAATCTAGAAAAAAATCTAGAAAAAAAATCTAGAAAAAAAATCTGCTAAAAAAATCTAGAAAAAAATCTAGAAAAAAAATCTAGAAAAAAAATCTAGAAAAAAAATCTAGAAAAAAAATCTAGAAAAAAATCTAGAAAAAAAATCTAGAAAAAAAATCTACAAAAAAAATCTTCAAAAAAAATCTAGAAAAAAATCTACAAAAAAAATCTTCAAAAAAATCTAGAAAAAAATCTAGAAAAAAAATCTAGAAAAAAAATCTAGAAAAAAAATCTAGAAAAAAAATCTAGAAAAAAAATCTAGAAAAAAATCTAGAAAAAAAATCTAGAAAAAAAATCTAGAAAAAAAATCTAGAAAAAAATCTAGAAAAAAAATCTAGAAAAAAAATCTAGAAAAAAAATCTAGAAAAAAATTCTAGAAAAAAATTCTAGAAAAAAATCTAGAAAAAAAATCTAGAAAAAAAATCTAGAAAAAAATCTAGAAAAAAATTATAGAAAAAAATTCTAGAAAAAAATTCTAGAAAATAATCTAGAAAAAAAATCTAGAAAAAAAATCTAGAAAAAAAATCTAGAAAAATATCTAGAAAAAAAATCTAGAAAAAAAATCTAGAAAAAAAATTTAGAAAAAAAATCTAGAAAATAAATCTAGAAAAAAATCTAGAAAAAAAATCTAGAAAAAAATCTAGAAAAAAATCTAGAAAAAAAATCTAGAAAAAAATTCTAGAAAAATATCTAGAAAAAAAATCTAGAAAAAAAATCTAGAAAAAAAATTTAGAAAAAAAATCTAGAAAATAAATCTAGAAAAAAATCTAGAAAAAAAATCTAGAAAAAAATCTAGAAAAAAATCTAGAAAAAAAATCTAGAAAAAAATTCTAGAAAAAAATCTAGAAAAAAAATCTAGAAAAAAAATCTAGAAAAAAATCTAGAAAAAAAATCTAGAAAAAAATCTAGAAAAAAATCTAGAAAAAAAATCTAGAAAAAAAATCTAGAAAAAAAATCTAGAAAAAAATCTAGAAAAAAAATCTAGAAAAAAAATCTAGAAAAAAAATCTAGAAAAAAAATCTAGAAAAAAATCTAGAAAAAAATTATAGAAAAAAATTCTAGAAAACAATTCTAGAAAAAAATCTAGAAAAAAAATCTAGAAAAAAAATCTAGAAAAAAATCTAGAAAAAAAATCTAGAAAAAAAATCTAGAAAAAAAATTTAGAAAAAAAATCTAGAAAATAAATCTAGAAAAAAATCTAGAAAAAAAATCTAGAAAAAAATCTAGAAAAAAATCTAGAAAAAAAATCTAGAAAAAAATTCTAGAAAAAAATCTAGAAAAAAAATCTAGAAAAAAAATCTAGAAAAAAATCTAGAAAAAAAATCTAGAAAAAAATCTAGAAAAAAATCTAGAAAAAAAATCTAGAAAAAAAATCTAGAAAAAAAATCTAGAAAAAAATCTAGAAAAAAAATCTAGAAAAAAAATCTAGAAAAAAATCTAGAAAAAAATCTAGAAAAAAAATCTAGAAAAAAATCTAGAAAAAAAATCTACAAAAAAAATCTAGAAAAAAAATCTAGAAAAAAATCTAGAAAAAAAATCTAGAAAAAAAATCTAGAAAAAAAATCTAGAAAAAAATCTAGAAAAAAATCTAGAAAAAAAATCTAGAAAAAAATCTAGGAAAAAAATCTAGAAAAAAAATCTAGAAAAAAAATCTAGAAAAAAAATCTAGAAAAAAAATCTAGAAAAAAATCTAGAAAAAAAATCTAGAAAAAAAATCTAGAAAAAAATCTAGAAAAAAATCTAGAAAAAAAATCTAGAAAAAAATCTAGAAAAAAAATCTACAAAAAAAATCTAGAAAAAAATTCTAGAAAAAAATCTAGAAAAAAAATCTAGAAAAAAAATCTAGAAAAAAAATCTAGAAAAAAATCTAGAAAAAAAATCTAGAAAAAAAATCTAGAAAAAAATCTAGAAAGAAATCTAGAAAAAAAATCTAGAAAAAAATCTAGAAAAAAATCTAGAAAAAAAATCTACAAAAAAAATCTAGAAAAAAATTCTAGAAAAAAATCTAGAAAAAAAATCTAGAAAAAAAATCTAGAAAAAAAATCTAGAAAAAAAATCTAGAAAAAAAATCTAGAAAAAAATCTAGAAAAAAAATCTAGGAAAAAAATCTAGAAAAAAAATCTAGAAAAAAATCTAGAAAAAAAATCTAGAAAAAAAATCTAGGAAAAAAATCTAGAAAAAAAATCTAGAAATAAAATCTAGAAAAAAAATCTAGAAAAAAAATCTAGAAAAAAATCTAGAAAAAAAATCTAGAAAAAAAATCTAGAAAAAAAATCTAGAAAAAAATCTAGAAAAAAAATCTAGAAAAAAAATCTACAAAAAAAATCTAGAAAAAAAAAATCTAGAAAAAAAATCTAGAAAAAAATCTAGAAACAAAATCTAGAAAAAAAATCTAGAAAAAAAATCTAGAAAAAAATTCTAGAAAAAAATCTAGAAAAAAAATCTAGAAAAAAATTCTAGAAAAAAATTCTAGAAAAAAATCTAGAAAAAAAATCTAGAAAAAAAATCTAGAAAAAAATCTAGAAAAAAAATCTAGAAAAAAAATCTAGAAAAAAAATCTAGAAAAAAATCTAGAAAAAAAATCTAGAAAAAAAATCTAGAAAAAAAATCTAGAAAAAAATTCTAGAAAAAAATCTAGAAAAAAAATCTAGAAAAAAAATCTAGAAAAAAATTCTAGAAAAAAATCTAGAAAAAAAATCTAGAAAAAAAATCTAGAAAAAAATCTAGAAAAAAAATCTAGAAAAAAAATCTAGAAAAAATTCTAGAAAAAAATCTAGAAAAAAAATCTAGAAAAAAATTCTAGAAAAAAATTCTAGAAAAAAATCTAGAAAAAAAATCTAGAAAAAAAATCTAGAAAAAAATCTAGAAAAAAAATCTAGAAAAAAAATCTAGAAAAAAAATCTAGAAAAAAATCTAGAAAAAAAATCTAGAAAAAAAATCTAGAAAAAAAATCTAGAAAAAAATTCTAGAAAAAAATCTAGAAAAAAAATCTAGAAAAAAAATCTAGAAAAAAATTCTAGAAAAAAATCTAGAAAAAAAATCTAGAAAAAAAATCTAGAAAAAAATCTAGAAAAAAAATCTAGAAAAAAAATCTAGAAAAAAATCTAGAAAAAAAATCTAGAAAAAAATTCTAGAAAAAAATCTAGAAAAAAAATCTAGAAAAAAAATCTAGAAAAAAAATCTAGAAAAAAATCTAGAAAAAAAATCTAGAAAAAAAATCTAGAAAAAAATCTAGAAAAAAAATCTAGAAAAAAATCTAGAAAAAAATCTAGAAAAAAAATCTAGAAAAAAATTCTAGAAAAAAATCTAGAAAAAAAATCTAGAAAAAAAATCTAGAAAAAAATCTAGAAAAAAAATCTAGAAAAAAATCTAGAAAAAAATCTAGAAAAAAAATCTAGAAAAAAAATCTAGAAAAAAAATCTAGAAAAAAATCTAGAAAAAAAATCTAGAAAAAAAATCTAGAAAAAAATCTAGAAAAAAATCTAGAAAAAAAATCTAGAAAAAAATCTAGAAAAAAAATCTACAAAAAAAATCTAGAAAAAAAATCTAGAAAAAAATCTAGAAAAAAAATCTAGAAAAAAAATCTAGAAAAAAAATCTAGAAAAAAATCTAGAAAAAAATCTAGAAAAAAAATCTAGAAAAAAATCTAGGAAAAAAATCTAGAAAAAAAATCTAGAAAAAAAATCTAGAAAAAAAATCTAGAAAAAAAATCTAGAAAAAAATCTAGAAAAAAAATCTAGAAAAAAAATCTAGAAAAAAATCTAGAAAAAAATCTAGAAAAAAAATCTAGAAAAAAATCTAGAAAAAAAATCTACAAAAAAAATCTAGAAAAAAATTCTAGAAAAAAATCTAGAAAAAAAATCTAGAAAAAAAATCTAGAAAAAAAATCTAGAAAAAAATCTAGAAAAAAAATCTAGAAAAAAAATCTAGAAAAAAATCTAGAAAGAAATCTAGAAAAAAAATCTAGAAAAAAATCTAGAAAAAAATCTAGAAAAAAAATCTACAAAAAAAATCTAGAAAAAAATTCTAGAAAAAAATCTAGAAAAAAAATCTAGAAAAAAAATCTAGAAAAAAAATCTAGAAAAAAAATCTAGAAAAAAAATCTAGAAAAAAATCTAGAAAAAAAATCTAGGAAAAAAATCTAGAAAAAAAATCTAGAAAAAAATCTAGAAAAAAAATCTAGAAAAAAAATCTAGGAAAAAAATCTAGAAAAAAAATCTAGAAATAAAATCTAGAAAAAAAATCTAGAAAAAAAATCTAGAAAAAAATCTAGAAAAAAAATCTAGAAAAAAAATCTAGAAAAAAAATCTAGAAAAAAATCTAGAAAAAAAATCTAGAAAAAAAATCTACAAAAAAAATCTAGAAAAAAAAAATCTAGAAAAAAAATCTAGAAAAAAATCTAGAAACAAAATCTAGAAAAAAAATCTAGAAAAAAAATCTAGAAAAAAATTCTAGAAAAAAATCTAGAAAAAAAATCTAGAAAAAAATTCTAGAAAAAAATTCTAGAAAAAAATCTAGAAAAAAAATCTAGAAAAAAAATCTAGAAAAAAATCTAGAAAAAAAATCTAGAAAAAAAATCTAGAAAAAAATCTAGAAAAAAAATCTAGAAAAAAATTCTAGAAAAAAATCTAGAAAAAAAATCTAGAAAAAAAATCTAGAAAAAAAATCTAGAAAAAAATCTAGAAAAAAAATCTAGAAAAAAAATCTAGAAAAAAATCTAGAAAAAAATCTAGAAAAAAAATCTAGAAAAAAATCTAGAAAAAAAATCTACAAAAAAAATCTAGAAAAAAAATCTAGAAAAAAATCTAGAAAAAAAATCTAGAAAAAAAATCTAGAAAAAAAATCTAGAAAAAAATCTAGAAAAAAATCTAGAAAAAAAATCTAGAAAAAAATCTAGGAAAAAAATCTAGAAAAAAAATCTAGAAAAAAATCTAGAAAAAAAATCTAGAAAAAAATCTAGAAAAAAATCTAGAAAAAAAATCTAGAAAAAAAATCTAGAAAAAAAATCTAGAAAAAAATCTAGAAAAAAAATCTAGAAAAAAAATCTAGAAAAAAATCTAGAAAAAAATCTAGAAAAAAAATCTAGAAAAAAATCTAGAAAAAAAATCTACAAAAAAAATCTAGAAAAAAAATCTAGAAAAAAATCTAGAAAAAAAATCTAGAAAAAAAATCTAGAAAAAAAATCTAGAAAAAAATCTAGAAAAAAATCTAGAAAAAAAATCTAGAAAAAAATCTAGGAAAAAAATCTAGAAAAAAAATCTAGAAAAAAAATCTAGAAAAAAAATCTAGAAAAAAAATCTAGAAAAAAATCTAGAAAAAAAATCTAGAAAAAAAATCTAGAAAAAAATCTAGAAAAAAATCTAGAAAAAAAATCTAGAAAAAAATCTAGAAAAAAAATCTACAAAAAAAATCTAGAAAAAAATTCTAGAAAAAAATCTAGAAAAAAAATCTAGAAAAAAAATCTAGAAAAAAAATCTAGAAAAAAATCTAGAAAAAAAATCTAGAAAAAAAATCTAGAAAAAAATCTAGAAAGAAATCTAGAAAAAAAATCTAGAAAAAAATCTAGAAAAAAATCTAGAAAAAAAATCTACAAAAAAAATCTAGAAAAAAATTCTAGAAAAAAATCTAGAAAAAAAATCTAGAAAAAAAATCTAGAAAAAAAATCTAGAAAAAAAATCTAGAAAAAAAATCTAGAAAAAAATCTAGAAAAAAAATCTAGGAAAAAAATCTAGAAAAAAAATCTAGAAAAAAATCTAGAAAAAAAATCTAGAAAAAAAATCTAGAAAAAAAATCTAGAAAAAAAATCTAGAAAAAAAATCTAGAAAAAAATCTAGAAAAAAAATCTAGAAAAAAAATCTACAAAAAAAATCTAGAAAAAAAAAATCTAGAAAAAAAATCTAGAAAAAAATCTAGAAACAAAATCTAGAAAAAAAATCTAGAAAAAAAATCTAGAAAAAAATTCTAGAAAAAAATCTAGAAAAAAAATCTAGAAAAAAATTCTAGAAAAAAATTCTAGAAAAAAATCTAGAAAAAAAATCTAGAAAAAAAATCTAGAAAAAAATCTAGAAAAAAAATCTAGAAAAAAAATCTAGAAAAAAAATCTAGAAAAAAATCTAGAAAAAAAATCTAGAAAAAAAATCTAGAAAAAAAATCTAGAAAAAAATTCTAGAAAAAAATCTAGAAAAAAAATCTAGAAAAAAAATCTAGAAAAAAATTCTAGAAAAAAATCTAGAAAAAAAATCTAGAAAAAAATTCTAGAAAAAAATCTAGAAAAAAAATCTAGAAAAAAAATCTAGAAAAAAATCTAGAAAAAAAATCTAGAAAAAAATTCTAGAAAAAAATCTAGAAAAAAAATCTAGAAAAAAAATCTAGAAAAAAAATCTAGAAAAAAATCTAGAAAAAAAATCTAGAAAAAAAATCTAGAAAAAAATCTAGAAAAAAATCTAGAAAAAAAATCTAGAAAAAAATCTAGAAAAAAAATCTACAAAAAAAATCTAGAAAAAAAATCTAGAAAAAAATCTAGAAAAAAAATCTAGAAAAAAAATCTAGAAAAAAAATCTAGAAAAAAATCTAGAAAAAAATCTAGAAAAAAAATCTAGAAAAAAATCTAGGAAAAAAATCTAGAAAAAAAATCTAGAAAAAAAATCTAGAAAAAAAATCTAGAAAAAAAATCTAGAAAAAAATCTAGAAAAAAAATCTAGAAAAAAAATCTAGAAAAAAATCTAGAAAAAAATCTAGAAAAAAAATCTAGAAAAAAATCTAGAAAAAAAATCTAGAAAAAAAATCTAGAAAAAAAATCTAGAAAAAAATCTAGAAAAAAAATCTAGAAAAAAAATCTAGAAAAAAAATCTAGAAAAAAATCTAGAAAAAAAATCTAGAAAAAAAATCTAGAAAAAAATCTAGAAAGAAATCTAGAAAAAAAATCTAGAAAAAAATCTAGAAAAAAATCTAGAAAAAAAATCTACAAAAAAAATCTAGAAAAAAATTCTAGAAAAAAATCTAGAAAAAAAATCTAGAAAAAAAATCTAGAAAAAAAATCTAGAAAAAAAATCTAGAAAAAAAATCTAGAAAAAAATCTAGAAAAAAAATCTAGGAAAAAAATCTAGAAAAAAAATCTAGAAAAAAATCTAGAAAAAAAATCTAGAAAAAAAATCTAGGAAAAAAATCTAGAAAAAAAATCTAGAAATAAAATCTAGAAAAAAAATCTAGAAAAAAAATCTAGAAAAAAATCTAGAAAAAAAATCTAGAAAAAAAATCTAGAAAAAAAATCTAGAAAAAAATCTAGAAAAAAAATCTAGAAAAAAAATCTACAAAAAAAATCTAGAAAAAAAAAATCTAGAAAAAAAATCTAGAAAAAAATCTAGAAACAAAATCTAGAAAAAAAATCTAGAAAAAAAATCTAGAAAAAAATTCTAGAAAAAAATCTAGAAAAAAAATCTAGAAAAAAATTCTAGAAAAAAAATCTAGAAAAAAATCTAGAAAAAAAATCTAGAAAAAAAATCTAGAAAAAAATCTAGAAAAAAAATCTAGAAAAAAAATCTAGAAAAAAAATCTAGAAAAAAATCTAGAAAAAAAATCTAGAAAAAAAATATAGAAAAAAAATCTAGAAAAAAATTCTAGAAAAAAATCTAGAAAAAAAATCTAGAAAAAAAATCTAGAAAAAAATTCTAGAAAAAAATCTAGAAAAAAAATCTAGAAAAAAAATCTAGAAAAAAATCTAGAAAAAAAATCTAGAAAAAAAATCTAGAAAAAAATCTAGAAAAAAAATCTAGAAAAAAATTCTAGAAAAAAATCTAGAAAAAAAATCTAGAAAAAAAATCTAGAAAAAAATCTAGAAAAAAATTATAGAAAAAAATTCTAGAAAAAAATTCTAGAAAAAAATCTAGAAAAAAAATCTAGAAAAAAAATCTAGAAAAAAAATCTAGAAAAAAATCTAGAAAAAAAATCTAGAAAAAAAATCTAGAAAAAAAATCTAGAAAAAAAATCTAGAAAAAAATCTAGAAAAAAAATCTAGAAAAAAAATCTAGAAAAAAATCTAGAAAAAAATCTAGAAAAAAAATCTAGAAAAAAAATCTAGAAAAAAATCTACAAAAAAAATCTTCAAAAAAATCTAGAAAAAAATCTAGAAAAAAAATCTAGAAAAAAAATCTAGAAAAAAAATCTAGAAAAAAAATCTAGAAAAAAAATCTAGAAAAAAAATCTAGAAAAAAAATCTAGAAAAAAATCTAGAAAAAAATCTAGAAAAAAAATCTAGAAAAAAAATCTAGAAAAAAAATCTAGAAAAAAATCTAGAAAAAAAATCTAGAAAAAAAATCTAGAAAAAAAATCTAGAAAAAAATCTAGAAAAAACATCTAGAAAAAAAATCTAGAAAAAAATCTAGAAAAAAAATCTAGAAAAAAAATCTAGAAAAAAATCTAGAAAAAAATCTAGAAAAAAAATCTAGAAAAAAATCTACAAAAAAAATCTTCAAAAAAATCTAGAAAAAAATCTAGAAAAAAAATCTAGAAAAAAAATCTAGAAAAAAAATCTAGAAAAAAAATCTAGAAAAAAAATCTAGAAAAAAAATCTAGAAAAAAAATCTAGAAAAAAAATCTAGAAAAAAAATCTAGAAAAAAATCTAGAAAAAAAATCTAGAAAAAAAATCTAGAAAAAAAATCTAGAAAAAAAATCTAGAAAAAAATCTAGAAAAAAAATCTAGAAAAAAAATCTAGAAAAAAATCAAGAAAAAAATCTAGAAAAAAAATCTAGAAAAAAAATCTAGAAAAAAATCTAGAAAAAAAATCTAGAAAAAAAATCTAGAAAAAAATCTAGAAAAAAATCTAGAAAAAAAATCTAGAAAAAAATCTACAAAAAAAATCTAGAAAAAAAATCTAGAAAAAAAATCTAGAAAAAAAATCTAGAAAAAAAATCTAGAAAAAAAATCTAGAAAAAAAATCTAGAAAAAAAATCTAGAAAAAAAATCTAGAAAAAAAATCTAGAAAAAAAATCTAGAAAAAAAATCTAGAAAAAAATCTAGAAAAAAAATCTAGAAAAAAAATCTAGAAAAAAAATCTAGAAAAAAAATCTAGAAAAAAATCTAGAAAAAAAATCTAGAAAAAAAATCTAGAAAAAAATCAAGAAAAAAATCTAGAAAAAAAATCTAGAAAAAAAATCTAGAAAAAAATCTACAAAAAAAATCTTCAAAAAAATCTAGAAAAAAATCTAGAAAAAAAATCTAGAAAAAAAATCTAGAAAAAAAATCTAGAAAAAAAATCTAGAAAAAAAATCTAGAAAAAAAATCTAGAAAAAAAATCTAGAAAAAAATCTAGAAAAAAATCTAGAAAAAAAATCTAGAAAAAAAATCTAGAAAAAAAATCTAGAAAAAAATCTAGAAAAAAAATCTAGAAAAAAAATCTAGAAAAAAAATCTAGAAAAAAATCTAGAAAAAAAATCTAGAAAAAAAATCTAGAAAAAAAATCTAGAAAAAAATCTAGAAAAAACATCTAGAAAAAAAATCTAGAAAAAAATCTAGAAAAAAAATCTAGAAAAAAAATCTAGAAAAAAATCTAGAAAAAAATCTAGAAAAAAAATCTAGAAAAAAATCTACAAAAAAAATCTTCAAAAAAATCTAGAAAAAAATCTAGAAAAAAAATCTAGAAAAAAAATCTAGAAAAAAAATCTAGAAAAAAAATCTAGAAAAAAAATCTAGAAAAAAAATCTAGAAAAAAAATCTAGAAAAAAATCTAGAAAAAAAATCTAGAAAAAAAATCTAGAAAAAAAATCTAGAAAAAAAATCTAGAAAAAAATCTAAAAAAAAATCTTCAAAAAAATCTAGAAAAAAATCTAGAAAAAAAATCTAGAAAAAAAATCTAGAAAAAAAATCTAGAAAAAAATCTAGAAAAAAATCTAGAAAAAAAATCTAGAAAAAAAATCTAGAAAAAAAATCTAGAAAAAAATCTAGAAAAAAAATCTAGAAAAAAAATCTAGAAAAAAAATCTAGAAAAAAATCTAGAAAAAACATCTAGAAAAAAAATCTAGAAAAAAATCTAGAAAAAAAATCTAGAAAAAAAATCTAGAAAAAAATCTAGAAAAAAATCTAGAAAAAAAATCTAGAAAAAAATCTACAAAAAAAATCTTCAAAAAAATCTAGAAAAAAATCTAGAAAAAAAATCTAGAAAAAAAATCTAGAAAAAAAATCTAGAAAAAAAATCTAGAAAAAAAATCTAGAAAAAAAATCTAGAAAAAAAATCTAGAAAAAAAATCTAGAAAAAAAATCTAGAAAAAAATCTAGAAAAAAAATCTAGAAAAAAAATCTAGAAAAAAAATCTAGAAAAAAAATCTAGAAAAAAATCTAGAAAAAAAATCTAGAAAAAAAATCTAGAAAAAAATCAAGAAAAAAATCTAGAAAAAAAATCTAGAAAAAAAATCTAGAAAAAAATCTACAAAAAAAATCTTCAAAAAAATCTAGAAAAAAATCTAGAAAAAAAATCTAGAAAAAAAATCTAGAAAAAAAATCTAGAAAAAAAATCTAGAAAAAAAATCTAGAAAAAAAATCTAGAAAAAAAATCTAGAAAAAAATCTAGAAAAAAATCTAGAAAAAAAATCTAGAAAAAAAATCTAGAAAAAAAATCTAGAAAAAAATCTAGAAAAAAAATCTAGAAAAAAAATCTAGAAAAAAAATCTAGAAAAAAATCTAGAAAAAAAATCTAGAAAAAAAATCTAGAAAAAAAATCTAGAAAAAAATCTAGAAAAAACATCTAGAAAAAAAATCTAGAAAAAAATCTAGAAAAAAAATCTAGAAAAAAAATCTAGAAAAAAATCTAGAAAAAAATCTAGAAAAAAAATCTAGAAAAAAATCTACAAAAAAAATCTTCAAAAAAATCTAGAAAAAAATCTAGAAAAAAAATCTAGAAAAAAAATCTAGAAAAAAAATCTAGAAAAAAAATCTAGAAAAAAAATCTAGAAAAAAAATCTAGAAAAAAATCTAGAAAAAAAATCTAGAAAAAAAATCTAGAAAAAAAATCTAGAAAAAAAATCTAGAAAAAAATCTACAAAAAAAATCTTCAAAAAAATCTAGAAAAAAATCTAGAAAAAAAATCTAGAAAAAAAATCTAGAAAAAAAATCTAGAAAAAAAATCTAGAAAAAAAATCTAGAAAAAAAATCTAGAAAAAAATCTACAAAAAAAATCTACAAAAAAAATCTACAAAAAAAATCTAGAAAAAAAATCTGCAAAAAAAATCTAGAAAAAAATCTAGAAAAAAAATCTAGAAAAAAAATCTAGAAAAAAAATCTAGAAAAAAATCTAGAAAAAAAATCTAGAAAAAAAATCTAGAAAAAAATCTAGAAAAAAAATCTAGAAAAAAAATCTAGAAAAAAAATCTACAAAAAAAATCTACAAAAAAATCTAGAAAAAAAATCTAGAAAAAAAATCAATCTAGAAAAAAATCTAGAAAAAAAATCTAGAAAAAAATCTAGAAAAAAATCTAGAAAAAAAATCTAGAAAAAAATCTAGAAAAAAAATCTAGAAAAAAAATCTAGAAAAATAATCTAGAAAAAAATCTAGAAAAATAATCTAGAAAAAAATCTAGAAAAGAAATCTAGAAAAAAATCTAGAAAAAAATCTAGAAAAAAAATCTAGAAAAAAAATCTAGAAAAAAAATCTAGAAAAAAATCTACAAAAAAAATCTACAAAAAAAATCTACAAAAAAAATCTAGAAAAAAAATCTGCTAAAAAAATCTAGAAAAAAATCTAGAAAAAAAATCTAGAAAAAAAATCTAGAAAAAAAATCTAGAAAAAAAATCTAGAAAAAAATCTAGAAAAAAAATCTAGAAAAAAAATCTAGAAAAAAATCTAGAAAAAAATCTAGAAAAAAAATCTAGAAAAAAATCTAGAAAAAAAATCTACAAAAAAAATCTAGAAAAAAATTCTAGAAAAAAATCTAGAAAAAAAATCTAGAAAAAAAATCTAGAAAAAAAATCTAGAAAAAAATCTAGAAAAAAAATCTAGAAAAAAAATCTAGAAAAAAATCTAGAAAGAAATCTAGAAAAAAAATCTAGAAAAAAATCTAGAAAAAAATCTAGAAAAAAAATCTACAAAAAAAATCTAGAAAAAAATTCTAGAAAAAAATCTAGAAAAAAAATCTAGAAAAAAAATCTAGAAAAAAAATCTAGAAAAAAAATCTAGAAAAAAAATCTAGAAAAAAATCTAGAAAAAAAATCTAGGAAAAAAATCTAGAAAAAAAATCTAGAAAAAAATCTAGAAAAAAAATCTAGAAAAAAAATCTAGGAAAAAAATCTAGAAAAAAAATCTAGAAATAAAATCTAGAAAAAAAATCTAGAAAAAAAATCTAGAAAAAAATCTAGAAAAAAAATCTAGAAAAAAAATCTAGAAAAAAAATCTAGAAAAAAATCTAGAAAAAAAATCTAGAAAAAAAATCTACAAAAAAAATCTAGAAAAAAAAAATCTAGAAAAAAAATCTAGAAAAAAATCTAGAAACAAAATCTAGAAAAAAAATCTAGAAAAAAAATCTAGAAAAAAATTCTAGAAAAAAATCTAGAAAAAAAATCTAGAAAAAAATTCTAGAAAAAAAATCTAGAAAAAAATCTAGAAAAAAAATCTAGAAAAAAAATCTAGAAAAAAATCTAGAAAAAAAATCTAGAAAAAAAATCTAGAAAAAAAATCTAGAAAAAAATCTAGAAAAAAAATCTAGAAAAAAAATATAGAAAAAAAATCTAGAAAAAAATTCTAGAAAAAAATCTAGAAAAAAAATCTAGAAAAAAAATCTAGAAAAAAATTCTAGAAAAAAATCTAGAAAAAAAATCTAGAAAAAAAATCTAGAAAAAAATCTAGAAAAAAAATCTAGAAAAAAAATCTAGAAAAAAATCTAGAAAAAAAATCTAGAAAAAAATTCTAGAAAAAAATCTAGAAAAAAAATCTAGAAAAAAAATCTAGAAAAAAATCTAGAAAAAAATTATAGAAAAAAATTCTAGAAAAAAATTCTAGAAAAAAATCTAGAAAAAAAATCTAGAAAAAAAATCTAGAAAAAAAATCTAGAAAAAAATCTAGAAAAAAAATCTAGAAAAAAAATCTAGAAAAAAAATTTAGAAAAAAAATCTAGAAAATAAATCTAGAAAAAAATCTAGAAAAAAAATCTAGAAAAAAATCTAGAAAAAAATCTAGAAAAAAAATCTAGAAAAAAATTCTAGAAAAAAATCTAGAAAAAAAATCTAGAAAAAAAATCTAGAAAAAAATCTAGAAAAAAAATCTAGAAAAAAATCTAGAAAAAAATCTAGAAAAAAATTCTAGAAAAAAAATCTAGAAAAAAATCTAGAAAAAAATTCTAGAAAAAAATTCTAGAAAAAAATCTAGAAAAAAAATCTAGAAAAAAAATCTAGAAAAAAATCTAGAAAAAAATTATAGAAAAAAATTCTAGAAAAAAAATCTAGAAAAAAATCTAGAAAAAAAATCTAGAAAAAAAATCTAGAAAAAAAATCTAGAAAAATATCTAGAAAAAAAATCTAGAAAAAAAATCTAGAAAAAAAATTTAGAAAAAAAATCTAGAAAATAAATCTAGAAAAAAATCTAGAAACAAAATCTAGAAAAAAAATCTAGAAAAAAAATCTAGAAAAAAATTCTAGAAAAAAATCTAGAAAAAAAATCTAGAAAAAAATCTAGAAAAAAATTATAGAAAAAAATTCTAGAAAAAAAATCTAGAAAAAAATCTAGAAAAAAAATCTAGAAAAAAAATCTAGAAAAAAAATCTAGAAAAATATCTAGAAAAAAAATCTAGAAAAAAAATCTAGAAAAAAAATTTAGAAAAAAAATCTAGAAAATAAATCTAGAAAAAAATCTAGAAACAAAATCTAGAAAAAAAATCTAGAAAAAAAATCTAGAAAAAAATTCTAGAAAAAAATCTAGAAAAAAAATCTAGAAAAAAAATCTAGAAAAAAATTCTAGAAAAAAATCTAGAAAAAAAATCTAGAAAAAAAATCTAGAAAAAAATCTAGAAAAAAAATCTAGAAAAAAAATCTAGAAAAAAAATCTAGAAAAAAATCTAGAAAAAAAATCTAGAAAAAAAATCTAGAAAAAAAATCTAGAAAAAAATTCTAGAAAAAAATCTAGAAAAAAAATCTAGAAAAAAAATCTAGAAAAAAATTCTAGAAAAAAATCTAGAAAAAAAATCTAGAAAAAAAATCTAGAAAAAAAATCTAGAAAAAAATCTAGAAAAAAAATCTAGAAAAAAAATCTAGAAAAAAAATCTAGAAAAAAAATCTAGAAAAAAAATCTAGAAAAAAAATCTAGAAAAAAAATCTAGAAAAAAATCTAGAAAAAAATCTAGAAAAAAATCTAGAAAAAAAATCTAGAAAAAAAATCTAGAAAAAAAATCTAGAAAAAAAATCTAGAAAAAAATCTAGAAAAAAATCTACAAAAAAAATCTTCAAAAAAATCTAGAAAAAAATCTAGAAAAAAAATGTAGAAAAAAAATCTAGAAAAAAAATCTAGAAAAAAAATCTAGAAAAAAAATCTAGAAAAAAAATCTAGAAAAAAAATCTAGAAAAAAATCTAGAAAAAAAATCTAGAAAAAAAATCTAGAAAAAAAATCTAGAAAAAAAATCTAGAAAAAAATCTAGAAAAAAAATCTAGAAAAAAAATCTAGAAAAAAATCTAGAAAAAAATCTAGAAAAAAAATCTAGAAAAAAAATCTAGAAAAAAATCTACAAAAAAAATCTTCAAAAAAATCTAGAAAAAAATCTAGAAAAAAAATCTAGAAAAAAAATCTAGAAAAAAAATCTAGAAAAAAAATCTAGAAAAAAAATCTAGAAAAAAAATCTAGAAAAAAAATCTAGAAAAAAATCTAGAAAAAAATCTAGAAAAAAAATCTAGAAAAAAAATCTAGAAAAAAAATCTAGAAAAAAATCTAGAAAAAAAATCTAGAAAAAAAATCTAGAAAAAAAATCTAGAAAAAAATCTAGAAAAAACATCTAGAAAAAAAATCTAGAAAAAAATCTAGAAAAAAAATCTAGAAAAAAAATCTAGAAAAAAATCTAGAAAAAAATCTAGAAAAAAAATCTAGAAAAAAATCTACAAAAAAAATCTTCAAAAAAATCTAGAAAAAAATCTAGAAAAAAAATCTAGAAAAAAAATCTAGAAAAAAAATCTAGAAAAAAAATCTAGAAAAAAAATCTAGAAAAAAAATCTAGAAAAAAAATCTAGAAAAAAAATCTAGAAAAAAAATCTAGAAAAAAATCTAGAAAAAAAATCTAGAAAAAAAATCTAGAAAAAAAATCTAGAAAAAAAATCTAGAAAAAAATCTAGAAAAAAAATCTAGAAAAAAAATCTAGAAAAAAATCAAGAAAAAAATCTAGAAAAAAAATCTAGAAAAAAAATCTAGAAAAAAATCTACAAAAAAAATCTTCAAAAAAATCTAGAAAAAAATCTAGAAAAAAAATCTAGAAAAAAAATCTAGAAAAAAAATCTAGAAAAAAAATCTAGAAAAAAAATCTAGAAAAAAAATCTAGAAAAAAAATCTAGAAAAAAATCTAGAAAAAAATCTAGAAAAAAAATCTAGAAAAAAAATCTAGAAAAAAAATCTAGAAAAAAATCTACAAAAAAAATCTTCAAAAAAATCTAGAAAAAAATCTAGAAAAAAAATGTAGAAAAAAAATCTAGAAAAAAAATCTAGAAAAAAAATCTAGAAAAAAAATCTAGAAAAAAAATCTAGAAAAAAAATCTAGAAAAAAATCTAGAAAAAAAATCTAGAAAAAAAATCTAGAAAAAAAATCTAGAAAAAAAATCTAGAAAAAAATCTAGAAAAAAAATCTAGAAAAAAAATCTAGAAAAAAATCTAGAAAAAAATCTAGAAAAAAAATCTAGAAAAAAAATCTAGAAAAAAATCTACAAAAAAAATCTTCAAAAAAATCTAGAAAAAAATCTAGAAAAAAAATCTAGAAAAAAAATCTAGAAAAAAAATCTAGAAAAAAAATCTAGAAAAAAAATCTAGAAAAAAAATCTAGAAAAAAAATCTAGAAAAAAATCTAGAAAAAAATCTAGAAAAAAAATCTAGAAAAAAAATCTAGAAAAAAAATCTAGAAAAAAATCTAGAAAAAAAATCTAGAAAAAAAATCTAGAAAAAAAATCTAGAAAAAAATCTAGAAAAAACATCTAGAAAAAAAATCTAGAAAAAAATCTAGAAAAAAAATCTAGAAAAAAAATCTAGAAAAAAATCTAGAAAAAAATCTAGAAAAAAAATCTAGAAAAAAATCTACAAAAAAAATCTTCAAAAAAATCTAGAAAAAAATCTAGAAAAAAAATCTAGAAAAAAAATCTAGAAAAAAAATCTAGAAAAAAAATCTAGAAAAAAAATCTAGAAAAAAAATCTAGAAAAAAAATCTAGAAAAAAAATCTAGAAAAAAAATCTAGAAAAAAATCTAGAAAAAAAATCTAGAAAAAAAATCTAGAAAAAAAATCTAGAAAAAAAATCTAGAAAAAAATCTAGAAAAAAAATCTAGAAAAAAAATCTAGAAAAAAATCAAGAAAAAAATCTAGAAAAAAAATCTAGAAAAAAAATCTAGAAAAAAATCTACAAAAAAAATCTTCAAAAAAATCTAGAAAAAAATCTAGAAAAAAAATCTAGAAAAAAAATCTAGAAAAAAAATCTAGAAAAAAAATCTAGAAAAAAAATCTAGAAAAAAAATCTAGAAAAAAAATCTAGAAAAAAATCTAGAAAAAAATCTAGAAAAAAAATCTAGAAAAAAAATCTAGAAAAAAAATCTAGAAAAAAATCTAGAAAAAAAATCTAGAAAAAAAATCTAGAAAAAAAATCTAGAAAAAAATCTAGAAAAAAAATCTAGAAAAAAAATCTAGAAAAAAAATCTAGAAAAAAATCTAGAAAAAACATCTAGAAAAAAAATCTAGAAAAAAATCTAGAAAAAAAATCTAGAAAAAAAATCTAGAAAAAAATCTAGAAAAAAATCTAGAAAAAAAATCTAGAAAAAAATCTACAAAAAAAATCTTCAAAAAAATCTAGAAAAAAATCTAGAAAAAAAATCTAGAAAAAAAATCTAGAAAAAAAATCTAGAAAAAAAATCTAGAAAAAAAATCTAGAAAAAAAATCTAGAAAAAAAATCTAGAAAAAAATCTAGAAAAAAAATCTAGAAAAAAAATCTAGAAAAAAAATCTAGAAAAAAAATCTAGAAAAAAATCTACAAAAAAAATCTTCAAAAAAATCTAGAAAAAAATCTAGAAAAAAAATCTAGAAAAAAAATCTAGAAAAAAAATCTAGAAAAAAAATCTAGAAAAAAATCTAGAAAAAAATCTAGAAAAAAAATCTAGAAAAAAAATCTAGAAAAAAAATCTAGAAAAAAATCTAGAAAAAAAATCTAGAAAAAAAATCTAGAAAAAAAATCTAGAAAAAAATCTAGAAAAAACATCTAGAAAAAAAATCTAGAAAAAAATCTAGAAAAAAAATCTAGAAAAAAAATCTAGAAAAAAATCTAGAAAAAAATCTAGAAAAAAAATCTAGAAAAAAATCTACAAAAAAAATCTTCAAAAAAATCTAGAAAAAAATCTAGAAAAAAAATCTAGAAAAAAAATCTAGAAAAAAAATCTAGAAAAAAAATCTAGAAAAAAAATCTAGAAAAAAAATCTAGAAAAAAAATCTAGAAAAAAAATCTAGAAAAAAAATCTAGAAAAAAATCTAGAAAAAAAATCTAGAAAAAAAATCTAGAAAAAAAATCTAGAAAAAAAATCTAGAAAAAAATCTAGAAAAAAAATCTAGAAAAAAAATCTAGAAAAAAATCAAGAAAAAAATCTAGAAAAAAAATCTAGAAAAAAAATCTAGAAAAAAATCTACAAAAAAAATCTTCAAAAAAATCTAGAAAAAAATCTAGAAAAAAAATCTAGAAAAAAAATCTAGAAAAAAAATCTAGAAAAAAAATCTAGAAAAAAAATCTAGAAAAAAAATCTAGAAAAAAAATCTAGAAAAAAATCTAGAAAAAAATCTAGAAAAAAAATCTAGAAAAAAAATCTAGAAAAAAAATCTAGAAAAAAATCTAGAAAAAAAATCTAGAAAAAAAATCTAGAAAAAAAATCTAGAAAAAAATCTAGAAAAAAAATCTAGAAAAAAAATCTAGAAAAAAAATCTAGAAAAAAATCTAGAAAAAACATCTAGAAAAAAAATCTAGAAAAAAATCTAGAAAAAAAATCTAGAAAAAAAATCTAGAAAAAAATCTAGAAAAAAATCTAGAAAAAAAATCTAGAAAAAAATCTACAAAAAAAATCTTCAAAAAAATCTAGAAAAAAATCTAGAAAAAAAATCTAGAAAAAAAATCTAGAAAAAAAATCTAGAAAAAAAATCTAGAAAAAAAATCTAGAAAAAAAATCTAGAAAAAAATCTAGAAAAAAAATCTAGAAAAAAAATCTAGAAAAAAAATCTAGAAAAAAAATCTAGAAAAAAATCTACAAAAAAAATCTTCAAAAAAATCTAGAAAAAAATCTAGAAAAAAAATCTAGAAAAAAAATCTAGAAAAAAAATCTAGAAAAAAAATCTAGAAAAAAAATCTAGAAAAAAAATCTAGAAAAAAAATCTAGAAAAAAAATCTAGAAAAAAAATCTAGAAAAAAATCTAGAAAAAAAATATAGAAAAAAAATCTAGAAAAAAAATCTAGAAAAAAATCTAGAAAAAAAATCTAGAAAAAAAATCTAGAAAAAAAATCTAGAAAAAAATCTAGAAAAAACATCTAGAAAAAAAATCTAGAAAAAAATCTAGAAAAAAAATCTAGAAAAAAAATCTAGAAAAAAATCTAGAAAAAAATCTACAAAAAAAATCTAGAAAAAAATCTACAAAAAAAATCTTCAAAAAAATCTAGAAAAAAATCTAGAAAAAAAATCTAGAAAAAAAATCTAGAAAAAAAATCTAGAAAAAAAATCTAGAAAAAAAATCTAGAAAAAAAATCTAGAAAAAAAATCTAGAAAAAAATCTAGAAAAAAATCTAGAAAAAAAATCTAGAAAAAAAATCTAGAAAAAAAATCTAGAAAAAAATCTAGAAAAAAAATCTAGAAAAAAAATCTAGAAAAAAAATCTAGAAAAAAAATCTAGAAAAAAAATCTAGAAAAAAATCTACAAAAAAAATCTTCAAAAAAATCTAGAAAAAAATGTAGAAAAAAAATGTAGAAAAAAAATCTAGAAAAAAAATCTAGAAAAAAAATCAAGAAAAAAATCTAGAAAAAAAATCTACAAAAAAAATCTAGAAAAAAATCTACAAAAAAAATCTTCAAAAAAATCTAGAAAAAAAATCTAGAAAAAAATCTAGAAAAAAAATCTACAAAAAAAATCTAGAAAAAAATCTACAAAAAAAATCTTCAAAAAAATCTATAAAAAAATCTATAAAAAAAATCTAGAAAAAAAATCTAGAAAAAAAATCTAGAAAAAAAATCTAGAAAAAAAATCTAGAAAAAAATCTAGAAAAAAAATCTAGAAAAAAAATCTAGAAAAAAAATCTAGAAAAAAAATCTAGAAAAAAAATCTAGAAAAAAAATCTAGAAAAAAATCTAGAAAAAAATCTAGAAAAAAATCTAGAAAAAAAATCTAGAAAAAAAATCTAGAAAAAAAATCTAGAAAAAAAATCTAGAAAAAAATCTAGAAAAAAATCTACAAAAAAAATCTTCAAAAAAATCTAGAAAAAAATCTAGAAAAAAAATCTAGAAAAAAAATCTAGAAAAAAAATCTAGAAAAAAAATCTAGAAAAGAAATCTAGAAAAAAAATCTAGAAAAAAAATCTAGAAAAAAAATCTAGAAAAAAATCTAGAAAAAAAATCTAGAAAAAAAATCTAGAAAAAAAATCTAGAAAAAAATCTACAAAAAAAATCTTCAAAAAAATCTAGAAAAAAATCTAGAAAAAAAATCTAGAAAAAAAATCTAGAAAAAAAATCTAGAAAAAAAATCTAGAAAAAAAATCTAGAAAAAAATCTACAAAAAAAATCTTCAAAAAAATCTAGAAAAAAATCTAGAAAAAAAATCTAGAAAAAAAATCTAGAAAAAAAATCTAGAAAAAAAATCTAGAAAAAAAAACTAGAAAAAAAATCTAGAAAAAAAATCTAGAAAAAAATCTAGAAAAAAATCTAGAAAAAAAATCTAGAAAAAAAATCTAGAAAAAAAATCTAGAAAAAAATCTAGAAAAAAAATCTAGAAAAAAAATCTAGAAAAAAAATCTAGAAAAAAAATCTAGAAAAAAAATCTAGAAAAAAAATCTAGAAAAAAAATCTAGAAAAAAATCTAGAAAAAAATCTAGAAAAAAATCTAGAAAAAAAATCTAGAAAAAAAATCTAGAAAAAAAATCTAGAAAAAAAATCTAGAAAAAAATCTAGAAAAAAATCTACAAAAAAAATCTAGAAAAAAAATCTAGAAAAAAATCTAGAAAAAAAATCTAGAAAAAAAATCTAGAAAAAAAATCTAGAAAAAAAATCTAGAAAAAAATCTAGAAAAAAAATCTAGAAAAAAAATCTAGAAAAAAATCTAGAAAAAAATCTAGAAAAAAAATCTAGAAAAAAATCTAGAAAAAAAATCTAGAAAAAAAATCTAGAAAAAAAATCTAGAAAAAAAATCTAGAAAAAAATCTAGAAAAAAATCTAGAAAAAAAATCTAGAAAAAAATCTAGAAAAAAAATCTAGAAAAAAAATCTGCTAAAAAAATCTAGAAAAAAATCTAGAAAAAAAATCTAGAAAAAAAATCTAGAAAAAAAATCTAGAAAAAAAATCTAGAAAAAAATCTAGAAAAAAAATCTAGAAAAAAAATCTAGAAAAAAAATCTAGAAAAAAAATCTAGAAAAAAAATCTAGAAAAAAAATCTAGAAAAAAAATCTAGAAAAAAAATCTAGAAAAAAAATCTAGAAAAAAATCTAGAAAAAAAATCTAGAAAAAAAATCTAGAAAAAAAATCTAGAAAAAAAATCTAGAAAAAAATCTAGAAAAAAATCTAGAAAAAAAATCTAGAAAAAAAATCTAGAAAAAAATCTAGAAAAAAAATCTAGAAAAAAAATCTAGAAAAAAAATCTAGAAAAAAAATCTAGAAAAAAAATCTAGAAAAAAAATCTAGAAAAAAAATCTAGAAAAAAAATCTAGAAAAAAAATCTAGAAAAAAATCTAGAAAAAAAATCTAGAAAAAAAATCTAGAAAAAAAATCTAGAAAAAAAATCTAGAAAAAAATCTAGAAAAAAATCTAGAAAAAAAATCTACAAAAAAAATCTAGAAAAAAATCTACAAAAAAAATCTTCAAAAAAAATCTAGAAAAAAATCTACAAAAAAAATCTTCAAAAAAATCTAGAAAAAAATCTAGAAAAAAAATCTAGAAAAAAAATCTAGAAAAAAAATCTAGAAAAAAAATCTAGAAAAAAAATCTAGAAAAAAATCTAGAAAAAAAATCTAGAAAAAAAATCTAGAAAAAAAATCTAGAAAAAAAATCTAGAAAAAAATCTAGAAAAAAATCTAGAAAAAAATCTAGAAAAAAAATCTAGAATAAAAATCTAGAAAAAAATCTAGAAAAAAAATCTAGAAAAAAATCTAGAAAAAAATCTACAAAAAAAATCTTCAAAAAAATCTAGAAAAAAATCTAGAAAAAAAATCTAGAAAAAAAATCTAGAAAAAAAATCTAGAAAAAAAATCTAGAAAAAAATCTAGAAAAAAAATCTAGAAAAAAAATCTAGAAAAAAAATCTAGAAAAAAATCTAGAAAAAAAATCTAGAAAAAAAATCTAGAAAAAAATCTAGAAAAAAAATCTACAAAAAAAATCTAGAAAAAAATCTACAAAAAAAATCTAGAAAAAAAGTCTGCTAAAAAAATCTTGAAAAAAATCTAGAAAAAAAATCTAGAAAAAAAATCTAGAAAAAAAATCTAGAAAAAAAATCTAGAAAAAAATCTAGAAAAAAAATCTAGAAAAAAAATCTAGAAAAAAATCTAGAAAAAAAATCTAGAAAAAAAATCTAGAAAAAAAATCTAGAAAAAAAATCTAGAAGAAAATCTAGAAAAAAAATCTAGAAAAAAAATCTAGAAAAAAATCTAGAAAAAAATCTAGAAAAAAAATCTAGAAAAAAATCTAGAAAAAAAATCTAGAAAAAAAATCTAGAAAAAAAATCTAGAAAAAAAATCTAGAAAAAAATCTAGAAAAAAATCTAGAAAAAAAATCTAGAAAAAAATCTAGAAAAAAAATCTAGAAAAAAAATCTGCTAAAAAAATCTAGAAAAAAATCTAGAAAAAAAATCTAGAAAAAAAATCTAGAAAAAAAATCTAGAAAAAAAATCTAGAAAAAAATCTAGAAAAAAAATCTAGAGAAAAAATCTACAAAAAAAATCTTCAAAAAAAATCTAGAAAAAAATCTACAAAAAAAATCTTCAAAAAAATCTAGAAAAAAATCTAGAAAAAAAATCTAGAAAAAAAATCTAGAAAAAAAATCTAGA
The DNA here is from genome assembly GCF_057628025.1 of Oncorhynchus mykiss. Lineage (NCBI taxonomy): Eukaryota > Metazoa > Chordata > Actinopteri > Salmoniformes > Salmonidae > Oncorhynchus > Oncorhynchus mykiss. Next base: position 1,206,031 of record NC_143043.1, on the reverse strand, counting down.
AAAAAAATCTAGAAAAAAAATCTAGAAAAAAATCTAGAAAAAAAATCTAGAAAAAAAATCTAGAAAAAAAATCTAGAAAAAAATCTAGAAAAAAAATCTAGAAAAAAAATCTAGAAAAAAAATCTAGAAAAAAAATCTAGAAAAAAATCTAGAAAAAAAATCTAGAAAAAAAATCTAGAAAAAAAATCTAGAAAAAAATCTAGAAAAAAATCTACAAAAAAAATCTTCAAAAAAATCTAGAAAAAAATGTAGAAAAAAAATGTAGAAAAAAAATCTAGAAAAAAAATCTAGAAAAAAAATCAAGAAAAAAATCTAGAAAAAAAATCTACAAAAAAAATCTAGAAAAAAATCTACAAAAAAAATCTTCAAAAAAATCTAGAAAAAAAATCTAGAAAAAAATCTAGAAAAAAAATCTACAAAAAAAATCTAGAAAAAAATCTACAAAAAAAATCTTCAAAAAAATCTATAAAAAAATCTATAAAAAAAATCTAGAAAAAAAATCTAGAAAAAAAATCTAGAAAAAAAATCTAGAAAAAAAATCTAGAAAAAAAATCTAGAAAAAAAATCTAGAAAAAAATCTAGAAAAAAAATCTAGAAAAAAAATCTAGAAAAAAAATCTAGAAAAAAATCTAGAAAGAAAATCTAGAAAAAAAATCTAGAAAAAAAATCTAGAAAAAAAATCTAGAAAAAAAATCTAGAAAAAAATCTAGAAAAAAATCTAGAAAAAAATCTAGAAAAAAAATCTAGAAAAAAAATCTAGAAAAAAAATCTAGAAAAAAATCTAGAAAAAAAATCTAGAAAAAAAATCTAGAAAAAAAATCTAGAAAAAAATCTAGAAAAAAAATCTAGAAAAAAAATCTAGAAAAAAAATCTAGAAAAAAAATCTAGAAAAAAAATCTAGAAAAAAAATCTAGAAAAAAAATCTAGAAAAAAAATCTAGAAAAAAATCTAGAAAAAAAATCTAGAAAAAAAATCTAGAAAAAAATCTAGAAAAAAAATCTAGAAAAAAAATCTAGAAAAAAAATCTAGAAAAAAAATCTAGAAAAAAAATCTAGAAAAAAAATCTAGAAAAAAAATCTAGAAAAAAATCTAGAAAAAAATCTAGAAAAAAAATCTAGAAAAAAATCTAGAAAAAAAATCTAGAAAAAAAATCTAGAAAAAAATCTAGAAAAAAAATCTAGAAAAAAATCTAGAAAAAAAATCTAGAAAAAAATCTAGAAAAAAAATCTAGAAAAAAATCTAGAAAAAAAATCTAGAAAAAAAGTCTGCTAAAAAAATCTAGAAAAAAAATCTAGAAAAAAAATCTAGAAAAAAAATCTAGAAAAAAAATCTAGAAAAAAAATCTAGAAAAAAATCTAGAAAAAAAATCTAGAAAAAAAATCTAGAAAAAAAATCTAGAAAAAAAATCTAGAAAAAAATCTAGAAAAAAAATCTAGAAAAAAATCTAGAAAAAAAATCTAGGAAAAAATCTAGAAAAAAAATCAATCTAGAAAACAATCTAGAAAAAAAATCTAGAAAAAAAATCTAGAAAAAAAATCTAGAAAAAAAATCTAGAAAAAAATCTAGAAAAAAATCTACAAAAAAAATCTAGAAAAAAAATCTAGAATAAAAATCTAGAAAAAAAATCTAGAAAAAAAATCTAGAAAAAAATCTAGAAAAAAAATCTAGAAAAAAAATCTAGAAAAAAAATCTAGAAAAAAATCTAGAAAAAAAATCTAGAAAAAAAATCTAGAAAAAAAATCTAGGAAAAAATCTAGAAAAAAAATCAATCTAGAAAACAATCTAGAAAAAAAATCTAGAAAAAAAATCTAGAAAAAAAATCTAGAAAAAAAATCTAGAAAAAAATCTAGAAAAAACATCTAGAGAAAAAACTAGAAAAAAAATCTAGAAAAAAATCTAGAAAAAAAATCTAGAAAAAAAATCTAGAAAAAAATCTAGAAATAAAATCTAGAAAAAAAATCTAGAAAAAAAATCTAGAAAAAAAATCTAGAAAAAAAATCTAGAAAAAAAATCTAGAAAAAAAATCTAGAAAAAAATCTAGAAAAAAATCTAGAAAAAAAATCTAGAAAAAAATCTAGAAAAAAAATCTAGAAAAAAAATCTAGAAAAAAATCTAGAAAAAAAATCTAGAAAAAAATCTAGAAAAAAAATCTAGAAAAAAATCTAGAAAAAAAATCTAGAAAAAAAGTCTGCTAAAAAAATCTAGAAAAAAATCTAGAAAAAAAATCTAGAAAAAAATCTAGAAAAAAAATCTAGAAAAAAAATCTAGAAAAAAATTCTAGAAAAAAAATCTAGAAAAAAAATCTAGAAAAAAATCTAGAAAAAAATCTAGAAAAAAAATCTAGAAAAAAATCTAGAAAAAAAATCTAGAAAAAAAGTCTGCTAAAAAAATCTTGAAAAAAATCTAGAAAAAAAATCTAGAAAAAAAATCTAGAAAAAAAATCTAGAAAAAAATCTAGAAAAAAAATCTAGAAAAAAAATCTAGAAAAAAATCTAGAAAAAAAATCTAGAAAAAAAATCTAGAAAAAAAATCTAGAAAAAAAATCTAGAAAAAAATCTAGAAAAAAAATCTAGAAAAAAAATCTAGAAAAAAATCTAGAAAAAAATCTAGAAAAAAAATCTAGAAAAAAATCTAGAAAAAAAATCTAGAAAAAAAATCTAGAAAAAAAATCTAGAAAAAAAATCTAGAAAAAAATCTAGAAAAAAATCTAGAAAAAAAATCTAGAAAAAAATCTAGAAAAAAAATCTAGAAAAAAAATCTGCTAAAAAAATCTAGAAAAAAATCTAGAAAAAAAATCTAGAAAAAAAATCTAGAAAAAAAATCTAGAAAAAAAATCTAGAAAAAAATCTAGAAAAAAAATCTAGAAAAAAAATCTAGAAAAAAAATCTAGAAAAAAAATCTAGAAAAAAAATCTAGAAAAAAAATCTAGAAAAAAAATCTAGAAAAAAAATCTAGAAAAAAAATCTAGAAAAAAATCTAGAAAAAAAATCTAGAAAAAAAATCTAGAAAAAAAATCTAGAAAAAAAATCTAGAAAAAAATCTAGAAAAAAATCTAGAAAAAAATCTAGAAAAAAAATCTACAAAAAAAATCTAGAAAAAAATCTACAAAAAAAATCTTCAAAAAAAATCTAGAAAAAAATCTACAAAAAAAATCTTCAAAAAAATCTAGAAAAAAATCTAGAAAAAAAATCTAGAAAAAAAATCTAGAAAAAAAATCTAGAAAAAAAATCTAGAAAAAAAATCTAGAAAAAAATCTAGAAAAAAAATCTAGAAAAAAAATCTAGAAAAAAAATCTAGAAAAAAAATCTAGAAAAAAATCTAGAAAAAAATCTAGAAAAAAATCTAGAAAAAAAATCTAGAATAAAAATCTAGAAAAAAATCTAGAAAAAAAATCTAGAAAAAAATCTAGAAAAAAATCTACAAAAAAAATCTTCAAAAAAATCTAGAAAAAAATCTAGAAAAAAAATCTAGAAAAAAAATCTAGAAAAAAAATCTAGAAAAAAAATCTAGAAAAAAATCTAGAAAAAAAATCTAGAAAAAAAATCTAGAAAAAAAATCTAGAAAAAAATCTAGAAAAAAAATCTAGAAAAAAAATCTAGAAAAAAATCTAGAAAAAAAATCTACAAAAAAAATCTAGAAAAAAATCTACAAAAAAAATCTAGAAAAAAAGTCTGCTAAAAAAATCTTGAAAAAAATCTAGAAAAAAAATCTAGAAAAAAAATCTAGAAAAAAAATCTAGAAAAAAAATCTAGAAAAAAATCTAGAAAAAAAATCTAGAAAAAAAATCTAGAAAAAAATCTAGAAAAAAAATCTAGAAAAAAAATCTAGAAAAAAAATCTAGAAAAAAAATCTAGAAAAAAATCTAGAAAAAAAATCTAGAAAAAAAATCTAGAAAAAAATCTAGAAAAAAATCTAGAAAAAAATCTAGAAAAAAAATCTAGAAAAAAAATCTAGAAAAAAAATCTAGAAAAAAAATCTAGAAAAAAATCTAGAAAAAAATCTAGAAAAAAAATCTAGAAAAAAATCTAGAAAAAAAATCTAGAAAAAAAATCTGCTAAAAAAATCTAGAAAAAAATCTAGAAAAAAAATCTAGAAAAAAAATCTAGAAAAAAAATCTAGAAAAAAAATCTAGAAAAAAATCTAGAAAAAAAATCTAGAAAAAAAATCTACAAAAAAAATCTTCAAAAAAAATCTAGAAAAAAATCTACAAAAAAAATCTTCAAAAAAATCTAGAAAAAAATCTAGAAAAAAAATCTAGAAAAAAAATCTAGAAAAAAAATCTAGAAAAAAAATCTAGAAAAAAAATCTAGAAAAAAATCTAGAAAAAAAATCTAGAAAAAAAATCTAGAAAAAAAATCTAGAAAAAAAATCTAGAAAAAAATCTAGAAAAAAATCTAGAAAAAAATCTAGAAAAAAAATCTAGAAAAAAAATCTAGAAAAAAATCTAGAAAAAAATCTAGAAAAAAATCTAGAAAAAAAATCTAGAATAAAAATCTAGAAAAAAATCTAGAAAAAAAATCTAGAAAAAAATCTAGAAAAAAATCTACAAAAAAAATCTTCAAAAAAATCTAGAAAAAAATCTAGAAAAAAAATCTAGAAAAAAAATCTAGAAAAAAAATCTAGAAAAAAAATCTAGAAAAAAATCTAGAAAAAAAATCTAGAAAAAAAATCTAGAAAAAAAATCTAGAAAAAAATCTAGAAAAAAAATCTAGAAAAAAAATCTAGAAAAAAATCTAGAAAAAAAATCTACAAAAAAAATCTAGAAAAAAATCTACAAAAAAAATCTAGAAAAAAAGTCTGCTAAAAAAATCTTGAAAAAAATCTAGAAAAAAAATCTAGAAAAAAAATCTAGAAAAAAAATCTAGAAAAAAAATCTAGAAAAAAATCTAGAAAAAAAATCTAGAAAAAAAATCTAGAAAAAAATCTAGAAAAAAAATCTAGAAAAAAAATCTAGAAAAAAAATCTAGAAAAAAAATCTAGAAAAAAATCTAGAAAAAAAATCTAGAAAAAAAATCTAGAAAAAAATCTAGAAAAAAATCTAGAAAAAAATCTAGAAAAAAAATCTAGAAAAAAAATCTAGAAAAAAAATCTAGAAAAAAAATCTAGAAAAAAATCTAGAAAAAAATCTAGAAAAAAAATCTAGAAAAAAATCTAGAAAAAAAATCTAGAAAAAAAATCTGCTAAAAAAATCTAGAAAAAAATCTAGAAAAAAAATCTAGAAAAAAAATCTAGAAAAAAAATCTAGAAAAAAAATCTAGAAAAAAATCTAGAAAAAAAATCTAGAAAAAAAATCTACAAAAAAAATCTTCAAAAAAAATCTAGAAAAAAATCTACAAAAAAAATCTTCAAAAAAATCTAGAAAAAAATCTAGAAAAAAAATCTAGAAAAAAAATCTAGAAAAAAAATCTAGAAAAAAAATCTAGAAAAAAAATCTAGAAAAAAATCTAGAAAAAAAATCTAGAAAAAAAATCTAGAAAAAAAATCTAGAAAAAAAATCTAGAAAAAAATCTAGAAAAAAATCTAGAAAAAAATCTAGAAAAAAAATCTAGAATAAAAATCTAGAAAAAAATCTAGAAAAAAAATCTAGAAAAAAATCTAGAAAAAAATCTACAAAAAAAATCTTCAAAAAAATCTAGAAAAAAATCTAGAAAAAAAATCTAGAAAAAAAATCTAGAAAAAAAATCTAGAAAAAAAATCTAGAAAAAAATCTAGAAAAAAAATCTAGAAAAAAATCTAGAAAAAAAATCTAGAAAAAAATCTAGAAAAAAAATCTAGAAAAAAAATCTAGAAAAAAATCTAGAAAAAAATCTACAAAAAAAATCTTCAAAAAAATCTAGAAAAAAATGTAGAAAAAAAATGTAGAAAAAAAATCTAGAAAAAAAATCTAGAAAAAAAATCAAGAAAAAAATCTAGAAAAAAAATCTACAAAAAAAATCTAGAAAAAAATCTACAAAAAAAATCTTCAAAAAAATCTAGAAAAAAAATCTAGAAAAAAATCTAGAAAAAAAATCTACAAAAAAAATCTAGAAAA